>NW_006159535.1:3372362-3393117 GCF_000334495.1 Tupaia belangeri chinensis
AATTGCCATTTTGATTATATTACTTCTTCCAATCCAAGAACATGGAATATCCTTCCACTTTTTTGTGTAATTTCAAGTATTTTTTAGCTTTGTATAGTTTTCCTTGTGGAGGTCTTCAACTTCTTTGGTTAGATTTATTCCTAGGTATCTTTTACTTTTTGTGGCTATGGTAAATGGAATTACTTTATTCAGTTTTATCTCAGTCTGCCTGATGTTCATATATAGAAATGCTATAGATTTCTGTGTGTTGATTTTGTATCCTTCAACTTTACTGTATTCATGTATTACTTCCAGAAATTTGTTCATTGATACCATTGGGTCTTCTATGTATACAATCATGTCATCTGCAAATAGAGATAATTTTACCTCTTCTTTTCTCATTTTAATATCTTTTATTTTATTCTTTATCCTGAAGGCATTGTTGAGGACTTCCAGTACTATATTGAAAAGGAGTCAAGAAAGTGGGTAGCCTTGTCTTGTACCAGTTTTTAGCAGAAAAACTTTCAGCTTTCCCCCTTTCAGAATGAGGTTACTATGGGTTTTTAATTGGTAGCTATTACTGTGTTGAGGAATGACCCTTATATGCCAATTTTGCTGAGAGTCTTAACCATGAAAGGATGTTGTATTTTATGAGAAGCTTTTTCTGCATCAATTGATGTGATCATATGGCTTTTATCTTTCTTTCTCTTAATATGGTGTTTTACATTTATGGTTTTGCATATGTTGAAGACCTTGGCATAAAGCCTACCTGGTTGTGATGTATAATCTTTTTTACATGTTGTTGAATATAACTTCTTGAAAATATTTTGTCTATATCTATCAGATATATTGGTGTATAGTTTTCCTTTCTTGTAATGTCCTTGTCTGTTTTGAGAATAAGGGTGTTAGAGGATTCATAGAATGAATTTGAGAGTGTTTCCTCCTTCTTGAACTCTAGAAATAACTTGAGTAGAATGGGGATTAACTCTTTAAAAGTTTTGTCAAATTCAGAGATGAAACCATTCAGAAGTGAAGCTATCAGGACCAAGGCTTTTCTTTGTTGGGAGGTTATTTATTACTGATTCAATCTCATAGCTTGTCATGAGCCTATTCAGGTTTTCTATGTCCTCTAGGCTCACTCTTGGTAGATTATACGTGTGCAGGAATTTATTCATCTCATTCAGGTTTTTTTGTTTGTTGGTTTATTGTTACTCATAGTATCATCTACTGATGTTTTGTATTTCTATTACGTCTGTTGTTATATTGCCTGCTTCATTGCTTATTTGATTCATCTTGTTCTTTTCTCTCTTCTTAATTAGATTAGCTATTGGTGTATCAATTTTGTTTTATCTTTTCAAAGAATCAGCTTTTGTTTTCATTTATTTTCTGTATAGTGTGTTTATTTTCTGTTTCATTTATTTCTGCTCGAATCTTTATTATTTCTTTTCTGGCATTTTTTGGATTTTTTTTTTGTTGTTGTTGTTTTTTCTAATTTCCTGAGGCATGATGTTAGGTTGTCCTTTTGCCACCTTTCCATCTTTTTCTTGTGTGCACTAATTGCTATGAACTTCCCTCTTATGACTGCTTTTGCAGTATCTCATAGATTATGGAAACTTGTGTACTCATTACCATTAGTTTCCATGAACCCTTTGATTTCCATCTTAGTCTCTGCAGTAGTCATGGAGTCATTCATAAGTAGGTTATTTAATTTCCATGTATTTGTATATTTTCGAGGGCTTTTCCTGAGATTAATATCAAGTTTAATTCCATCGTGGTGGGAGAAGATGCTGGATATAGTTTCTATGCCTTTGAATGTGTAAAGGTTGGTTTTGTGTCCTATCATCTGATCAGTCTTTGAGAAAGTACCACCAGGGACTGAGAAAAATGTTATTTTGTGTTCTTTGTTTTTTTGGGTGAAAAGTTCTATAGATGTCTATCAAGTCCATCCAATTTATGGTATCATTTAGGTCCTGAATCTCTTTGCTTATTTTTTGTCTCATTGACCTGTCTAAAGGAGATTATGGGGTGTTGAGATCTCCAACAATTATAGTGTTACAGTCTAGCTCTCCTTTTAGATCTAGCAGTCTTTCTTTTACATATTTGGGCACTCCTGAGTTCAGTGCATCAATATTTATAATCATTATATCTTCTTGGTGAATTAGTCCTTTTACTACTATATAATGCCTTTCTTTGTCTTTTCTTACAATTTTTGTCTTAAAGCCTATTTTGTCCAAAATCAGTATACCTACTCCCACTGTTTTTTGGTTTCCATTTGCATGGAATACCTTTTTCCAGCCCTTCACTTTTAGTCTATGTATGTCTTTATCCATGAGATAGGTTTCTTGTAGGCAGCAGATGGAGGGTTTCTGATTTTTAATACATTCAGCCAGTCTGTGTCTCTTGATCAGATAATTTAATCCATTGACATTCAATGTTATTATTGATATTTCCAGACTTGTCCCTACCAATAAGTTGGCCATATTCTTGGTTGTTTTTTGTTCTCTTATTGCTGTCTGTCTCTCTTTAGTCTTCTTGATATAGTACTCCTTTCAGAATTTCTTGAAGAGCTGGTCTGGAGTTGGTAAATTCTACCAGGTTTTCTTTATCCAAGAACGTTTTTATTTTATGTTTTCCTATATAAAAGATAATCTTGCCAAGTGTAGTATTCTTCGTTGAAATTGTTTTTCATTTAACACTTTGAATATATTTCCCCATTCTTTCCTTGCTTGCATTGTATCTGATGAGAGATCTGGTGTTAGTCTGATGGGATAGCCTTTGTAAGTGATTTGATGTTTCTCTCTTGTCAATCTTAGTATCTTGTCTTTGTCATTTTGGTCATTCTAGCTATAATGTGGCATGGAAAGGATCTTCTTGGATTGATTTTCCTTGGGGTTCTTTGCATTTCTTGAGTCTGGATGTTTGAGTGCCTCTCTAGACTCAAAGTGTTCTTCCAGGATTTAATGGAATAGATTATCAATGCCCTTATTAGTTTCTTCACCTTCTGGGATACCGGTTATTCATATATTTGGGTGTTTCATGGTATCTAGTATTTCTCATATATTATCCTCAGTTTTCTTAGCTGTTTTCTCAGTATTTTTGATAATTTTTTTCTAGTTGATTGGTTTTGTTTTCTACTTCTGAAATTTGATCTTCAATGGTCTAGCCTGCTTTTGATACTTTTGAGGGAGGTTTTAATTTCCTGTATTATATTCTTCATGTCTAAGTTCCGTTTGATTTTTTTTAGGGTGTCCAATTCTTCTTCCATATCGTGGAAGGACTACCTCATCTCTTGGAGCTCAATATCTCTTTTCTCTTGCATCTCATAGAATTCTGTTACCATAAATATTTTAGATTCTTTTTCTGACATTTTGGTAATATGCTCTAAATTTTTCCTACTCGGAGTCAGGTTACATTGTTCCCTTGGTGAAGATGTACTACTTGATTCTTTCATCCTTGAGGCTTTTCTTCGATTTTTAGTCATTTGGTAATGTATTCACTTCTGGTCAATTTGTTGGAGAGGGATTCTGTGACTGTGAACTCATGTGTTTCCCCCACTGTGAAATAATTCAGTGCTATTTTCTCCCTTCTACTAAGTCCTCAAATGCAGGAATCACAGGGGGAGTTTTGAAATCAGATTTATGAAGGGGCATTTCACTGTTTTTGCAACCACTATAGTAAAGTGCAAATAATTCTCTAAAACTCATAATACTCAGACAAATCATATCTAGGCTATAAGGACTGAGAAGTAAAACAGCAAAGTAGGGTAAAGAAAAAGAAAGTAGGAAATAGAAATAGAGAGAGAAGGCAAAGAAAAAGAAGGAAAGTACTAAAAGAAAAAGAGGAAAAAGAAAAAAATCACTTTGCAAAAAATGAAATTGGGATGAAAATGGAAAACCACGCTTGCATGCTGTGCAAAGGCTCAAAACAGGCAAAGGTGGAGATGGCTCACAGTTTTCTGTCCTAGGTGAGAAAAAAGACAGAGATTAACAAGAGAAAAGCCCAAGGAGGGCAGAGAGCTGTTTTTCAAAAAGAGAAAAAAAAAGTTAGAAAGGACAGAGGAGAGCAAGAGGGAGCAAAGCAGCCTTCCTACCTGACTTGCGCTGGGTCTGGGAGGGGGACACTGGGAGAGGCTTCACAGCTGTGAAGTTGAATCCAGAGGCCCAAAACAGGCAAAGGTAGAGATGGCTAGCAGCTTTCTGTCCTGGCTAGTGCTGGGTCTGGGAGGGGGACACGGTTGGGGGGGACTTCACAGTCATGAAGTTGAACCCAGAGGCCCAAAACAGGTAAAGGTCAATTATTCTTACTGTTCTCTCTTTTGCTTGTGATCTGATGAAGAGCAGCCTCAAGACCATGGCTCCACACAACCCATTGGCTATCAGGAAGATACCAAACTTCGTTTGCTGTTAATTTCACCCCAAATCAGAGCATCCTTGGGTACCTTGATAAGTTCTGAATTTTCACCAGAGTCCCAACATTAAATTCCCATTGTAGAGGAGTTACTCCTTCCTTAGTTAGGATTAAACTCTTCTAATTGGGTCAGTTTCTAATTAGGCTTATTTTGACTGCTCCTCCAATGGACACTATTTTAATCCAAGTCTATATTTTTGCATATTTAAGCAAAATGCCTGCATGTTGGAAAGTCCAGTAAACTTTAATAACAGTTCAAAAGATTTTCTTCTTTTTATTATTTTCCTTGTGCTTCAGGCATATTCCTCTGAGATTCTCCAAACTGAATAGAAACACTCAAGTGAAGACTTGTCCTGTCTTGGCGACCAATAGTATCAACACCACGAGAGATTTTGAAAGTGCCTAAATTAGGTACTTGGCACTTCTTTGAGAATAACCTGTGCAGAAATCCCACCCTGTAGAAATTACTAAACAGAGCAGTAAGTGCTCTAAAACCAATCTCCTCCTGTGTGCTGTCAGTGTTTACTCTGAGATTTGATGATATCCCTTTCCTCTTTCACTCTTTAAGTTAAAAGACTTCTACTCATTTCATCAGGTGACTTCCTCAGCCAAATAGGAGATTACTTTTGATATCTTCTCTTATTAAATTACAGTTGAAAGCTTGGCTTATAATGAAGTCAATCCTCCCATGGGTCAGGAACCAAGTCTGCTTCATTCTTTCTTCTATTCTTATTTTTTATACATATTTTCATAACATTAAATGTGTAGTAAGTGCTTGTGGGTTACAGTACCTACACTACAACATACAACTGCACTATAATATAAAATTTTAGCCCTCATAACATGGTTTATATTTCTGTACCAAACAGACTTCTGTCCTCCCAAGACTTTTTCTAAAGATATAAATCAGTCTCTATTTAGTGATAATTGTTGCTCTGCAGCCTAAAGACATGACATGAATATCACAGCTCAGGGTACATTCTCATCTGCCATATAGAGGAATCAATGAGGTATCTTCCTTCTCTATCTCTTAGAATTTTAAGGAGTTATGAACATGAGCTATGAGGTCAGACTGCCTGCTTAAATATTGACTTTGCTACTATTATTACCTTGGACAATTTTTTTCTATTGCCTCAGTTTTCACATCTGTGAGATGCAAATAATAATAGTTTACAATTCACAGAGTTATTGTGAGGGGTAAATGAGTTTGTATATACAAAGCACTTATCTCAAAGCACCCTAAGAGCACTTGTATCACCCTAGAAAGGCAATTAAAAAAACAATTACATTACTCCTCCTTCCAAAAAAAAAAAAAAAAAAAGGAGTAACTTTCTTTCCGTTATTGATACTTACCAGCACGTTATTTCAGTCAACCACAGCCTCAGTAGCTATTGGTATTTACGAGCTTGGTGAAACTCCTTGAGGTATTAACATTCAGAAGTACAGAAATTATTTACTTTCTTCAGAGTTTTTTCTCTAACTTTGTTCCCTTTTTGCTCTCTACATCTGAGTAATAGACTCCACAAAGCAAGTCTAGTCTGACACCACTGAGAAAGAGGAAGCCTACCTGATCTGGCCAAGGGCTCACAGTTGGAAACAGTCCTAAGTGCTGGAAGGATCAGGCAGAGCGTTTGTGCTGGATCTTAGAATCCATCTAGGATGCCAGATCTAATCCATTCAAAGCTTCCCTCAGTACCACTGGATATTTGCAGCTCTTGAAGAGAGACTGTTGTGGGCCAGCAGGTGGTGTGGTGGTTTAGATGCTGGACTCCCACATGGTTGACAAGAGGTCCCTGGGCTGGTGGCTTGAAAAATCACACTGTGTGCGTATGTTCCCAAAATGCCAAGAGGAGAGTGGAGGAGAAGGAATTGCAGCATGACCATCTCCCCCTCCCCACAGGGGGTGATTTCTGACTTTCTCTGTCTCTCTTTGGTGAGCACACACACCCTATAACAAAAAACTTTAAAAAATAAAAAGAAAAGAGACTGTTGGTCACAAAGGAGTTTCTAATTCAGGAAAAAGTCCCTTATGGCCTTGCTCCAAGGGATTCAGGAGCATGTGGTGAGAAGCTGGATCTTATTCTCAAATAAAGGAGCCACTTCAGGCTCATTTTTAGTACTGGTTCATGACAGGTTTGGGCCTTTGGTTTTGCCAAATTAGAAAGAAGAAAGATGAAAAAAAAAATCATCCTTTAGGAAAACTAGCAGACCATTTCTGTGCAAGGTGGACTAGAATAAAAAGTGGGCCTGAACATGGGAGATTCATATAGAAGGAAGACCAGTGGGTCTGGACCAGGTGGGAACTTCAGTGAAAATGAAAAGGAAAAGATATACAGACGATGGTCCCAAGGAAAAGCAAATAGAAACTGGCTGGCTGGGTGGATATGGGAGAAGAAAGTGTTTATACCCTCTCAGACTTTAATCCCAAGTGGTCAAAGGAAACCCATAACTAGGAGGAAGGCCCGGCAACATGGGAATTGAATGATCAGCAGCTGAATTAGTGGCATCCACCTGTAAAGACTCAGGCAGCAGCAAACATGTAGGATCTGCAGGTATAGCATGCAGTCAGGGGTGGGAACTCCGATCTTGGAATAACTCATATACATTGTGAACTTATGAGAGTGAGATGTTCTCTGAGGGACAGGATGTAGAGAGAAAAGAGCATAAAGTTGCCCTATAAAACTGAGAAAGTCAATTGTCAGGGCAGAACGATGAGGATAAGAAGAAGGAAAAGTTCAAGAAGGAAGATGTATTAGGATTCTTTGCAGAAACAGTACCAATAGGGTGTGAGTGTGTGTGTGTGTGTGTGTGTGTGTGTGTGTGTAGACCGAGAGAGATTTATTTTATAACATAAGAAATAGGTTCATACAATTAGAAAGGTTGACAAGTCCAAAATCTATAGACACAGAGAAGAGCTGAAGTTGCAGTTTAAGTCTGAAGCTGTCTTCTGGCAGAATTCCCCCTTGCTCAAGGGAAGTCAGTTTTAGTTTCACTCAGGCCTTCAACTGCTTGGACAAGACCCATCTAATTATGGAAGGCAATGTGTTTTATTCAAAATTCACCAATTTAAATGCTAATCTCACAGAAACATCCAGAATAATCTTTGACCAAATGTCTAGGCATGATGGTCTAGCCAAGGTGATACATAAAATTAACCATCGCATAAGATGAGAACATATCCTCAAAGAGGATAGGATTTTAAGATAGATAATTGGTGATAGAACATGAGCACTGACTTATAGCCCAGGGATTACAAAGGAAAAGACCACTAGGTTCTGGGGAACCACATTTAATAGGAGAAATGTGGTTCCCCAGTGTAAAATACTGATTAAAAACATGAGTTTGGGGACCAGCAGATGGTATAATGCTTTTGTTACTGGACTCCCACATAGTCGCCTGTGGTTCAAGTCCCGGACCCGGCAGCTTAAAACTCATGCTGGGCATGTGTGTGTGCATACCCCAAATCCCGAGAACAGAGGAGAAGGAATTGAGGCCACTGTCATCAGATCAGCACGTTCCCAATTCACGTGACTTAGTTCTTGGTTTTGATGCTGCATTTCTTAGAATTTATCTAGTGAGAATGAGAGTCAGAGGGGACCATATCACCCCCTTACTCCAGCAATACTGAGGAAAAAGAACAAGGACCAG
This sequence comes from Tupaia belangeri chinensis, assembly GCF_000334495.1. Taxonomy (NCBI): domain Eukaryota; kingdom Metazoa; phylum Chordata; class Mammalia; order Scandentia; family Tupaiidae; genus Tupaia; species Tupaia belangeri. Next base: position 3,380,397 of record NW_006159535.1, read on the forward strand.
GTATGGATGCTCATACCACACAGGGAAGGCAAAGATTCTGGTTTTTACATTTTTCTCAGGTTTCCTTGACAGTCAAAACTGCCTTTCATTTTTTTCTTTCAGTCCAGTGGATCAGGGGTTAATGACTTTGTCCAAAGAAGCTAAAGACTCATATTCAATTAAAAAGATCTCTGAAATAAGTCAGGCATAAAACGTGTTCAAGAAACTCTACAATTGAATTTTTTCATTGACAAATGATCCTGCCATCATTGTAGATAGGGTAACATATCTAATTCCTATAATTCTACATCATTAAATGAAGCCTGCAGGAGATACTTTGATGGAAAGGAAGATCAATTGGACTGAAAAGAAAATATTCCACTTCACTCCCCCTCTCTGAATTCAGCTTCTCAGTAGTACTCCAATAGTTTCTGTCTTCTACCCCTGCCTGAAACCAGTTCTCATTTACCCAGTCCTAAAGATCATGAAGCCAATAGATTCCCCAGACACCTAACTTAGCAAAGATCTTGACCTTCTCCCCCAGTCAAACCTCTTTCTCTTTGGAGTTTCATCTTCATGCTCTCCATCCAAAGAGAGAAATAAACAGGGAAACGGCCAGAAAGAGAAGAAGAGAGGGTTGAAAGGCCCAGAAAGTTCACGAACGAATCTGCTTCAGAATTAAAAAACACCAACCAACCATATTTGCTTTATACTTAAATCAGTCTTGACTTGGCTCTCTGCACAAGCACCAGCACCCAAAGCATTCAGTCAGCAGGATTCTCTGTGGCCTGCTATGTGAAAGACACCATGCTATGCACTGGGAATCCAAGTGAGAGGAGAAGACTTAGTCCCAAAATGTAACATTACTCACTGTGTCATCTAGGGCAAGTTATTTCATTTCACAGTGACTCGGTTTTACTATTTAAAATGAGAATAGTAATAAACTCTACCTCAGACTGTGATGAGAATTAAATGAATTATTATGTGTATAGCACCAGTGCTGGTGTAGATATCAGAGAAGCATAAAATACCTGAGAACCAAGCAACCAGCTCTACCTGTTCTGTCACAGAGGAAATAATACTTGGACTAGGCCTTAAAACAATTGATCATGGTTTTTTAGATAGAAAAAAGATAGAAAGGCCATCTAGGAGAACAGGTCAACATGAATTAGGCACAGAAGTGAAAATACATACATGTTCACTAGAGGCTAGAGTGGGGAGAGGAGAGCTGGAAGGGGAGGCTGCTAGAGTCTCAAGCCTCCTTTCCTAGATTATGCTGGACCTGTGTACCCAAAGGGAAAGCCTGTGAGAATGATCTATGGAGCTCCTGCTGCTGGGAGGAAGCAATGTTGAAGTAGGTACCAGGAAGTGTGGTCTAGAAAAAGGAAAGGGGAGCATCTCTCATCTGTTCCTGTCATTTCTTCAGAGATGTGACAAGAGAGATGGAAGCCATATTTGGCTTGGGATGGATACAGTAAAACTCAAGTATCCAGAAATGTTAATCTTTAGCCAAATTTGTGAGTGAAGCCTTCTCGTTTACAATTTTCCTTCCTCTGGGCACTGACTTTATAGATAGGAGCTACCCACAGCTTCCCTCTGCCCTCCAGATTTCCCCAGCACTTAGAGAAAGCAACAACCCAGATGAAGCAGAGATGAGATGGCCATGGGGGTGCAGAAATGGTTCCCACAGCTACTGCATCTGCTTTCTGATGGTGGGCAGTGGGAAAAACTGTCTGGGAACAGTAGAGACAGAGAGCAGAAAAATAGGGTAAGACAGAGACAGACACAGAGATATGGAAGGAGAGGAGACAGAGATAGACACAGAGGGAGGAAGAGTCCTAGTGTATTGGACACGTTGGTGTCACCTTGTACTGCCTTGGCAACAAGTTTCACAAGGGAGTAATCTGGGTGGAATTAAGACTGGTTCCTTGATACCATCTTTCCCAGTGGAGGTTGTGCAATCTCATGACCTTAGGCTCTATGGGCTACAGGCATCAGCCCCAAGATGTGGACACAGTTGGAATTCTACTAGAAGCCAAGATTTTTATCTGCTCATGTTAGGCATTCCATGCCAGGGAGCGAGCAGGCAAGGACAAGAGTTATACTGATGGCATGAGAAGCTACAATGCTGTTCTATGACATGGGTCAGGAAGGACTGTGTTTGGTACCCAGAGGGTCCTTGGGGGTGTCATCTAGGATTTCCTGTGCCAGAGCCTAGAAGGAGAAAAAGGTCCAGGCCACTCCATAGGTTAACACCTTAACTAAGGTGTTTGCCCAAGTGAGACAAAGGGAAGTCATGATGGAGGAAGTGAGTGACAAATTTCCATTGAGACCTTTGTGTCAGTTGTAAGATCACAAAGGGCAGCATGTTCCACTAGCCCTTCTGTCCTAAGGCTTTTGTAGAGGTGACAACTGGTTAATACTTTTTTTTTTTTTTTTTGAGAGGTTTTTGCTATGGGGCGCGTGCGGTACCCAGACAGACAGAGAGAGACATAGAGACAGAAAGCGGGAAATCACCCCCCAGAGGGGATGGTCATGCTGCAATCCCTTCTCCTCCATTCTCCTCTTGGGATCTTGGGCACGCACGCACACGCGCCTGGTGTGAGTTTTAAGCCTCCGGGTCCAGGACGTGAACCGCGGTCGACTACGTGGGAGTGCAGCAACATAGCCATTACACTAACTGCTGGTTCCCTACAACTGGTTAACACTTTGAAGTCACTGTTGACAAATGTGATTCCCTGGGGACATTAATAAATCTGAGCAGTACAAGAGAAGACTGCATCTTGTATCCTGTCTCACTTCCTGGCCTACCTTTCTCCCCCACTGTTGCTGTTCCAACCACCTGTGCACAGATGGGAGCATCTTGCCTTATGTGCAAGCTGCCACCTGGAGTCTTGCTCTAAAGAGGAAGCATTCAGAACCACAGTGCTGCCACTGTGGACCCCACACACTATCCTGATGCTCAACCATGCTTGATGCAAAACCTCATCCCTCACCCCATCACTCATTTGCTTTATTACTGGTTGACCTTTATAGCTTCCTTGGTCCTAGACAACCAACAGAACCTCTAGAGGGTGGGACTCTCCAGAATGTTAATTGAAGCTTAGTCCAGGAAGTCCCCTTACAGATGTGGCACCTTTTCAACATCTTGAAGCCCTGAATTCTCAACTCTGTACAATTATGTATTCCTAAGAAAACTCATGATCACCTTATTCTTGCCCTCCGTCTGACCCTCCAATCATCAGTTTGACTGACTAGGCTGGTTAAGATTATCTCATTTTGATGACCTTTTCCTGGATCTCTTTCCATTTGCCCCAGCTCACTAACATGCTGAGCATTCACGGATTGGGACAGCAACAACATTTCTAGCCAGGAAGTGTAGGATTAGAACACTTTCAGAACTTCTTATGGGACCAGCAGGTGATATGGTGGCTGGAGTGCTGGACTTCTACATGACTGACCAGTTTGAGTCCTGGACCTTTCTCACTTTTCCTTTCTCTCTGTCTCTCCCTGGTCAAATTAAAAACAAAATGCTAATAAAAAGTTAAATAAATAATTAATAATAAATAAATAAATAATTTAAAAAAGAATTTCTGAATGGGTCACCTGTGTTAAGGTGTCTGGATCCCACATGGCCAACTGCATGGTTCAAGTCTCAGACCTGGTAGCCTGAGAAACATTCTGGGCAGGAGTGCCCCAAGTCCCCAAAGCAGGAGAAATGGAGAAGGACTGCTGTGTGACCATCCCTCTTGGGGTGGGGGATATACTTTCTCACCTCACCCATCTCTGTCTTAAACATAAATTGACATAGTGTGAAACTGCATCTCATTTACTATATAATGAAGCACTTTAATGATACTCTTAGAAAGAATGCTTTTTCTGAACTGCTTTTTTTTTTTTAGTATTTAATGTATGTTATTACCACAATTTTTATCTGTTTTTCAGAAATACTCTGCTAAATCTATTTTCCTTGTTGTGAAACTAAATCCAAAGAGCAAGGATGCCTGTGCATGTTGTTAACAAGCATTTGAGATGTCTTAGGAATGTACGATTCCACAGAATCAAAAACACGGAGCTACAAGATGTTGGAAAGGGTTCATATTTGCAAGGTTACTCCTGGACTAAACTTAATTTAACACTTCAGAGAGTCTCTCCCTGGTTGTCTGGGACCAAGAAAGCTGTGAAGGCAAAACCAACAATAAAGCAAGTGGCCAAGAAATAGTTTTTATATTATTTTTAAGTTGAAGTTGACCAAAACATAAATAAAAATAACTCAAACAAAAGAGAAAGGGGTAGGAGAGAGAGAAGTCAGTAGGGGAGCAGTTTCCAACACGCTCAGACATAAAAATTTAAAGAGAAGCTCTGGAGGCTCTCTCCCTCTCATCTCTGCTTTTTCTTCCAGTATAAACAAAGATCTTAGTTGCAGGAATTTCTAAGCATCACCTCAACAGATCCAAAAAAATCCCAGAGAAGAACTCTAATTGTTCTTGCTCAGTCACATGCCCATACCATAGTCTAATCACTGTGACCTGGAGGACAAGGTGCCCTGCCAGACTGGTCACGTGCCCACACCTAAGGCTAAGTAGAGCAAAGCACCATGAGTGGTAGTCTACATGGAATAGAAAAATGAACATTTCCCTCTCAAGACTTCCAGAGAAGGGAAGAAGGAAAACCAAGCAGATAAAATAAATACCTACCTCAAAATCCAATTTACTGGCTTTCCTCAACTTACACATAACCTTTCAGCAGTTTCCACTGGCCCCATAAAAATACAAGAGAGTGGGACCAGCAGTTGGCATAATGGCTGTGTCACTGGACTCCCATGTAGTCGACCGCAGTTCAAGTCCCAGAACCGGTGGCTTAAACTCATCCCAGGCGTGTTTGTGTTTGTGCTGAAGATCCTAAGAGGAGAATGGAGGAGAAGGGATTGTGGCATGGCCATCCCCCCTGGGGGGGTGATTTCTTGCTTTCTGTCTCTCTGTCTTTCTGGTGAGCACACACATCCTATAGTAAAAACCTCTCCAAAATAAATAATGCAAGAGAGGGTTTATCTATACTCATATATACATTTAGACAGAAGCATGAAGAAAGACTCAGAAAATGCTCTAAAATCCACCAGTCAGCAATACGACACAAAGAAATCTCTGCTACCAGAGAAAGAGCCAAGTTCCAGTCAAAGGTACTGAATGCCGGCAGTAAAATTTACTTCCTCCAGGACTATTTAGGGAAAGTGGAGAAGTTAGTTGAAGTCAGGCAGGGCTCAGGGGAAAATCTGCCTTCACAACCACCCCAGCCAATCCAAGATGCACACCTGCCTCGTAAAGCCTGAAGTGACATGACTACAGCTATGTGGCACCTTCTCCTGACCTCCATTAGCCCACTGAGCCCAACACAGATTGTAGTTCCTTTGTTCTACCATCTCTCCATCCTCTGGTAACTAGGACTTAACTACCCATTCAGATTCTTCCTTTCGCTCCCACTTCACCAGGTTGTGAGATATTACTGCACAATTTGACTGAGACTTGCAAAAAATAGTTGGTTCCTTTTCTTTTTCTTTCTTTCTTTCTTTCTTTTTTTTTTTTTAGGTTTTGCTACAGGGCACGTGTGCTCACCAGAAAGACAGAGAGAGACAGAGAGACAGAAAGTCAGAAAGTGAGAAATCGCCCCCAGGGGGGATGGCCATGCCACAATCCCTTCTCTTCCTTTCTCCTCTCGGGATCTCGAGCACACACACACACACGAGTTCCGCGTGGGTTTAAGCAATTGGTCCGGGACTTGGACTATGGTCAGCTACGTGGGAGTCCAGCAACACAGCCATTACGCTATCTGCTGGTCCCGCAAAAAAATAGTTTTAAGAAGTTGATTTCTACCCTAATGTACTGTGAATGTAATTACATCATTCTGGCTCCTTAAGCTCCCAAAGCCCTAAACTTGTTCTCAAAACTCTGATCTTTATCATCCTTTCTAGCCTTATCTCCTGATAGTTTTCTTCCTAAATACATCCTTCATAAACACTGTGCTTTAAATTTCTCTTTTAACTAGTTTTCAACATCACAGACTCTAGCATTTTTCTTATGCTATTCCCTTCCCTTGGGTAGTTTTTTCCCTCCATCGAAATTCTGGTCATTGTTCAAGTGTTAGCTCAAAAACAACCTTCCACATGGAGACTCCTATGACCACCTCTGTATTAATTGGTATCATTGGTATTAGGATGACTGGTGTTGGAATCATTCTCATTTAAGTAGCTTCCAAGTAGGGGATTTCTCTGTTTGTCTTCCAATACCCTGTCATCACTTTTAGAAAATGATTTCATGTAACTCCAGCCCAAAAAATTAATACATGCTCCAGGTCTAAAGAAAGTATTGCTTTTGGGAGTTTAATAAAAATTTAGGATTCACATTGTGAATGTTCCATGCAAAATATAAGTCTAACTTTCTTGAGCTAAGGGAAGCAAATTTATGTGAACCTATCGATCTTAGAACAACATATAAAACATATAAGATCTGATACTACAATAGTTACTAGTTTGAAATTTGGGAATTTTGCTTCTAGATATCCATAAAATATAGTACCTACCAACAAATACATTTATTACAAGTTTTGCCTGAGAAAAGACATGATATATTCTGAGGGAATCTAATATACAAATAAGTTCCTAGAAATTATAAGTCTTATAGTAGTGCACACTAGTGGCTAAGACTTATAAATATATAAACTTCTTACCATATTATTTTCCTTTATGAAATTGCTTATAATAATAGTTTATTTTATGAATTTAATACAGGTTAATTTTTGAAATTGTCTACCCTAGAGTTTCTTACTTGTTGGGATTCTGTTCTTTATCACTGCAAGCTATTTCAGAGATTTCCCTGTTGGGCACCTTGGATTTATAGATAGCTTTAAAAATTTTATTTCAAAAGCTAGTAATTTATCTTTACAATCAGATTTCTAAAGTGTCGTTGCCCTGCTTTACTTTGTTACCCACTGAAAGTGGTCACCAGTCACACCACCTAAATTTCTCTCACTAAGGTTATCAACATCACCTGCTGACAAACCTAATGAGACCTTTTTGGACCCCATATTGCTTGACTCTATGGTATAACACTAGAAACATTTCTCCTTTTGAAATATGTCCTTTTGTTTCAATGACAAATCTTTGCTCTCAGTCTCCTCATCCACTGCCTGTTCTTTCTCCATTTCTTTCCCAGACTTCTCCTCTTCAGCCTTTCTGTGAAATGTGGGGGCTTCCTGGAGCTCAGTCATTGCATCTTCTTCACCACCTTCTCCTGAGCAAGCTTATATTACCAACAATTGTCTGTCTGCTGGACATCACCTTAATGTCCACCTTAATCATCACCACCTGCAAAACCTGCTTCATCTCTAGCATTCTCATCACATCTGCCTTCCCTGTTGTTGAGAGTCATTCAAGATTCCTCTTCAGTCCTCACATCTGCTCAAGCAGTAGTTCTTCTTAGTCCTTCCTCCTGAAGTCTCTCCCATTGGCTGCCTCTCTCCTTGCCTTAGTCAGAGTTTTATAGCACACATTGTTTCTTATTGGTTCCCTATTACCTTCTGCCTGGTCTCTCTGCTTCAGTTCCTACCCTTCTTGTTTACTGGGGTGAGCTGAAAGTGGCAGCATGTCTCACCTCTAATCAGAATCATTCAATGACTGTAACCCCCCTATTGGACATACCCCAAGTTCCTATCGTAGGATGAATTGGGCTCCTCCTGCCTTCCCTATCTCCTCTCCTGCCTCAAGAAATCCTAACCTACATATACGTCAAATGTGCCAGCTTTCTCAGGCCTCTTTGCTCTCACAGCCTTCTCTGCCTGAATGCCTGCTCCTCACCAGTCTTCCAGGCTATCTGCCATGTATTCTTCAAACCCCAGCCCACATGCTACATTCTTAGGATTCTCTAAATCCCTAGACAGTCTTAGGTTCTCCTTCACCTGTGTTTTCATAGTACTCAATACACTGTAATAACTAACCTTCATTCAATTAACAATAGTAACTAACCTTTACTGAGAATCTAGTATGTGCCAGGCACCATTTAAGCACTTTATATTATAAATGATCACAGTTCTGTGAGGTAAATACTGTTATTATTCTTATTTTATAAATGAGGATATTAGCACATACAGTGATTAATTTCCCCAAGGTCACCATGGCAGAGTGGCAAAGCTGAAATTAGAAGCCCCATAGCCTATGCTTAAAATCTCTCCACTTTATGGCCTCCAGTAGTGCAATCACATTCTTATGCAACAATTATTCCTCTGCCTGTTCATGTTTCCCGCCAATGCTTTTTCTTTCTATGTTTTCTTAGGGATTACATGGGTCCAAGCACACAGGGCTCAATGCATATTTGGTGATGGAATATATGAATGAATACGTGAATGAGTAAATGAATGAATAAATCAAATAAGTGTCTGCAATACCTCTTGTAGGCCTTTCTAGTTAATTCCTTCCAAATCTCTGGTCTGTTCTTTCTTCAGCATCAATGTATCTTTCAAGTTGATGAATCCTGCAAAACCAGATAATGCATTCTGTGTTAACAGCAAGAGGCAAAAATCATTAATCAAGCACTACCTGTGTGAAAACCAGTTATAGAGTTTCACAAGAACACATCCCAGTCACTACAGCTCGAGCACATGGAAGACTGACCCCAGGCACCAGGAGACTCACCTTCCAGAGCTATCAGCAACCTGAACTGAAAGATGCATGACCTGGGGATCATAGAAGACTCACCACACAGGCCCGAGGCACCAACAGACTCATCTCCTAGGGCTATAAGCAACCTGAATCAAATGAAGCATGACCTGGGCATGCAGCCTAGGGTGTTGATGTTTTCTCCTTTGTCTTTTTCACCCTACTAAGGAGGGGAGAAGAGAGAACATATGGGGAAGAGTTTCTGTGTTGCCATATCATCTCCTAAGTTCTTTCTTCTTCCAGCAAAGTTCTTGACCTTGCTGACTTTACCTCAGATTATTTCTAGAGGTGATGTATTTCACTGACCCTTGTCTGCTTCACTCTTGCTCTGCAGAAAACCCAAAATCAGACCATAAATGGGGTCACTGAGGCTTGTTCCTCTCTCCATTCTCCACTCCACTTTCTCTGATCATAGCCTTGAAGACCACTTAAGCATGTGAAGTTGTGTAACTAAATAGTTACACTCACAGATTCCAGAGCCAGGCTTCCTGACTACAAAGATTGATGCTACCACTTAACTAATTCTACCTATTGGCAAACTATTTAGCCTCCTGATTCCTCAGTTCCGACATCTATAAAGTGGGGACAGTATACATAGAGCAGTTAAGGGATTAAAATAACATAATAAATACAAACATCTTAGAAAGTTGTGAGACCTGAAATGATCATTAATTTCTTACTTTTATGATTAATAATTACAATAATGAATTATTTTGATTATTCAGACACATAACTGTTGGATCCTTATGGAGTACAGAATCATATATCCAGGGCTGTGGGAAGATATAAAAATAATTCACATCCTAATTATTGTTCCCACAAAATTTCATGAACAGAAAAGAAAACAAAATGTAAAAGCTAAAAGTTTCCCAGGGATATAGGTATAAATGACACTTCTGCCAAGAGGGACAATCTGGTCTTCTCAGCAGCTTAGAATATAATTCTCCTCAAGGAAACTCACACAGTAGGGTGACATTTCTCGCTCATCTTTGAAAAAGTCATATTTGGATCTATTGCCAGATTTCCCAGCCTTGGCACTGTTAACATTGTGGCTGGATACTTTCTTGTCATGGTTGGCTGTCCTGTGTATTATAGGGTATTTAGAGACATCCCTGGCCTCTATCTATTAGAAACCAGAATCATTTTACCCCAAAGTGACATCCAAAAATATCTCTGGGTATTTCTAAATGCCCATGGGAGCATAAGCATCACAGGTGAGAACCACTACTCTATCAGAATCTCAGAAAAATACTGAATGGGTAATAGCTATGATATGAAGGAGAGAATGCACTGGGTTTCCTTGAGCTGGACAAGGCTTGATTTCACTGCTATAAACATGAAACATTGGTCCTACCTCTTTACCTTGTCCAGGTTGCCTTTATTACTGGTAGACCTAGGGTACTAGCATCAATGTCTCAAAAAATTTTGGTGGGGATTAATTTAGCTGTGTTTGCAAACCCACTTTAATTCTAAGCCATCATTCTCATGTTAAGAAATATCATTTAAAACACCCAGAGGACTATTGCTCCACCATGATTGTGTCTTTGTGTGCCCACATGTCTTAGAGTATATTTAAGTGGAAGCATTGACACACCAGAGTCGAATATTTAAAACCAATGTAACTCTGAACTTAATTCACTCCACAGATATTCACAGAGGAACTCTTCAATGCAAGGCACAAAGCTGTACTCTACAGAGACATAGGGATGGATCAAGGTTGGTCTCTACTGAAGGTGCTATGGTTGGGTAGGCATTCTCTCTGCTACATTGCTACCTTGGTTGGAACTGGACAAATCAGCCCTCTGTTTCCACAACACACAGGAAAAACAAAAATTAGTTACATGGTCCTGTATTGCCCTGTGTGGTAACTTGGTGTTGGAATTTCACTGGAACTCTAAATTAGCCTTTATAATTTCTCAAAGGAAAGGAATTGAGAATTTGCTGAGCCTGTTCCATGTGCCAGCTTCTCTGCTCATGTTCCTTTAGCATTATGTGTTTCCCGATGAAGACATTCAGATTCATTTGGAATAAAGTAATTTTCTCAATGTCATAGGTTAAGTGGCAAAATTGGAATTTGAATCTTCCCTGGTTTTACTCCAAAGCCTTTTGTTACCACTCCATGTAAATGGAGGTGGAAACAATGTTGGGTTGGGATAGGAGGAAGTCATTATGTCCTACTCAGACCATCTATGCCAAGGCTATGGAGGTCAGAGGAAGACACTTTGATTTCCTGTCTGAATCACTCATTTGGGGAATGCCAGGTAAATGGTTACTACAGTGATCTACAGTCTCTCTATTGTAGAGCTAGCCAGGCTGAGCCAGCAGGATTTAGACAGAGTACAAAGGAAGAAGAACCTTTACCAGAGAAGCTATAACAATAGATATTTTGGTCCATGGCTGCCAGAAGCCCAGCTCTTCCTACAGCCCAACAAGGCACTGGGAATAGAGCATGTCTCCAAAGTTGGTCACTCCAGGAGACTGTCACAGGAAGAATCACTTAAAAGGCCACAAGAATCAACACAGACCATGGAGCAGAAGACATGTTCACAAGACCAGAACTGTAGGAATCTTGCTCATGGTTTTCATGGACAAGTAACAATGTTATGAAGTTGCAACCTTTTGTTTCCTTCCTTCCTTTTTTCCTCTTCTTTTTTTGCCAGAGGTGTGTGTACTTGCCAGAGACAGAACATTCCCCAATGGGCTGTGGTCATGTTGCAATCCTTTTTCCTCTATTTCTTCCATCCCATTGAAATTTGGAGAATTCACACACACACACATGCACACACACACACAACTGCTGTGTTTTTTAAACCAGTGGGATCAGGACTTGAACCTTAGTTGGGCACATGGGATCTGGTTCCATATGCACTACACTTAACCACTGTACTACAGGGCTGGGCTTGCAACCCTTTAATTTACATTGTGATATATGAATACACTTATGAGCCAGAGAAAGGCAGAATGATAACTTCATTTAGAGTAAATCAATTGAATTCCATTGGTAGATTCACGATTCATCCAAGAGACATACAAGGAGTGTCAAGGAGCATTAAGTCCTCTTCCTGAGTGATTTCTGCAAGCCTCATCAATTTTTATACTATGAAATATTTTTATCTGGATTATTAATCTAGAAGTTCTAGAAGTCTTGAAGTTAAAAAAAAAATTAAATCCTTTTAAAAATTCTGACACCTTGGCTGATTTAATCAACACCACTAAAGGAAAAGTGAGCCCTGTTAATGTGGGCTGGTCAAATATGACAACTCCCCCCAAAAAACAAAACAAAACAAAACAAAAAACAAAGCCACTGGCAGTGTCCATGACAACAGCATCTTGGAAAAAGGGAGAAAGGGAGACTTAAGTGGTCTAGATGTCCTTGTCAAAAGACCCTTATAGCCATCTTAGCCTCACACCATTCCTCACTTAACCAAGCATTATTTGTTTTGACTCTAAAGGTATTGACTAAGTAGCAGCTGGGGCACCAACACCCACACCCAATATACCCATTTGTATATCTTGATTTACCTAAAGGCTGAGAAGTCACCAGGGTAAAGTCACAAATCCTGAGGTTTGGTTATAAACAGCACAGTTGGCGGACTTAGCAGATGATGCAGCTTGACACAGTGGCAGGAAGAGGAACTATGGAATGCCATGGGCAATGTATCATCCTTGTACCTTCCTTCTCCATACTCTGCTGCCATGGCACTAAAATTTGCAGTCTGAGTTTCTGGTACCCACATAGGCTGGTGTCTGGAGACTAATGATTTCCTCTATCACTTATTCCATGTTTCCCATGCTCCAATTTGCTCGGGAGCACGGAGACTAGCGAAAGCCAACTTAAATGAAACAATAATGGGGATATTGAGAGTCAACTCACTGTAGCTTCCCTCGGAGGGATACTTGAGCTATAATAAGCCAACCCAGTGGTGGAGCCCTACATTGGAAGGAGACAGTGGTTCTTGGTGCTGCATGGCAACTGACATTAGAAGCCATCCTGATCCAGCTCTGCTGGTATCACATGTGTGCTTTGTGGGAAAG
>NW_006159535.1:3393441-3406153 GCF_000334495.1 Tupaia belangeri chinensis
GAAAGAGTTTGCATGAGCAGTCCCACTCTGGGAACTTTGGATAACTAAGAAGAAATATTTCTTTAGAACAGAGGTAAAGGATGTTTGGCCTTGAACCCTGTATAACTTTTGGTATGTATTATTTAAATTCTTCTAGCTTTGACAGCTATTAATAAACAGGAATCATGTGTGTACAAGTATAAGCAGCATCCCCAGGGTCTCTAAACCTACTAGGGGAAAACAAATCTGTAGAAGGCTGATACTCCAGTAGCAAACAGAGAGGCTCAGAGTCATCAAGATTTGGCTCTTATTGGGACTCCAACTTTATTCCCAATCTGACAGAGCCAGACATACCTGGGATAAATGTGCTTATAAACACTGCCCTCACAGATATTGTCAGTCTCTAAGGCATTGGTTTCTCATGACTATGTTGATCCCTTTTCTAAAGCCAATCCTTCACTGGTGCCCTAGATCCTAATTCATTTATCTGAGGATTTTAAGTTCCAGTAGTTTTCTTTGTTCTCTTATATCATCAGTTTCTTTATTTATTTTTAACCTTAATGGATTATTACCATGAGTTTACAGGCATGCTATTATTTCTCCCATCTTTACAACAAACCAACCACCAAACAAGCATTTTTTTTTAAGGTTTTTACCATAAGGAGTGTGTGCTCACAGGAGAGAGACAAAGAGAGACAGTGACAGGAAATTGAGAAATCAGCTCCCAGTGGTGATGGACATGCCACAATACTTTCTCTTCCATTCTCCTCTTGGGATTCTGGGCATGCATGCACACACACCGGGTGTGAGTTTCAAGCCACCAGATCTGGAACTCTCAGTCAGCTAGTTTCAAGCCACCAGATCTGGAACTCTCAGTTCTGTGAGAATCCAGAGCCTTAACAACTAAGCCACTTGCTGGCCCCAACAACAATTCTCACTTTTAACTATCTATCTTTCTTTCTTTCTTTCTTTCTTTCTTTCTTTCTTTCTTTCTTTCTTTCTTTCTTTCTTTCTATCTATCTATCTATCTATCTATCTATCTATCTATCTATCTACCTATCTATCTATTCATCCATCCATCCATCCATCCATCCATCCATCCATCCATCCATCCATGTATCTATCTATTTATTACCTTCAATCACTGTATGTCATTACAGCATACCAAATGTATTTTTCTACCATTAATATACTGTATACTGGTTCAGTCAAAGATATTACCATATGCATTATCATCAAGAGATAATTATCCATTTTTTTGTGTCCCTACAATAATTTGCTTCTTTCTTTTTCTTCTTCTTCTTGATTCCCTCTTACCCTCCCCCATTTCCGACCCTCCTGCCATACTGTCTCTAGTATCACCATTGCTCTCCATGCTTTTAAACCTTCCAGTTTTTCTGTTTCTGCCATAGAGTGCCAACATTTGGTATATAATGAGTGAGGACATGCAATGCTTCTCTTTCATAGTCAGACTTGGTTTGATTAGCAGTAAATCTTCCACTTTCTATCAAATTCTGGGGTCTCACTTTTTTCATGACTGAGCAGTATTCTGTAGTGTATATCCATCACACTTTTCCAATCCATTCATCTGCTAATGAACATTTGGGTTCTTCCATGTCTTAGCAATAATCCCTTTCCCCACTAGCTCTAGCCTCATTTTATTTTTGTTTTGTTTTGTTGCTCTCTTTTGTCCCAAACTCCTAAAATGTGTTATGTAGGCTAGCAAGCACTTTCCTCTCATTCTCTCTTAAATATCTCAAATAGGTTTTGGTCCCCAAATGACTCTTACTAAGCCTACCAGTTAACTACATGTCCATAAGCCCAATGATCAATTTTTAGTTTTTATCTAACTTGACCTGTCAACAGCATTTGGCATGACCTAACATGCCTTCCTTCTCAATTCTCCTACTCTGCTTCTCCTCCTACCTCATCGATTCCTTTTTAAGACTCCTTTGCTGTTCTTTCATTTCTCCCCAACTTCCTCATGTTGGAACAGACCTCTTCTCTATCTATATTCATTCCATTGATGATCCAGGCTCATTGATTTAAATCCTATCTGTTGCCCAATGACTCACAAATTTATATCTTCAGCCCAGACCTTTCTCCTTAACTCTACACAGATATGCAACTGTCTCTTAGACATCTCCACATTTTCACTTAAATGTGTAAAACTTAACCCCTGATCTGTAAACCTAAACCTGGTTCACATGCTTCTTTCTCCTGTCTCAGTTGGTGGCAACACTATCTTTCCAGTTGCCCTTGCAAAAAACCTTAAATTCATTGATTCCAGTGTTTTTTCTCATACTCCCCATATACAGTATATCTAGTAATCTTGTATTTCAAAATATATACAGATTTCAACCATTTTTTAGTACCTCCATTGCTATGCTGTGATCTGAATCATCGTCATCTTTCTCCTGGATGGCTATAATAACCTCTTAACAGGTCTCTCTCCTCTCTGTGGCCCTTCTGATCTATTTTTGACACAGTAATTAAAGTAGCTCCTTTTTAAAAATAAGTAACTGGTTTAATATTTAAAAAATCCATCAATGTAATTTATCACTTCAACAGATTAGAAGAAACACATGATATTTTCAAAAGGTATTGAAAAGCCATTGATAAAAAGTTAATCTATGATGATAGGAGTCAGAACAGTGGCTACCTTGGATAGTAGTGGTACAGTTATGGATTGAGTATTGACAAGAGACTGTTTTATGTTATGACATGATTGATGGTAATAAGGCATATATATCTGAAAACATTCATGAAGCTATATTTTACTATAAATTGTACCTCAAATGAAATACATTATAAATGAAATGTTTACTGTTCATATTACATCTGGGATTACTAGAAGAAGGGAAGTAAATGGGAAGTATATTTAAGAGTGATAAGTGAATAATTATAAATTGGGTGATGAGCAGTTGGTGATTTATGATAGACCCCTTTCCCCACAAGCCATTTCGCTTTCCACAATTTCAGTTACCTATGGTCAATTATGGTTTAAAAGTAGGTAAGCATAGTACAGTAAGATAGTCAAGAGACAGAAAGGACATATTCACATAAATTTTATTACACCATATTGCCATAATTATTCTATATTATTATTCATTGTCGTTAATCTTAGTGTGAATAATTTATAGATTAAATTTCATCATAGGTATGTACAGAAAAATAAAACATAGGATTGAGTATTATCCAGTTTCAGGAATCCAGTGGAGGGGTCTTGGGGCTTATTTCCTGCAAATAACAGGGGGAGTATAGAAGCCAGCAGATGGCATAGAGGTTAAGGTGCTAGACTCCCATGTAGTCAAACATAGTTTGAGTCCCAGACCCAGAAACTTGAAACTCCCACCAGGCATATGTGTATACATGTTCAAAATCCTGAGTGGAGAATGAAGGAAAAGGGATTGTGGCATGGCCATCCCCCCATCCCCAGCAGGGGTTGAGGGGAGAGTGATTTCTTTCTGCCTCTCTGTCTCTTTAGCAAGCACACATACCATGCACCCTGTAACAAAAATATCTCTCAAAAAAAGAGAGGGCCAATCTACTATATCGCACCATTCTATCTGCTTTTTAAAATGTTTTTCCAAAGTAAAAAGTTTTAAACAAAAAAGAAAATTAAAAAAATAAGTCAGATCATGCCATACTTCTGGTTACAACCTTCTTGACTTTCATCCTATTCAGGATAAAAACCAAAGTCTTCACAATGGCTACAAGGCCCCATATAGCGTCTGCTACTACTATCTGTCCTCATACACCCATTCCAGTGATACTGACATTGTCCCTCATTAGGGTATTTGGTTAGATTTTCTAACTAAAATGTTCTCCCAACACTTATCTATATCTTCTTCAATTTCTGATCAAACATCAAAGACATCATTCTATCATATTTAAAATTCATTCCACTTCCCTGGCAGTCTGTCTGTCTGTCTATCTACCTATCTATCTATTTATTTATTTATTTAGTCATAGGACATGTGTGTTCACTAGAGAGAGAGTGAGTGAGAAGGTGAGAAATTATCCCCAAATCCCCCATGTGACCATCCCACAATGCTCTTGCCTTCATTTTCCTCTTGGGATTTTGTCCCACATATCTTGTTTTTTTGTTTTGTTTTGTTTTTGAGGATTTTGCCTTAGGCCACATGGTGCACTCATTGGACAGAGACAGAAACAGTGAGAGGGAAAGTGAGAAATCATTCCCCCAGTGTGGATGGCAATGCTGCACTCCCTTCTTCCTCATTCTCCTCCCAGGATCTTGGGCACACATGCACGCATGCCAGGTGTGAATTTTAAGCTACTGGTTCCAGTACTCGAACTGTGGTTGACCATGTGGGGGTCCAGATATGTAACTGCTATGCCATTTTCTGATTCCTGTCCCACACATATTAACAAGGAAGATCTTCCAGTCTTTGGAAGGGAGTGATCTAGGAACCTAACTGACCTAGCTTCCTTACCTTACTTATTCTGACCAATAATAAGTCCAGTTCACATGAGAATTCAAGCTATTGGCAGGCCTATAACCTTTAGCCTTTCAAGAATTTGTATGACAGAATACAGAAACTAGTCAGCATGGCAGATGCCTGATCCAAGTAGTTTGGGTCATGCACAGGCAGAGAGTTAAAGCATATAAAACAGTCAGGGCAAGGCCCATGGCCTTTGAGGAATAAGAGAACAACTTCTGTCCTGACTATCCCCAGATGGCTCAGCAGGACTCTCTCTCCTGGCCATGATGACCTACTAAATCCTTAAAATAAACTCCCCTCCTCTGCTAAAACTTGAGTTCTTCATTCATTAAAAAGGCATCCTTAGACCAAGGCATCCAAATCCTGATATGCCTAATCCTTGGGGTGTTCAGATGAAAGCACATCAGTGTGTCCCAGAACACTCATCCGAAGAGATCATACAGACAGATTCCTGGGTTGAATTGCCCAAAACAGAATTCAAATACAAAGGATATGAGATAGGAGCTGAAAATGTGTGTTTGTAACAGCTCCCTAGATTATCATAATTTGAAAATCAGTTTGGGAAATCACTAAAGGCTACTATATCTAGATACAAACCATCAACTCATTTCTATGGTATAAATGTGGCTCTTCTTATTATATGGAATGGAATTTACATTGTAAATACAATAAGGTATGTCTTATTACACATGTTTAGGCCATCTCCCTCTTCAACATTAAAAATCAACCTCAGTAACCTTTAGAGTTTCCCCAAGAAATTAATTCCCTTTTCTGGCAACATTACCTTGGTGTCTGTATCTGCAAATTCATAAGGATGAAAAAAGAGCAAAGCTCCTTACTTGGTTGGCAGCCAGTCTGCTCCTGTTTCCTCGGTGTCATTGAATCCTATACAGGGTCACACTGACAGAGAGGTGTGCATGGCAGAGGCTTAGTAAATTTTATAACCGGTGATAACGGACCAAGTGATGCAGTGGAGATAAAAGGGCTAATCAAATTCTACGCTCCAAGGCATGAGCTGATTACCATTAGGCAAGGGGGTACACACTGTGAGTCTTCACACACTACTAACCACTTCCAAGAAGGAGGATCCATGAGTCAAGAGGGCTTATGTTCCCTGCCTTGCTTCTGCAATTTTTCAGATCAAGGGCAGCAGGATGCCATAAGAGAAGTTTCACAGGCAAAGGATTTGTTTAGAGGAAAATGGACCATGTAGAATGTACTTGGGTAGCTCTTAGAGAACTTGTGTCTTGGGGTCTTGTCCTACCTAAAGAGGAAGAAGAGTACTGAAGGCCCCTACTCCCTTCCATTTGGTGTCTTAACTGCTGTAGGAATCAGCCTCACCATCTGTGAAATCAGAATCGTAGCAATATCTATTTATTAAAGTGACTGTGAAGAGGAAGGTAAGCCAGACTGGAGTATGAGATAGGGCTACAGGTGGTGCCCGAAAACTGTTGGGCTGACAACTGGGAAGACATCAGAGCATGGAACTTTGGTTGAGAGATAGCAATTCTTAGGCTCAAAGTCTAAAGAGTTATTGAGGGAATTACAAAACCAAAGAAACCCTAAACCTAGTAATTATTCAACTTATAAGGTCAGTCTCAGATCCTTGAAATTTCACCAACAGAAAATAGCTTGCCAACACTGTATAACACCCTCACCCTACTGCCACCTTTTTTCCTCAGTGGACATGAATGTCAGCAATCTAAGAAGATCCTTCCAGGAGGAGACTTAGGTACTCAGAGGTAACCAATTCAATGGGCGATAACATCATAACTATCCTATTCCCAGAACTTCTCCAGGTCTGAAAAGCCTCTCAGAACTGAGATGAGACTAAGCTACGTCTCCCAGGAACTCCTCAATTTTCCCTCAGGTTATGGTGGCCCAAGATAGCTCTCTACTGTTAGATTGGCCCTTATTTTCTCTACTTAAGCATATCCTGTGCATTCTTTGGATTTAGATACATTCAGTATACCTCTTTCCCAAAGTTTTCCCTGTCTACCGCAGGATGCAGAATGCTGTCCTACTTCATCATTCTTTGTAATTCTGTTTACTAAGCATTAATTTTGTACCTGGTAATAATCCTTCTTAAAGTGAGCAAGTGTAAAGATAATACATTTTAGAACAATGAACTCCAATTTTTTTATGTTCAGAAATATTTATTTATAGATAATGTACATAATGGATCAGTATACATATATGTATTTTCTTGCTCTGTCAGGGGACAAAAATTAAAAGCAATGACACTCAAGTAGCATAAATACACCTAGCACCCAGACCTTTCTATTTTTTTAACTTTTATTTATTTATTTTTTATATACATTCAATTACATTGTTTAGTTTACAAAGTAAACATTTCAATATGTGAACATTTCTCCTCAGTCTAGTTGATCAAAATATCTTCAACAGATAACACCACAACTCCCCATCCCGTCAATGCTCTGCCTCTGTATCCCTCCTCTAAATGTCCTTCCCTAGGCCCCACTCCTCCACACACACCACATCTGGCATTCATACCCATCTCTTGTGTTTGTATGTCTTTTAGTCAATCAGTTTCAGTCACAGAGTACAGACACTGGGTATATATTGAGTAGGGACATACAATGTCTCTCCTTCATAGCCTGGCTTGCTTCACTCAGCAGTATATCTTCCATATTCTTTCACTTTTAGTCAAAAGCCAGGGTTTTGTTGGCTTTTATGGCTGAATAGTATTCCATAGAGTATATGTGCCACAGTTTTTCAATCCATTCATCTGTATGGGAGCATTTGGGTTGATTCCATGTCTTAGCAATCGTGAATAGTGACACAATAAACATCGACGTGCAAGCACTTTTCCAATGAAGAATTCTTCTGTCCTTTGGGTAGTTATCGAGGAGTGGGATTGCTGGATCATAGGGTAGTTCTATTTGTAGATTTTTGAGGGATCTCCAAATTGTTCTGGACCAATTTACATTCCCACCAGCAGTGTAAAAGAGTTCCCCTTTCACCACACTCCCGTCAACACTTATCATTTTTTGTTTTTTTAGTATTAGGCATTTTGACTGGGGTTAGGTGGTACCTCATTGTTGTGTTCCCTTACGATGAGGGATGTTGAGCATTTTTTCATGTGCCTTTTGGCTATGCATATGTCATCTTTAGAGAGTGTTTTTTTTTCAACTCCTTCTCCCATCTTGTAATAGGGTTGATCATCTTTTTTCCAAACAGCTTCTTTAGTTCCTTGTGTATTCTGGTTATCAGTCCCTTATCTGATGCATAATACACAAAAATATTAATGAACTCCAATTTTGAAAACAGGCCTTTGTGCCTCTACTTGTTAGCCAAGTGAACATGGGAAAGCTCCTTACCCTCGCTAATATTTGTGGTCTTCATCTGTCAAATGCAGATAGTCATACTTTGTAGGATAATTTTTAATATTAAAATAACATGTAAATCACTTAAAATAGTGAGCATTAACTATGAATATTTATATAATTTTTGATATGCTCCCATTTTGTATATATAACTAAAGTTTATTTTTTATTGATTTTTTAAAACTTATTATTTTTTCAATAATTACTTTATTTAACTTTATTTATTTATTTTAATTTGACCAGAGAGGGACAGAGTATGACAGAGAGAGAGAGAGAGAGAGGGAAAGTGAGAAAGCAAGCTGCTTGGTCCGGGACTTGAACCACAGTTGGCCACATGGGAGTCCAGTGTCCTTAACCACCACACATCTGCCTGCCCCAGTATATCTAACTAAAGTTTAAGCTGTGAAAGTACCCAGGGGAGTCTTATACATTTTCTTTTTTTCATAGGTTAATGTATACAATAAGTGTTCATGAAATATTTGCCATTAAGGGCTAACTAAAGTAACATTTGGAGTAAGGTCAGTTTCTTCACTTTGGTGTTTCCAAAATATTAGTGTTAAGGTTCCAACTGAGGATCTAGGTCTCTGATGGGTACTCAGAATCCAGAGATAGCATCTATATGCCAAGAATAAAAAGATTAATATTTAATTTTCCAATGAAAGTGGAAAGAAAGTAGGTATAAGACCCCTTCAAAAGAATTTAAACAATAGGTTCATGTCTCAGAGACCAGTAGTAAGAACAAAATAAGGCTTCTGGGATGACCCCTTACCAGGTGGTTAAGGGAGCAGAACCCCATATGGCAGAGCACAGTTCAAATTCTGACCCTTCTGGCTGGAAAAACACACCAGGCATCTGCACAGGACCTAATTTCTGACAGAATAAGAGAATGGAGGATTGTGACATGATCACATCCCATTGGTTGCATTCTCTCTCGCCCTCTCTTTCTCTCTCTCTGTCTCTCTCTGGTAAGTGCACATGACCTCTGGCAATTAGGTACACACACACACCACACACACACACACACACACACACACACACACACACACTAGGTATTCTGATTCAGAATTATTCTTCTTTATTTATTTTCTAAAAAAATTTTATTTGGTACCTTAGAGTCAGGCTTCAGTTCTGGCCTAACCACCTTGGTTTAAGCAGGAACCTAGAAGCACCTAATGGAGATACATTTTCAAATGTTTTTCTAGAAAGATACTGACATGTATTCTCTCTTAAAAACTAAACATGAAAAAAGAGTCCTATAGCATACAGCCTGATTTATTTCTGGATTTCCCTGAGAGGAATCATGTTCTCTTTCTACATTCAAAAAAAAGCCAGAGAAAAATACTGAGCTTCCAACATAAACATTAAGGGAAGGGGCCGCTGCTGCATGATGTCTACAGATTCAGCAGACTTGACCAGTCTGTATCCCAGAAAAACAACAAAAACAACAAACAAAAAACAAACTTCCATTCATTCATCTTCTTCTATGTGATTCTTGGGCCATTTTCTTATCACTCTCAGTGATTTAATGATCTATCCTGAAAAACTTCTGTGTGTACCAGAAAAACATGCTTTTCCGGGCCAAGCCCAGCTCTCCCATGTTCTGGGGTGGTCTCTCTGATTTACCACTGGATCTCATTACATTTCCCCACCTTGACATACTCTTCTGTCATCAGGCATTGCACTACCATCAGCCTTGGAAAAGCCTCGTAACTCAGGATGACAATATCAAGACCATTAAGCCTACATTCTTCAGCAAAACTGCCTCACTGCTGTCTCTGCTCTCAGTTATAAAGATTTCTCACAGCTCACACAGGCCTCTCAAACACTGGACTTGATGGGTTGCCCTCAGAAGGCCACTTCCAAGACCAAAGACATTTTTCACTCAAGCACTCAATCTATAGAGCCTCAAAGTATTGCACACTAATTTTGATGGTGATAGCTCTGAGGTGTATTAGCCAGGCATGGCCCATAGCTCAGATCTCAAAACTGGTGAACAGACCTAGCTTGACTACCTCAAAAAAATACACTCATCCATATATACACAGTGAAACATTAATGTAAGTTATCCTTACTCATAATTGGAGGAAATCCACAGCCTATCCTGCAAGAATCCATCACTAGACTAAGAATTAACTGATCATAATGGGTGAATGAACTGATCTTGATGGTGTAAGTCAACATTCCAAAGTCAAGCATAATAATCCTAAAAATTCTCCCATAACAAGAAAAACTTCTCAAGCCTTATAAGGAGGACATTTTTCCTAGAGACCATAAAATCTGTGCTCTACTGAAACTACCAATTTTCAATGTCCCTTAGCCAGCACTCCTTAGCTCTTTCTTCATAGTTCCACATCCCAACTTCCCCCTCGAGGCAAACAAGCAAAAGTTAACAGATGACACTGTCAAACAGACAGCAATGATTTAAAAGCAAATGGCAAAGTCGAGACCCTACATATCAAAATTTGCAAATGTGCATTACATTTGCCAAGGAATCTGTCCATTTTTTATAGTGCTGAATCCTCAGGTTACACAATGGTGTAATCTTAGTATCTTGAACCTCTCTTGGCAAGACAATCTTATTGTGAAGTGCTGCGTAGTTTGTACAGACTCAGCTTCAAGGATTTTAGGTTAATATGTGCTAGCACTAATTTTGAATTAGGGCTATCCTTTGTGACTATGTTGGATGTCTGCCAGTTTAAACTTCTTATGGTGATGTCCACCTAAATCATCATTGTCCAATACAACTTTTTGCAATGATAGAGATGTTCAGGCCAATAAAAATGCCACTAGCCATATATAGCTACTGAGCACTGTGGCTAGAGTAATTGAGGAATCAAATTTTATTTGCTCTTATTTAATTTACATTAGCTGCATAAGGATAGTAGCTACCATATTGGACAGCACAATTCTCTAAGTGTTAATGACATTAGATTGTGCTTACTTTCTCAGCATTTCAAAAGTTGTAGAATGATTATCTAGCCCCGAATAACACATGGATGAAGAAGAGGAATTAAAATAAGGCTTATACACATCAGATACCAAATACCAGGATGAATTTGAGACAGCCTCCCCAGGCAGAGTTTATAAGGAAATGATATTAAACCAATTCTGTGATTCTCTCAGCAAGATAAAGGCTATAAAAAGGAATCAAAGTGGGAAGGAATAGAGAATGTGGTGAAGAGACTCTTTGGAGACAGTGACTGCTACTGTACAATGAGATTGTCTGTACTCTTCCTAGAGTTTCATAGGATAAAACAGTATTAAAATTTCCTATAGACACAAGAGAGGGAGAGAATTGGGCCAAAGCTACTTAGCCATAAAAAACAACAAGATCCTGGCATTTGATAGAAAGTGTACAAATACAGAATATTTACTGCTGAGTGAAGCAAGCCAAGTTATGAAAAAGAAACACTGTATATCTCACTTAATATATACCGACTGTCCATCCTCTATGATGGAACCTGAAAGATTAGAGGATATAGAGTCATGAAAATGGTTATGGATACTGAAGACAGTGTGGGGAGGGAATGGGAGAAGGGGAGAGTGTGAGGAAAGAAATTAAGGAGAAAAATAGAGATACAAGATATTTATGGGACACAAAAATGGATTGTTGTCTGTTGATGATAACATCTATAGTATTCTCAACCGGACTGATGTGAGGTATATTCATTTTGGGTAAATTCACTTTAGAAGCAGACTTGTGTTCATTGACATGTATATATCAGCTGTGCTTGCTATTCAAAATATTTAGATTAATTAAGATCTTTAGTGAATCGATAAAATGTGGTGAGGGAAAAGGCATAGAAAGCAACCATTGATTCCAGAGACAGGGTGGAAGGAGGGTGGGAGATGGTAGAGGGTGAGAGATAGGTAATCAAGGATGGGAAAAAAAGCAAAATATATAGGAAATGAGAAATGGAAAATTATTTGTCGATGATAACACATATGTTGATGTGCTTGATTGAACCAATATACAGTGAATTCTGGATAGAAAATCTCTTTTTGTAGGCTATAATGATATACAGTGAGTGAATGTAAACAAATAAATTTAAATAATAAAAAAGAAGCTGAATAATATATTATGATTAAATGTATAAAATAAATTTAAAATAATCCTACCCAAGAAGATTGCCTAAAAGGTCAAAGAGGATCTGGACACAGACACATGTGCTTCTGCTTATGTGATCCATCAGCAAGAAAAAAAAAAAAAAAGGTCAAAGGGACTCCAATAGCAAGAGCCTGAGCAGGGTGGACCCAGTGGTGCACTGGTGAATGTGTTAAGACTCAACTCTTGGGAGTGGGGGGAGGCTGCTTGATTTTTGTGCATTTGCCAATGTCCAGCTACCAGTCTGAAACTGAACTTGCAAATGGATATGTATAATTGGCTTTTTAAAATTATTTTATTTATTCATTTATTTATTTTAATTTAACCAGAGAGGGAGAAATTTAGAGAGAGAAAAAAAGTTAGAAAGTAAGCCATTAGGTCCAGGACTTAAATTGTGGTCAGTCATATGGAAGTCCAGCACCCTTAACCACCATGACACCTGCTGGTCCCTACAATTGGCTTTTGTGAGTAGGCATTAAAGCAGCTTACAGTGAAGCACAGGGTATAAGGGAAGCAGATGACCCCAGGAATGGAAGGCAAACCCCACATTCCAAGATGCATCTGAGAGGTCCCCAGTAACAGGTGTCTCTATAAATTCCAAAGAGAGAAGAAATGAATTTTAATCACTTTCCAGACCAAGAGCAAAAGCCACTCAGTCAAGTCAGAACTTTATTTTCCCCTTTGCTCTGTTTTCTACCCTCTGTCCCTTTAGCCATTGCAGAATATAAAATTGCAATTTGCTGATCTGCAAGAAGATGAATGGGAGAAACAGAAGAACCTTAAAGGCAAACAGGTGACAACTATCAGGCTTATTC
>NW_006159535.1:3406184-3408317 GCF_000334495.1 Tupaia belangeri chinensis
AAAGAGTAGGCAACACCTCACCTATGAATAAAAACCAAGATGCTGATTAATGGACTGGATTTATTTTAGTTCTAAATTGAGATTGTGTGTTAAGACTTAAAATAACCAACGGCTATTGTTTGCCAGGCTTTTTCTGGGGACAGGGACAGTGGGAGCTAAAAAGTAATGATAAAGTTGAACTTTTTTTTATACCACAAATTATGTGAACTCAACAGATTTCTGACAACAATGTTTTTCCTGACTGAAGACATTAACAGACAGAACCATGCCCTAACTTCTGTGGTACAGGTTGCAGCATACCAGATTGTGGAGCCGTAAGCCACCTGCCCACTGAGATTTGAGACCTCAGTCTGGTCAGTCTGAATACATGCTGGTTGCGTGTGCATGTGCCCAGGATCCTGGTAGTTGGAGGACCGAGGGGATTGTGGAGTGACCAAGTTCTGTGAAGGTTTCTTTCTCTCTCTCTCTCTCTCTCACACACACACACACACACACACACACACACACACATGCACACACACATGCATATGCTCAATCATGAAGTAAAAGACAATAATAACTAATAAATAAAGAAAAACAAAACAAGGTTTGAATGTTCCTTCTTCCCATATCTTCATCTTCACAGCACCTTGTTGTTAATATAGGAAATTTACTCCACCAGGAATAACTAGATGATTTTTTTTGGTCAGAGCCAAGATGTGCTATTTTGGCAGAATGACAGCAAACAGATCACATGCTAAAATCTCTGACCTAAATAATGTGTGCACATGGAGGTAGAAGTGGTATTTCAGTTAAAGTGAGATGAGAATCAGTATGACACCTGATATGTAGGACAATCAACCATCTAGCCCTAAGAAATTGTCAGTCATTTGTGTCTAACAGTTACACATTTAAAAAATAACATTTAAAAAGTATCAGTGGAAAAGAAAATAGCAGTTACTTCAAGGACTATTCCAAAGTTGTCAAAATCAAATGAGCAGTTTCCTCACTTTCAATTGCAAAGTAATCCCACACATCCCTTACATTCAGAGGGCAAGGTGAGGTACCGGCTCCAAGTAGGCCATGGTAGAAGGTGGCAGGTAGTGGAAGCTGAACACCCCTGACTAACTGCTGGGTTTCAGTCTGTCTGCCACATTAACAAATCTCAGAGAGATTCTAAACCAATATCAGAAGAAGTACCTGATGGACGTAAAGGTCCCTATAGTTAGGCTAGACCTTTGGGAGTTTATTCTGTAAAGACATCTTTTCTATTCATAGATTTTTAAAACTGAATGCTGTCCATCCTTAAGCTTCATCTCCACCAAAATTCGGCCTTTGCTAGCAAAGTCAGGAACACTTAGTCTTTCCTGATGACCAGGGGAGGAGTCCATAACTCTCACATCAAAGTCAGCATCTGTAAATCTTGAAAACTCCTAAAAATTCAATGCCTTTACATGAAGCTTTCCCTCCCAGATCTCCTATGGTGAAACAATTAGTGGAATGAAGAATATGGGGGCTCCCACTAAGACATGAAATCAGTGTGGACATTTATCTGTTCTTTCCCTCCAGTCATAGATACTTATTTTGTATTTTTTTATTTTCTGGCTAGGTGCCTTCAGGGCACAGACACTGTCTGGTCTAAATCCCACAAAGAAGCCAAGCAGCACACCGATGCTCAGGGAGAATAGCAAGACTTGCTCATGTTCGATGAACAGCCAAAGGTGCCACAGCAGAGAGACTAGCACTGTGTGGTCTGAAAAACAGCCATTTGTCCCTACCTGGAAGGCAGAGAGATGGAAGGTGTTACACACAATGCAGTTGCTTCATCTTTTGTATTCATAGCAGCTGCCTCCTTGAAGCCACCACCAGTTCCCTCTAGCTTCAGAAGTTCAAATGATTCTTAGTCCTTTCTGGGTTTTAGAACTATTTGAGAATTCCCAAAAGTACCGGGATCCCCAGAATAATGC
The DNA here is from genome assembly GCF_000334495.1 of Tupaia belangeri chinensis. NCBI lineage: Eukaryota > Metazoa > Chordata > Mammalia > Scandentia > Tupaiidae > Tupaia > Tupaia belangeri. The sequence goes on from NW_006159535.1 coordinate 3,408,131, forward strand.
TCATATGTCCATACTCAGATATTCCCCAAATCCTGTATATAATTTTAAGTGGATTCACAAATGATACACACCTTCTGTGCCACACCACACCCCCACCCCCCAGCTCTCTGAACCCAGATTCTGTGGGTTTGAGGCTTGGAATCCTTGTTTCAAGGAGCGTCCCCTGATGCTTTGGGAGCATCACTCT
>NW_006159535.1:3408871-3409923 GCF_000334495.1 Tupaia belangeri chinensis
TCTTTCCCACCTTCTCCAGCTGGCTGGGTTTCAGCACAAGATTGTTTGCCAGTTCAGCTGGCACCACGGACTGCTCTAGTAGTTGTTTCCTGTGTCGAGAGGAAACAGCCAAATTCCTTTAAGCAAATCATGTCTTAGTTATTGATTTTCTCCACTTGAAGGTTTTGAGAATTCCTGATTAAATTGTAAACCACTGCATCCACCATCTGCTCCTTAAGTCTCTGGAACCAAACCTCAATTTCTTTGGGGCCCTTCATTTTCAGTGCAGCAAGTTCTGGATCTGTACTTTATTCTCTTGCTCATTTCAGCACTAACATCAATTGAGAATCTATTAAGTACCAGGCATAGTCATAGGCATCAGGGATATAGCAGTGTACAAAACAGATCTCATCCTAATTTATTCTCTACCATGATGGTAATTCTAACCAATGCTGCTTTAACAACATACTAATTACAGTAATAACTGTTAAGTTATAAGCTCCTTTTCAAGTATTTAATATATAGTATCTTCTTATTTTTCAGAAAACTCAATGAAATAGGTTTATTATTATTGTTATCCTCATTTTACAGAAGTAAACACCAAAAAAGCTTGAAACTAATTTTTCGTCTCAACCAGAGAAAGGCAAAGACAGGATGTCACATTTGACTAAACTACCGTCATATTCAATATCTCTGGTTATGGTTACAAAACAAAGTTAGACTTTCAGTAACATCGGAATGTGAACAGATGTCTCAAAAAATTAGCCTAGCAATGTGCATTTATTTAAGTATCCCTGGGGGTTATCTGTAGTTGCCAAGAGGCTCTAAGTCAACATGAATATAATTAGGAAGCATAGAGGACTTTGGACTACTGGCAGTCAAGGAAACAAAAAAGCCATAGTTATTAAAAAAAATCTTTAAAATTATATGTGTGTGTGTGTATACATATATAATATATATACACACAAATGTGTGTATGTGTGGGTATATATATATATATATATATATATATATATATATATATGATAGCTTTTTTCCTTCTTCTTTTTTTTTTTTTTGAGAGATTTTTTTTT
>NW_006159535.1:3410001-3416535 GCF_000334495.1 Tupaia belangeri chinensis
AGTGTCCACTAGCCTCTGGAAATATGTATTATATATATATATATATATATTTGGACCAGCCCAATAGCACAGTGGTTAAGTGCTGTGCATATGGAGCCAGATCCCACATAGCCAACTCAAGTTCAAATCCAAGACGTGGGGGCTTGAAAAGCATGCCTAGTACATGTGCATGAATGCCAAAAGTTCTGATTAGAAGGAGAAAAAGAGGAGAAAGAATCGTGTCATGACCATACCCTATTGGAAAGTGCTTTCAACCTTTCTCCTCCCCCTTTGTTCTCTCTCACACTCCTACTCTCTCCTCCTCTCCTTCTCTCTCATGCTCTTGCTTTCTCTCCCTCTCTGGTGAGCACACACACCCTCTGGTAATAATATAAAAATATATAAAAACCCATGATGCACAGAAGATATGATTGTAATCCCGAGGCAATAACTGGAGAAATTACAGAGGAGATACTAAAAGGATGAACTACTCTGAAGAAAATATATTAAAATAGCAGTTTCCTATAACCATGGCTTTTTCTAAAGACCTCAGTTGGTGCTAATAGAAACTCATGTGAAATTTAGGACTGGAAAAAATTGAGAGGAGCCACTCCTAGGCAGGGGTGAATCATGTCCTTCAGGGTTTGAAGGTTATATATACAATTTGGGTGATTCTTCTTTAAAAAAATAGCTGATACCAAATTAGATCCAGGGCCTTGGAAAGGGCCCTGGAGTGTAAGCTGCATTAACTTTGCTGCAAATTCAACTCTGCTCAGGTGAGTAACAGACTCACAGAGGAGGTTGCTAAGAAACACATACACTGCTAGATCAGGACTTCCGTGACAGTGATAAGACTGAAAGCCCAATTTGGAGAACTCTGTGATCCAGAGAACAATTACTTGAGGGTGCTTTGATAAGAAAATGCAACACTGTAGTGGAGGTAGTTTGAAGAGAGGCTTTTGGCAATCCAAACCACTGAAAGTGATCCCCAATATAAATTTAAATGAGATACTAATTTTTGGTCTATCTATTTGTCTATATAATTTTTTAAAATTATACTGTTCATCCAGCATCAAGCTAGCATATACAGTATCCATGCACAATTTACAAAAAGACTCTGAGGTAGGCAGACAAGGTAGAAAAACAAGTTATCCCTGGGCAGGTAGACCTCCTCTCCTCCTCCAAGTGAGTGGTATGGTGTAGAAATCTGGGGAGCTTCGGAGCAAAGTCAAGTGCATTCAATTCTCTCTATGTGAAACTACACTTATAAGGAGCAGGGGTGGGCAAGGGAAATTCAGAATGGATTTCAGTCCCAGTTCATCCTCTCAGTCAGGCACTTTTGTGCAGTGCTCAAACTGCACAACTGAACAAGGCAGTGCTGAATGAAGGTGTACTGATTTTAACAGCATACTTACAAGGCACTTAAACATATGCAACTCTCTGGCCCATAAAGTCATTTCTTGGAACCTATACTAAGGCAATTATCAGTGAAAAGTACAAAGATTTATGGAGGACAAATTTTAGTAGTATTTATATAGTGAAAAATGGAAAACAACCTGTATGTTTACTACTAGAAAACTGATTATTACCTTGTGACTCAGCCTTACTGTAGAATGGTAACTATCCATTAAATTAATTTTAAATAGCAGGAAGAAATATTCATGACATGATTATAAGTTAAAAAGCAAGAAAGGAAACTCTAGATCTTAAAATATGTGTGTCTGTTTTTAAAAATTGGAAAGGAAAATACTAAAATATTGCAAGTAGACTCTATGGGTAGTAGAAGTACAGGAATTTTATTTTATTTTTCTTCTTACTGTTAACATACCAAAAAGACATCTTTAATTTGTAAATGTCATCCTACCTTCATTGCAAACACACAGTTTTAAATGGTATCCAGACTCGAAGGGCAGAGATAAAGCAGGAGCAGGGAGTGAACAGTGCCTGACCTTGTGGGTATATTGTTTGCACCTCATTGATTTCCACTTCTCCTTGAGTCCTATGCCCCTGGTGGCTCAGGTGGGCTTTGCTTCATTACCCTCTTGTCCTACAGTGATGGATGGTCATTAAAGGAATGTGATGTCTCCCTACAGCTACCATCTACCTTTCAAAGTCCTAGAAGTATCTCTTATATACTTGAACACTGTGACAAAACAGCTTTGGGTCAGGGACCAGCAGTTAGCACAATGGCTGTGTTGCTGGACTCCCATGTAGTTGATCGTGGTTCGAGTCCTGGACCTGGTGGCTTAAACTCATGCCGGGTGTGTGTGCATGCGTGCCCAAGATCCCAAGAGGAGAATGGAAGAGAAGGCTTGATTGCAGCATGGTCATCCCCCGTGGGGGGTGATTTCTCACTTTTTGTCTCTCTGTCTCTCTGTCTTTCTGGTGAGCACACGCACCCTATAGCAAAAACCTCTCCAAAAAAAGAAAAAAGAAAAAAACAAACATAAAAAACCTGCTTTGGGTCACTGAAGACACTTACCCAGAAGCCATGCTAGAAGGTGAAGATAATGTGAGCCAGGCTGGAGCAGCTAATTGGCTTAGCTATTTACTTCTAGATTTATGGGATACCACTACTAAGTAATTAAATTTACTGCGCTATTTCCACAAGATATTAACTTTGAGTAATCCTCACTAAACATAAATTAAGAATTGGGTTTGGATTTTGTTTTGCTGTTTTTCATTTTGGAATCAGTAATTAAAGATTATTCAATTATGATAATATGTTTCTTTTAGGAATAGTTTCTGCATCTGAAGCCTGATGTACACTATGCAGTTATGCAGCTTGGGTGATAACAATGATTACCCAAAACAAAACAAAACAAAACAAAACAAAACAAAAACAAAAGTCCTGTAAGGTTCCAACTGAAATAAACATGCTCTCTCGCTATGCCTAGTTGCTTGCTTCATTCAAGAGCCATCTTTAATCCCAAGTTGATTTTATCCCCAGCATTAGAGATGGACAGATTCAGGCAGTGTGTAGTTAGTGACTTGGACCCCAGCACATCAAACACCCTGATCACTTCAGTACCTTGTGGGTAAAATCGGAAAGTGCTTCAAGTTTAATAATCATAGTTAAATTGTGGCATAACAAGATCAGAAAGAGTAGCTCAGAACTCCAGGGCCACAAACCTGCAAGGGATGACAGGAGAGGCCCCATCTGGGTCAGGTAGGCAGGGCAGCACAGGCTGGCCTGGCCTCTGCTCTCCAAGTCCACTCTTGCCTCAGGCTCCCCACCCCTCAAAGTGTATTGAGTGCTAGATGCTGATGATACACACGACATCACTGGTGAGCATGTAATCAGTACTCCTTCTGGCAAGCAGTTAGCAGTCACTGAAGCAGAAAGGCAAATCCAGATACAAACTGACATGTAGGCAAATTACAGCTCATGGTTTAGCAGGAGCCAGACCTCTCTCCTTGATCCAAGCACTCCCTCTCAGGGAATCAGGAATGCTGCATCAGAAATAGCTGCAAGAACACAGGCAAGATTTTAAGTCTGCTTATCTTGGGCAATGTTGCTTTGTCAAGCCTCAGTTTCTTCATCTGTAAAATAGGGATGATAACACATGACTCATGGAGGGTACTGTGACATCAGCAGGATACGCCTAGCACATTTACTAGGTGTTTGTTCCCTTCGATGGTCCCAGGGTCTCCTGGGCTCCTGCTCTCATTCAATTCTTGATACAAGTGGTTCTCAACTCTGATTACATTTTTGAATCACCTAGGAAACAGATGCTTGAACTCTGTATTAGTTATATATTGTGTGTAACAGATCGTTCCAAAGCCCAGTGGCTTGAGAAACGTACATCCATAATCTCTTGGTTTCTATGGGTCAGAAATCACATAGCAGCTTTGCCAGGTAGTTCTCATGATGTTGTAATCAAGTGCCAGCTAGGGAAGCAGTAACCAGAGGCTTGATTGGGGCAGAGAGTTGGGGGGACATACTTCCACACTCACTCACAGGGCATTGGCCAGAGTTCCTCACCATGGGGCTTTCCTACGGAGAAGCTTGTGGCATGGAATTGGCTTTCTCCAGAGCAATGCTACTCTGTCTCTCATGACGTAGTCGCCAAGTCTCACACCTTCATGCCCACCCTGTTCTTCCTTAGAAACAAGTCACTAAGTCCTAACCACACTCAATGGAGGTATTATAAAAGGGTGTGAATACTAGGAGAAAGATCACTAGGGGCTATCTTGGAGGCTGGCCCCCAGAGGCTCAATTCCAACTGGCTTGGGACCCAAGCATTTTCTTTTTTAAAACTCCCTAAGTAACTCCAATGTGCCAAGATTTAAGAGCATACTCCATACACTTTTTTCTCAATCACCTTCTCTTCAGCTCAACTTTGTTAATGCAGTCCCTACCCTTGGCATGCCTATCAGCTTCTGGTCCTAAACTCAAGCCAGAAGTACCCTTGGCAATAGGTCCCAGGGATGCAGTGCCCTTGTAGACACAGGGATTATAACAGAAATAATGTTAAAGGCCGGATAAACAAATAGTATCCAAAATTAAGATTTGCTGGAAAGCCCTGGGGCTACTGGAGCAAGTGGTTAGGCAACAGACCAGGCAAAGTCAGGAACAAGGCACAGTCAGGGACCAGGCACAGTGACGAGTCAGAACTGCTAAAGGAGTTGCGCATGGGCAGTCGGCAGGTCAGAGGATAGTCACATGTCACGAACAGCGGAGAGACCGCCCCACAAGCTCCAACAGGGCTCTGGCTGAGCCCTGGCTGTCTTACTACTTTCTCACCCTAATGACAGCCAATCCCCAAACATCTCTCTAAAATGCCAACTGAAGGCAGCCTGAAATGTGAATTCAGAGGAGAACAGACCGTCCCAGTTTCCTGGCAGAGGCAGTTCCCCTAACACAAGCTGCCCTCAACCTCTCTTCCAGTAAGAGAGCTTTCCTGGCTCATTATAATGTTGGCATTGCCATCCACAAGATGAAAGTTGCCTACAACAAAAATAAACATAAAATGATTATGATATACACATCACTGGGGAACAAAGTGTCCATCATCACAGATGGCTTATTCATCTTTGTGTAATGAAACCAAAATTATAATTGTATGTATTTCCAGCCTGTTTTCTCTTACTGCTCACTAAAGAGGGCTCTGGCTTTGTCTTTCTGATCAGTTTCTGCCTGCTCTTGCCCTCTGGTCCTTTGGCCTTTTGCAGCACAAAAGCTAGGGAAGGCCGAAGGATTTGAAGACAGGGGAATCAGGGCAAGGGCTGGAGAAGGCTTATCGGGGTGGTTCTAAGAGAGGTGGAATCTTTGCAAAGCATGAGGACAATGGATGGAAGATAAAAGGGTTACAAAAACAGAACTGTTTCTCAGGACCATGAGTTCTTCCAAAATGTCCAAAAATAGCAATTATAATGTTATTTTAAAATTTCTTTTTAGTTCATGCATTATATATTTTTTAGATCATGATCCTGTTTTGAGATGGGACCATGGGGTATGTGGGGGGGGGGTCCCTGCTTCAGTGAAGTTCATTAGTATCCACAGTGTCTGGAATTCCAGAACCTACTAATTGTTGGGGGGAAAATACTGTTAAATAAATATTATGTACCCATAAAATTCCAGAGAGACTTACTGTAAAAGGTAAAATTTAATGGTAACAAGAACCATACGGACATGCATTATCATTGTGTAAACAAGTGCTTTCTGATCGATCTTGCTTATAACAAGAGTTTGGTACTTGCTCTCCTTCTGAATTCCTCATATCTATGAATTCTGCCATGATCTCCCACCCTAGCCACCAAAACTGGACCCCTGGAGTCAACCTTGACTTTTCCTTCTTCTCAGAATACCGCTGGTCCCTTCCTCCTTCAAAGATCTAGTAAATCACTCAGTCCTACTGACCTGAGCGCCTAAATGGTCCTCATATCTACTCTCGTGGTCCCCACAAGCTACTGCCCTATCCCAGGCCCTCATCATCTCTTACCCAGCCTAACACTCACTAACTTGTTTCTGTGCCTCCAGTTTTAGAAACAGTCATCACTTAAAAATTTTAAATCTAATCTGGTGACTCCTTTGTTTGAAATTACTTCAGTGTCTCCCAACCGTTTACAGGATAAAGCTGAAAGGCATAAAAAGTTATTTCTAATGTGGCCTCTTCTAACTACTGGTTCAGTCATGGCACCTACTTAGAGTGCCATGAACTCTCCCTATGGTTCACACCACTGTGCCTTACTCAGGCTCTCCCTTCCACCATTCCACAGTCACCATCTGGACTGCCCTTCCATGACTATCATCTGCATTGGAGTTCCCATCTGGAGAACACCTACTGTATCTATCTGTCCAGGGTCAGTTAAATTGCCACTCATCCTAAATACAATGAATTCCCTTTCTATCTTCCCACTGTGCTCCCGTGGAGAAGTCTATCCTAGCATTTACGGCCTTTTTGCATGTAACATTTGGAATGTCTGTCCCACCCAAGTAGACTGAAAGCTCCTTAAGGGCTCCTGATAGTATTATAATAATTATAGTTTCACTAATATATATTGTTCATGACCATCTGTTAAGTACCTTGTATCTGGCAGAGCCAACACTCT
>NW_006159535.1:3417306-3483544 GCF_000334495.1 Tupaia belangeri chinensis
AAGCACTATGCAACTTTTTTCTTTTCTGTTGTTTTTACTGCCTATGCCCAGCAGTATCTAGCATATAGTAGGCACACAATAAACCTTTTAAGCACATGAACAGCCTAAAGGCTGAGAAAAGGTAACAAGGAGTTTGTGTTCAACTCTTGCTTTTCCTCTTCACTGAGAGACCTGAGGCCTGTAAGTTGATATTCTACGTCTGACCTCCAGAAGTAGGTTTTTAGAGATAAATAAAATAAATGCCACAAAATCATAGTACTTGCCGAATCTGATCAGAAGGGTATGTGAGGCTTCATTTTACTATTTTTTCTCATTTTTAGAGCTTCACATTCCTAGACTTAGAGGTCTTGCTGAAGTTTGGCAGAGAGGAATGGAGGCCCCATTTGCTCCAAGCTGCAGAGGTTAAGCTGTGCTGCAAAGTCTGGGTTCTATCCTGACACTGGAAAACATCCCTGTGTCCCAGCCTGGCATTTGAAAGACGAAATCTTTTTTTCACACAGCATTATTTTAGGATCTTTTCTTGCTGTGGACTTGCTAGTGGTGACAGGGTAGTTCTCTAATGCCTCTCCCAAGCTGTCTTTTTCCTAATAAGCAACCAGACCACTCAGCAAGGTTGCCATGCTGAATGCTAGATCAACCACAACACATTATGTATTTTATCCGGTGAAATCACTCTTGAACGTGTGCAATGAATTCGCTCTTGGCTTGATCTAATTTGCCTGGGTGATGTATGCAGCAGTGATTCAGGCCTCAACCGTTACCTGGAGAGGCAATCCTTCTTCAGGGGACAGCTCAGGGCATATGAGATGTGGCCAGTGACAGGCACAATGATGGCGAGATTTATCTCCCAGATGGGGACACAGTTAGTGATGTTTTCCAGCTTCAGGACAGGACCCAGACTTGGCAGCAAAGCTGCTCAATGTCTGTAGCCTGGAGCAGATGGGATTTTCTTTACTCTTTGCAAAACTTCAGCTAGAACTCTGGGTCTCGCAGTGTGCAGCTTGAAGCTCAGCAAGGTCTTAACCACTCCTGGGGCAGGAGCGTGTAACAATGTGCAATGTGTAATTAAGTATCATAAAACATTAAAATCTGCAAAATCCTTGAGGGGTAAAATTTGAATTTAGATAAGTTTTACATGAGTGGTAGAAGCCAAAATAGAAAGAAAAATAAGTTTTAGAGTTAGTCAGATAAATTTTGATACCAAATAAGCCCCCACCAATATGTGACCTTGAACAATAAGCAACCTGAGCTTCTACTGTCACAGCTAAAAGGTGGTGATAACCTTACAGAAATAATATCTGTAAAGAACCAATATAGTGCCAAGAACACAGTAAGTTCTCAACAAATGATAGATGTATTATTTTGGAAGATTATTTGACAGAGTTCGGTGTTCCAGGAGACACACAAGAGAGAAAATAAGTGTTGGCTTTATAGATTAAAAAGAAAAAAAAACTGATAAGATCAGGAAAATCATAAATTACATGAAGAGAGATGAAGAAAATATCAGAGAAATTAGTGGGCAGCCAATAGGAATTGAGAAAAATATGGACAGCTAAGTTTCTCTTAGATTTTAGTTTCTCAAGGCTTGCTCTTGGTTTTACAGGACATTAAATTATTTAAGTCAAGTCAAAGGCTTCTGAACATTCAAAATCTCATTTTGTTGGTTAGAATGCTTTTAGCAATGACTTGTGCAAGCCCCATAGCACTGGGGCAGCATTTGTCTGAATATTGACCTCAACACCCACTACACATAAAAAGAAGCAGAATAGGCAGTAGCTTAAGGGCAGCTAAATCAAGCCATTTTCCTCAGTTATACTTCTTCCATTTCCTCCATCTCTGTAAAAACATTACAGTTCATTAATTTTGTGGGATTTCAGGATCCTGAGTCTGTGATTCTCAGTTAGTACTATCCCATATGCTCTGGCAGGGAACACAAGCATAAACCGTTTCCAGCTACACATCAGTGCCAGCCCAGAGACTCTAGCGCAGACGCAGCTTTGACTCAGATGTTTAACATCTGCCTGATTTATGGCCTCTTTGCTTTATGAAGAGAGTTGGTAAAAGCTGTTGGGGAACATTTTGATGCCACTTGTGCTCATTTTCAGCAATAAATTGTGGCAGTATTGCAAGAGCAAATGTATCCGACAGTCAGAGCCTATTATGGTAGAAGGCCAGCAGCATCCTGGAAAAATCACAATATATACAGGATACATACAAAAAGCTACCTTCCAGTACAATATTTTTAAATAGACAGAAAATTAAGAATATAGACATGAAGGTTCCCACTACCCCGCTAATTGGGCCACATGATTATCTAACCATCAGGTTTGTGTATGGCATGGAGCAGGGCTGATGGGTATCATGATTAGACCCCAAAGTCAATCAGCCATCTGCAGTGTGGAGTTGTCAACACTAATGGTCTGATTATACTTTGTGTTGGTATTATGCCACTTCGTGGCATATACATTATCTCTTAACTTGCTAAATAGCATCATAGTCACATCTCTCCCCTGCTCTCCTTTCCCTAGTTCGCTAGTTCAGGAACTCTCATTGCTTTTTCACTCCGAACCTTCACATACTTCTTCAAAGCGCCAGTCACTGCCCAACCAATCTCTCCTACAACTGATGGCCAAGTTAATCCTTCTAAAGCACCACACTATTCATATCAACCACAGCTCAAAACAGCCAATGGACTTTTTACGCCCATTAAAACTCAGCCACAGGACCAGCAGATGGTGTAGTGGTTATGTCGTTAGACTCCCACATAGTCGACCTTGGTTCAAGTCCTGAACCTGGTGGCTTAAAATTCACACCAGGCATGTGTGCATGCATGTCTAAAATCCTGAGAGAAAAATGGAGAAATGAAGGAAAAAGGACTGGCCATCCACCTGGGGGGTAATTTCTCATTTTCTCTCTTTCCTGCTGTTTCTCCAGCAAGTGCACACACCCTATAGCAAAAATCTCTTTCTGAAAAAAAAAGAAAAGAAAAGAAAAAACAAACACACAAACAAACCTAGCTACAACATATTTCATATCTAATCTGGTGTGTGGGCCTGGGCTCCTAGAGAATTTTCCCAGGTACCTCAGTTGTACTTGATTGTTTTTGCTTGTGTATTTTCCTTACTTGACATTAAACTCTCTGATAGTGAGACGATGCTGGCATATAATAGGGCCTCATTAAATATTTGCTTACTGACTAAATTAACGAGCATGCTCATATGTACTAGCTGGAAATATGAATTAGTAAAAATTCTTCTAGAAAGTAATTTGCAAGTCTCAATATTCATTAAAATATTCATAATCTTTGACCTTAAAATAATATTTCTAAGAACATTCTCTAAGGCAATAATTCAATAAGAAAATGATGTTTATGAGGTATTGTCTATAATAATGAAATGTCAGGGTAGATTTAAAGTAATAATAAGAGAATGGTTAAGTAAGTTAAGGTAAGTTCATTCAAATATTATAAAGTCAATAAAAGTGACTATTTAGTATGAAGACTGACTAGTTACGGAGTAGTCTTATGACTTCTTTTTTTAAAGTATTGAAAGAGTAAAACTATATCTTATTTTATCTATTTATGTAGCAAGAATGATTTTTAAAATATTTAAAATGAAAAATGGTGGTATTATAGAAAAAAATTATTTTATTTATTTGAATTTCTGTTAATGTTATAGTACATGTAAAAAGATCACCTTCCTGACTAATAAAAGACCATTTCCATGGCTTTCTATCCTAAGGACTTAAACCCAGCCCCAGCCTAGCATTCCATGTAAAATAGTCTCCTCTAAATCTATATTTACAGGCTTTAAAACATTTTTTTGGTTACAATCTATACCAGAAATACACAAATCAAACTGTTTAGCACAGTGATTTCCCACAAAACGAAGACCTCTTTGGTTACCTCCCTGATGAAGAAGGGGATATTAGAATCCTTCCCAATTTCTACATCTTCTTTCTCCACAAAGGAAATCACTATCTTGACTTGTACTGTAACCATTCCTTCTGTTTTATTTTCTATAGTTTAGTCACATAAACATTATTAGTAATATCATAGTTATAATTTGCTGTGAACTAACTTAAGTAACTGGAATTAGACATCGAAGCTTTTTGTCTTATTTCACTCTACATTAGATTGCTGTTCAAATTTATCCACATTGTTGTGTGTTGATATTAGTCATTTATTTTCATTATTGTCTAGCATGTATAGAATGAAATACAACATTTGTGTATCTATTCTCCTGTTGATGAATATTACGTAGGGCTCTTTCTAATATGGGTTTATATAATAAATAATGCTGTTCCGAACATTCTTGTACATATTTTCTAATGCTCATATATGTATTTCTATAGGGTATATAGTTGGGGTGAAATTGCTGGATTATAAACTATGTGTATTTTGAACATTAGGAGATAATATCTGGCTATTTTCTGGAAATTATGCTAATTTCCACTCCCATCAGTAATGTATGAGAATTCCAATTTCTCTGTATCCTTGTCAACCACTGGTTTCATCAATTTCAGGTTTTTACCTACTCTGATAAGTATGAAGAATAATCTCGGGACCAGCAGTTAGCTGGTCTCCCACGTAGTTGACCGCGGTTCGTGTCCCGGACCCGGTGGCTTAAAACTCACGCCGGGCGCGTGTGCGTGCATGACCAAGATACCGAGAGGAGAATGGAGGAGAAAGGATTGCGGCGTGACCATCCCCCCTGGGGGGTAATTTCTCGCTTTCTGTCTCTCTGTCTGTCTCTGTGTGTCTGGCGAGCACAACGCGCCCTATAGCGAAAACCTCTCAAAAAAAAATAATAATCTCATTTTGTTTTAATTTATATTTCTCTTGACTAATTTTTTATGTTTATTGCATATTCAAACAGTTTTCATTTTTTAGGTCCTTAGTTAAACCTCTTGACCATTTTTCCATTGGATTGTCTGTTACTTTCTCATGGAGTTCAGAAGTTATTTATATATTACTAATACAAGTTCTTTGCTGTATGTGTTGTGGATATCTTCTCCCATTGTGATGCTTATCTTTCGCTCTCTTAATGACATCTTGTGATGAACGGAAGTTTTAAATTATAATGAAGTATAATCTCTCATATTTTCTTTATCATTACTTTTTTATTGTTCTGTTTTAAATGTCTTTTCCTGTATAAGGAACCTATATTACTTTGTAGAAGTTTTGTGTATGCGGTTTTTTTTTTGGTTTTTTTTTTTTTTTTTTTTTTTTTTTGGCAATTGGCAGTTAGGTCTACCACCTATAATTTGGAATTAATTTTGCCATAGAGTATGTGAAGAGTTGTTTTTTCCTTTTTTTTTTGTTTTTGTCCCATAACGTTCATGTTTACCATTGCTAGTTTTCTATGTACAGCTTTTCTTTAAACTTTTTTACACCTTTCCTCTCAAATTTGCCCATATTTTTAAAAAAGTTTATTTCTTCCATGAAAGAAAAAGACAAACAGATAAAGGAAGACAGAGACACAGAGAGATAGGTGCCCTGAACGGGGTCTTCATACCACAATTCATACCCAGTCTCAGCTTGTCCAGACCATAGGCATACACACATATGCCATACCTGGAATTCTCAGGGAGGTCTTAGGATGGAAACTCAGGACCTTTCCCATGTGGCTCCTGTTGAATTACCACTGTATCACCACGTGGCCCCTGCCTGTCCTTTCTATTACTCCATCTGCTCATCCATTAAGGTCCAGCTTATATGTAACCCCAACTCCAGTCCCCATGATGAGAAGTGAAGTATGAGGAAACCCAGAAGAGTAGTATCCCAGAAGTCAAAGGAAAAACAGGTTGCAAAGAACAGGTAGCGAGCAAGGCTGAATACTCTTAAGAGGCTGAGTAAGAGGAGGACTAAGAGGCTGAATAGGAGTGTGTATGTGTGTGTGTGTGGGGGGGGTAGTTTTACTGTAAAAAGAAGCAAAGAAATAGCAGGAAAGAAAGGTCAAGTCAAGAAAGAAGAACTATTTTTGCGACCAGCAGATGGCATAATGGTTACATCGCTGGACTCCCATATAGTCAACCATGGTTCAAATCCTAGACCTGGTGGCTTGAAATTCATGCTGGGGGCATATGCATGCATGCCCCAAACCCTGAAAGCAGAATGAAAGAGAAAGGATTGTGGTGTGGCCATCCCCCCTGGGGGAGCTGACATCTCGCTTTCTGTCTCTCTGTCTCTCTCTCTGTTTCTCCAGCAAGTGCATGCTCCCTATAGCAAAAATCTCTCTTAAAAAACGAGTGTGTGTGTGTAACTGTTTTAAGCAGAGAACTACTACAACATGTGCTTGACGTAGATGGGAAGGACCTAGCAGATAGTAGGGATTCCTGCAGAAGTGAAATACTAAATAGGTTCAGGGGCTCAGGATGGAGGGCACTGGAGAGGAAGCAGAGTATATGAAGTCAGCAGATGGAGAGCGTGGATGTGTCCTGTGGAAATAATCACAACTACTGGTAACACCAACACAGCACTAGATGGTTTATAGGTGGACACCTTCATTACCTCACTGGAGTCTCAGTGAGATGGGTTTTACTTCACATGTAAACAAAATTGTACCTCAAAGAGGCTAAGTATATGGCCTTAGGTCACCCATCAGGAATGTCAGAGTTAGAGGTCAGGTCTTTGAGAACAGCTTCAGAGAGAAAACTATTTATAGAGATTGTGATGAATTCAGTTTCTCAGTCTGTGGAATGATGTCTGCTTACAACATCTAAAGATGGTCTGCAGTCAGTCAGGCCTCAGTAGTAGAGAGAGCTAAGCAAAATCAAGAAGAAAAATAAAAAGATCTTTTGCGTTGTGAATAGAAGAGGTAAAAGACAACATATATTAACTGGGTTAGATGCATGTAGAAAAGAAACAGGTAAAACTAGGAAGAAAAAGCAAGAAAATCCTAATAGAAACAAGATTTTGTACCTGATATTTATCTAATTATATAAAGTGTGTCCAGAGAGCTCACCCACTATAACAAAGCATCTTGTGCTGAGACCCCCACATGTCATTTGGATCATGTCACAATTATTCCCAGACTTCCACTCTGACATTTGTCACCATTGCTACTTTACTGTGGAATACATACAAATGCCCACAAAAGAGTCTGTTGCTGTGGGATCCCCAGTACTGCTTCTGTTCTTTTCAGGCTCCTGTCCCCACCAATTTATAGCCACAATTATGCCGTGTCCCTCCTAAAGGCCACTGCTGCCCGTATTTATCATAAAATGCCCTATCTGGGTCAAGAGCTGACTTCCCTGCCTGCCCTTCAGTAGCCAGTTGGAGCAGGACCCTGTACAGAGTCAGGGAGAACCTCTCAATCTGGGGAAGCTCTTCATTACCTGGACCCAGGAAGCCTATTATGCCCAGATCCTCAGTGTTTATGAACCCTTCTGTAAGCCTCTTGCCTCACCCCTAGCTCAGTCTGCCACAGAGAGAGTTTTGTCTATTTTTGACCTTAGCAATCAAGCCCAGTGCAAAAAAGCAGACAAGGAATGCATGCTTTACCATTCCTATCACTTCTCCCTCTTGCTTTCTCATCACCTGTTCCCAGCCCAAATACTTCCTTTCTTTCCCATGTAAACCAAGGTACCAATGACAGGGAAAGAAGTGGAGGTGCTCTGGTACCAACCAAGTGTGTGCTCTCGATGAGCTTCAGACTATTTCTTCCACACTCTCCCTAGCTAACCAAGGGCAGATGGGCCACAGGAACCTGATCGGAGTGGGAGAATAAAGAGAAGAAAAAGGGAAAGGACAATCGTGGTTGAAAAATATCTCAAAGTCATCTTTAAGCTCTGTGGAGAAGTTTAGGAGTTTTTCCTGAGTCTATTTACTTAGAGTTGGTGAGCAAAGAAAAACTGGTTCAGACAGGGTTCTTTGCACTTCAGAAGGGAGCTGAATGCTGATACTTGACTTCTTATTAGGCTTCAAGCTCTCAAAAGCAAGGACTGTATTTACTTAACCTAGCGGAGTGTCACATACAGACAGGCATAAATGTCCAACTAAACTGTACATGAACGTGTCTGGTACTTTTCTTGTTATTGTCATGGAGCCAGAACAGTACCCAATTCACATTAAAGCTCATTCCGTGCTGACTAGTTGTCCACTGAGAAGTGGCTGGGGTATCATGCAAAGAGCCCAGGAGTGAGAAACAGAAGAGCTGGCTTCCAGTTCCAGCTCTGCTCTGTGACCCTGAGCGAGTTCCTCCAGGTCTCTGAGCCCTGTTTTTCACATCTGTGAATGAGAACATCACCACTTCACACTGGGCTATGTGAGGTCAGGTGAGATGATAGGCACAGAGGTCCTGAGTACACTAAGCTTAAAGCACTAGAGGAAGGAAGATATTTCTGCTTTGTCTTTCCTTCTGCCCTCTCACAGGCCACTAAATGCATATTTCAGGAAATCTCAGAATTGGCAAACCAGCACCTTCCCATTAGAGGGGACAGGTCTACGGTTTTTAAGGCTGTTAGCACAGAAAACCAAGAAAAGTACTGGAAGAGGACTTTCACTCTGGAAGACAGACAGGAGGGCACTTACCAGAGAAACTCGGGAGCCACAAAAAAAAAAACAAAATACATCCCCAAGCTCTGGGTTACTCAGCTCCTTCTGCAGAGGCCCAGAGACAGAATAAATTGGGCAGCAATTTACTGGTAACAGGAGACATTAAGGGGACATTTTCAGGTTTTTACTTTTTCCGCAACTGGATACGTTAGAAATAAAGCCTCATCTTGGGTCTCCCTAAAGTTAATGAGACTAAGCTAACAGTTCATTGACTTGCTTTGCAGAATTTATTTTATGAGTACCTCTAATCCACATGGCTCCTCTTCACTTTGGGACTCAACTAAGGGAAACTCCAGAAATCCTACCAGCTTATTTATACTTACCATGTTGCTTCATACCTAGCATGCATTCAATACACATAATTACTATTCAATTCTGAGAGGGAAAACACTATTTTAGAGAGAATTTAATGCATATGAGTACACACATACATGCACATACACATATGTGTGACCATGTGTGATTAAGTACTCAAATCACAGTTATACATTTCCAACAGGTACTACGCTTCCTGTCCAATCCTGTTTACCTTCCTATCATCCAGATAATTTTACAGAAGGGTGCTCTACCCAAGGAAAATTCAGATTTCCCAACCAGCCCAGAAGAAGAGAAAAATCTTGGACCCACTGCTCTTTTCCAAGATGATGTGCCCACGCAAGGGACTGACTCCAGAGGGGATGGCTGCAAGTCCCACTCAGAGAAAGGGAATCTAGTATTGAGGCACCAGCTGTAGTGAAGTTTCCAATGCTCCAACTGTGAGAGGGGTGACAGAAGGGCCTGATGGGACCATAGTGATCTCAGAACTGCTCTCATGAATAGGCCAGTGACCAGTGCCATTCCCAATACCTACTTCACTTGGGACAGCCTCAAGAATGAATGAGATTAAATTTCCTCCTTCCTCATTAAATGGGGACTTGGGATCAAATTAGGTAGAGTTAGAAAGTGAGAAATGTTATTTATATATCCTGAGTTTATGGTTAAGATTCATATCGATTCCAACGGGAAAATGATTACCTAAATAAACACAGTTGGTTTGCTAGATTAAATCTTTTCAGGACTTAGTGTCTATAGAGAAGAATCAAAATGGTTGGTGGAGGATGGGTTGGGGTGGGGATGATAAAATGTTCTTGGCGGTTAAGACATTGGAAATTGGGTTTCTGACATAATCCCCAGGCACTCAGCACTTTCTCTTCAATGTCTTTTTCTAGACTAACAGAAAGGAACTTGCCTTGTGTGCTGCTCTCAGGCTTTAGGGTGTAATGCTGGTTTTCTTTGCTTTATACCATCTTTTCATTGCCTGAGTTACTTTATCACCTCCACAGGAAAGCAGTGTCAAAAGAGCGTGTTCCTAGAAGGCAGCATAAATGGGTTGGTATATTTAGCCCAGCTCTCAGGGCTGCAAGGAAGCAACCCATTCAGGTTATTTCACACTATGGGAGTCTATCAACAAGATATATACGGAAGCTGGGTTTGCCACAAAGCCTAGAAACAGCTGCATCCCAGGCCTTGAGATAATGTAAGAGCCTAGTTCACACATTCTCTCAGTTGAAGAATTTCGTTAATCCCTTCTCTGAACTACATTAACATTGACATGCTTCCTCTCTGTCTCTGCTTCCGTCTTCATAAACCATATTATTTCGACTCTGGTAACTTTACCTCATAACGTGTATGGTTATAGTTTATACATGCTCCTGGGCTCTGCTATATCATGGTATCTGTGTACTACTTTCTCTCAGTGTATTATCCCTTTCTGTTCCCCCATACAGATTAATGAACCCTCTCTCATTTCAGTTCAGATTTCTAGGGAAGTATATGATATGATATCTCCATTTGGCAGACCTTTTCACTCTGGCTCAGCGGAGAGTTGCCTTGGTCACTAAAGACCTAGACTATGCCTATGTGGCCTTTCCTGGGCCTGTGGATGGAAGTGCTCCCTCCAGCGCCATCTTTCCAGCAAGTGCCACTTGAATTGGGCTTGAGGAAGTGGCTGCAATCAAACAGGCTGGAAGAATGAGTGCACTCGTGCCCAGTGGTGCGTCTGGAAATTGGCCCTCTTTGGCTTTTAACAGGACATTTTTCCAGCAGCTTTATGATTACCAAAGACAATCAGGGCAGTTGGAAACCTGGAATGTTTGTACTTTCTACTATGTTTGGTCCTCTAGCACCAAAAACATTAAGTCAGTGTCCTGGAGGGCCCTCTCCTTTAGAGAAAGTGTTTAGAAATTGAAAGGCACTGCATGTCTATACTCATTAATTTTAAATATGCCCCAGTCAATATTCTTAGCAATGAACATGATTATTTACTGCTTAGTGATGAGCTGAAGATATGATAATCGTCTTTCTTCTACCACCTTCTGTTTTCTATTAAGTATAAATAGTAGCACTCTACTATTCACAGTATTTATCAGCTGACTGTGTAATTTTAAATGATAGGAACACTTAGTTTTGGTTTCATCAATTTTTGGTGATAATTCTTGAAACCACCTATCACTCTAAGTGGGGGATCTTATTTTTCCTGGATTTCTGGACATACTTCTCCTTTTCTTATTCATACTTCTATCATATATTTTCTTTTACATTGTTGGTGATAATAACATTTAAATAGTATTCCATAATCTTAATTAAATCCTCCATATTTTGTTTATAAATTGAGCCTAACTACTAACAATCCAATAAACACCTTTTACATTAAAATGACTATGTAAATATTATTCAACCCAGAGCCAAATGTTATTATATAACTACTTTTCCTTCTCTACATGTAAAATGTCATAACCACTGGGACACTGGAGAATGTTGTTAGTGTCCAGGTCAAATAGGTTGTCCTCATGTTTCAACTATGCTCCAATCCTGTTATAATATAGTCAACTTTCTATGTGACCCATGGCTTTGTTCCATTCAGTTTCTGCTGAAATTTCAATTGCCTTTATTTTGTTACTAATAGAAGATGAATAAACTTAAAGTATTTTCATTGTTTTCCTTTTTCTCAACGACGGCATTACATGCAGTCCCCATTTTACTCAGAGATGACCTCTAGGACCTCTCCAATTCGTTCTTCCTATGGACCAATTGTTCATGCCATGCACAGCTATCATTCTGGAACGCTCCTCCATCACACTACTGGGTTACAACTACTCTTTCCTTAATCGTGTCTTTCTTTGACTCTGATTTTGTTAGAATCACTACCTTATTTTTTCAGGCAAATATTCTGCGGCCCTATATATCTAAAAACTGTATGTTATTCTCCTACTTGATTGATAGTTTGGCAGGATACAGAATTCTAGGTGGAATTAAATCCAGGTCAAAGTAAGTTTTTCCTATAACTTCATGTTAGTGTGCCCTAACTTCTGCTATTTGGGGTTGCTGATATCAGCTCCTTTTTAAATTATTATTATTAAAATATAGGCTTCTCAATTTGCTAGTTTCACTTTGAAACTTTTAGGGTCGTCTTTTATTTTGACCGTCCTGAATTTGATGAGATTATTCTTATCTATGGATTCTTTTCTTTCATACTGTTTGGCATTTGATGAGCCCAGTCAAACTGAAAACTTCTGCCTTTCTTCAACTCTTGGAAATTTTCTTCACTTACGAGAAAATTCTACCCTGTATTCTAGAACTTCTATGAGTCATATGTTGAGCTTTTGATTGATTGTTCATTTATTTTTTTCTTATGTTTTCTATTTATCTATTTGCTCTACAGCTTAGAAGATTGCTTTGACCTTCTTATTAAAACGTGCCATTGATTTTTAAATTTTTAACAGAATTTCTTTTTTATTTCTGGAGTTAATATTTTTACTATTCCTTTATTATCCTTTTATTCTTTTCTTGAATACAATGTTTTCTCAATTCTGAGGATATAATCAGATTTTTAAAAGTTATATTTCCAAATGTAGCTCTGGTTTCTCTAGAGTCAGTTATATTTGTTTTGATACTTCTTCTACAGACTACTCTTCTTCCTCATATATTGTTTTATGCATATTGAAGGACAAAGCTGATTATTCTAGGTAGCTGGTATGATTGCTTTCTCACACTTTATAGAAACCGTATTATTATTTCCCCCAATAGACCTCTGCCCGAATAGATAGCTTTGTGTATCTGGTTGGGATATGTTTAATGGCAGACTTTGCTTTGAAGTGAAATGATCTGCTCAAAATCCCAGAAGAAAATATGCTTTATTCTGGAATAATACTCACCTAGAAGTCTTGGTTCCCTAAAGATTTTCTCTTTATTCAGAAGAGAATTTATTTATTTTTTTGTTTTGGTTTGGTTTATTCTTATATGCTTGCTTTTTAGTCTGAGAGTAATTCCAGCATACTCGTCTTTCTATAAATGGAGGCCCAAAAGCAGAAGAGTATGAGGCTGACTTAGGTAGCGCTTACTGTTGTTCGATCCTTCGTAGCTCCCTCTTACTACTGCCTCCTCTACCTATTGACCCAGAGTCCACAACTTCTTAAGTTTCACAGGTAAAAGTACTCCACCTTCACAGCTGGCCCCATCTACTCTGTGGCTTCCTCTGCTTTACTCACTAAACACATTTTAACTTGCTCTCTTATGGAAATTTCTTGAAATTATGTATTCACAAATGATCTCTTCTTTCTTTTTTTTTTGTCCTCTTTAAATTTATTTACTTTTTTACATTAATTCACTATACATCATTACAGCATACAAATGAATTTTCCATCCAAAATACACTGTATATTGGCTCAATCAAGCACATCAACATACATGTTATCAGCAAATAATTTTCCATTTCTTATGTCTTGTATACTTTGGTTTTTTTTGTTTTGCCATCCTTGATTCCCTATCCCTCACCCTCTGCCATGTCCCACCCTCCTCCCACATTGTCTCTGGTATCCATGTTTGCTTTCTATGCCTCCCCCCCCCCATTTAATTGATCTGCTAATGAACTTAATTAGTCTAAATATTCCCAGTAGCTAGCGTAGCTGATATATACCTATACATGAACCCAAGTCTGACTTTAGGCATAAACTTCAGTGAGTAGAATGAACATCTTTCAAACTCTTGCTATTATATGCTTATTACCTTCATGTTCTTCTAAGTCTAGATATTTCAACTGGGCCTTACAAGGGTGGGGGATTAATGAATGAGCAGGTTTTGTAACTTGAATCACAAGCTCCCCCACTTGTTTTGAAATGTTTGGACAAAAGGAGAGCAGTACTGCCTTTTCCCCAGGGCCAAAGAAGGGCCATCAATGGAAGTTGCCTGTGGAGGATAAATGTGCAAAGTAGAATGGCTCTCTCCTAAGAGGCATGATCCACAGAGTCTGTATGGCAGCAGAGCAAAGAGGTCAAATTGGGGAGACCCCAGGAGCCAATTCCCTCATGTGTGAATCAATTATCTGCAGAACTCTCAAAAGTAACTGGGAGTCACTTAGAAAGAGAAAAGGAAAGGGGACTTTAATTCTAAAAATAGGTGAGCAGAAGTTCATTTTAACCTATGCTGTAGGTAAGAAAAGAAGAGCTACCTTATATTGTAGTCTGAGTTGCTCTTTATAAATTTACTTCAGTAGAAGTGTTGGTAAAGTTCAAGATTGATCTTTAGGGCATAGAAGGTCACCTCCAGGGACAAAGTTTTGTTTGGTACAGAACATTCTTCTAGTTATAGAAAGTCTACTCAAGTTAAGGACAGGAAGATGTGAAGGGCACTAGCATTTATTAAGATTCTACTATATATTAGGAATTTTATATCTCTTATTTTGCTTAATTCTCATAAGAATTCCAGGAGATCCATTAACTCATTCCTTTAATTAATTAAATTTAATGAGTAGTTTATGTTTACAGGAACTATGCTTGGCATTGAAAATACAATAGTGCATACAGTACTCATGGTATTTACAGCTCATGGAGAAGATAGATTTTAAATAATCATATGAATAAGTACAAAATTATAACTCCAAGTGCGACAAAATCCTATATAATACAATAAGAATGTATAAATGGGAAACCTCTCTCTTAAGGGAAGAGGACCAAGGAAGACATCTCTGAGAAAATGACATTTGGTCTGGGATCTAAAGAAATAGTAAGAGTTGAAAGAAAGGAGGAGAAATATTCTAGACAGAAGGCATAGCATATTCAAAGGTCCTAGAGCAGGAGAGGACATGGCATATTTAAATTTCTGGAAAAAAATCACAATTGGCAATAACCATATAATAATTATTTAGATAAGACTCATCAATGGATTCTAATATTGGAGGAAGAAGTTTATTACATTGACTCAGAGTATCTCCCCATAAGATGTTTTAAATTACAAAGCGATAAATAGTAACTTTGCACTGGATAAATCTGAAAGACATCACTTTAATTAGGTGTTCCAAGTACACATTAGCAATAAGGAGATAAATCAATATTAATATCTCATGATATGATGCACTAAAAAAGACATGAAATTACTTCTGTAACAGTTTTGCCAAGAATGTATAACCTGTATCTAATCATGAGGAACCATATGAGAAATCCAAAATGAGATACATTCTACAAACTAATTACTAAGACACTTCCAAACTGATAACAGAAACTGAAGAGTTGTTCCAGATAAAGAAGTTGAAAGAGACTTGGAAACTAAGTAGACTGTCATTCTGAAGGGAAAAAAGATTACATATATATATATATTCACACACATACATATATATTATATATAATATATATTATGGATGTATTAAAAAGGAGAAAAATTATATATGTATATATTATATATATAATTTTGCTATAAAAGACATTAATGTGACAATCAGTAAAATTTGAAAAAAGACTTATATACTAGAAAAGGGTGATATATTTATATTAAGTGTTTTATCATAATACTGTCCAAAAGTTCAGGGAAAAGTGGATGATTAAATAAATGTAGTAAAATTCAGCATTTGAAGAATAAGTGATAGGGTGTACAAGACTTCTTTGTACTATTTCTGCAACATTTTTGTAAGTCTGAAATTATTTCAAGACAAAAGGTTAAAACAACAAAAAGATGCGAAAGAAGACTCTCACAAGTGGAGCTCAATGAACAAAGAAAAATGTAAGAAACATGAGGCTGAACTTACAGAGAAAGGTCAGACTATGCCATGCTTGAAGATTATGACAAAGATTTTGAAAGCAATAGGAAGACACCAAAAGGCATATGCAGGAACTTGACATGATCATATTAACATTTTGAAAAGATCACTCTGTCTACTAGGCAGAGGGGACTGTAGAGGACCCAGAATAACTAACTATAAGGGAGACTAGTTAGATGGGAATGTGTCATGGTAAAGCAAAAGAGAATGGAGGCAGCAGATCTGGGTAAAAGTGGATGGCTTTAAGAGCTATTTGGTAGTTAACATGTACAGGTTTGGGATGGACATAAAGTGGCAGAGGACGGTAAGGATAGAGAATGGAAGAAACATGGCTCTCAGGTCTCTGCTTTCACAACTGGATAGACAGAAGAGACCTCGGATAAGAAAAACGGAAAGACAGAAAAAACTGGAATTTTGAGCAAGGGTAAGAGTTTGATTTTGGATGTGTTAAGTTGCATTTCAGATACTTAGACAGAGCTTTCAAATAGGCATTTGAATGTGCCTGGGATAGAATGGGAAATAGGAATGGAAGGTGGAGATGTGACTGAACTCACCTAGAGAGCAGGGAGCAGGTATAAAGAAGAAAAAGAAAAGAAAAAGAAAAGCCTAGGATAGAGCCTTAAAGTTTCTTGTTTGTGTTCTTATCCTCATTTCACAGATGGAAAACAAAAGGCATAGTGGCCTGCCCAAGGTCACACACTGGCAGAGCAGAGACTGAAGCAGAAGTTTATCTGCCATCAAGTTGCTTTCCCCAGTAAAGCTCTCAAAAGAAAAAAGAAAGAGGGGGACCAGCAGTTAGCGTAATGGCTATGTCGCTGGACTCCCATGTAGTCGATTGTGGTTCGCATCCCATACCCGGTGGCTTAAAACTCACGCCAGGTGCGTGTGTGCGTGCCCAAGATCCCGAGAGGAGAACGGAGGAGAAGGGATTGCGGTGTGACCATCCTTCCTGAGGGGTGATTTCTCGCTTTCTGTCTCTCTGTTTCTCTCTGTCTGTCTGATGAGTGCACGCGCCCTATAGCAAAAAACAAAACAAAACAAAACAAAAACTCTCAAGAAAGAAAAAAAGAGAGAGAGAGATGGATAGAGAGAGAGAGAGACAGAAAGACAGAAAGACAGAAAGAAAGAAAGGGAAAGAAAGCTGTAGAGTTTTCAACCATCATACAACATTGTTGTATCTAAATGGAAGACGGTTATATCCAGAGACCTATAATTTGAATCCCCGCACTGTGCTGGCATCAGAAAATATTATTCATATTGGGCACATGTGCATTCCCAAGTCTTGAAGGGAGGAGTGAACGAGGAGAAGGGATTAGAGAGTGAACAGGTACCATGGGGTGTGCTTTCTAACTTTCCCTTTCTTGTCTCTCTAGTGAGCACAAGTGTCCCTGGAAACATTTTTTAAAACGAATAAAGAAAGAAAAAAACCATTTAATAGACACAAAAATGTAAAGATATCTGTTGATGATATTGTATATAGTAATGTCTTTGACTTGACTAATATGTACTGTATTCAGATTGGGAAAAACCATGTCGTACACTGTAAAGATGTTTCATGATTAAATGTAAATTAAAAATTAATTTAAAAATAGGCAAAAACAGAGAAAGATGCATCCTTATCTTTGCTCCTTTTCAATTTTATGCAAAACCATTCTGAAAGCATCAATATGTATTAAGAAAGAGATGACAGTGAACGAGAGATGTTCATGTCTTCCTTTCTCTGGATGCCTAGTTAATGAGGTTTTTATTAATTAGGAAAAATAAAAAAGCACATTGTTTATACGTTTCTAAATATGCTTATAGTTTATCTTCAAAAGCATATTTAAAAAAACACTCTTAACTCTCATGTTAAAAAAAAAATTAAAATTCTTGGGACCAGCAGTTAGCGTAATGGCTATGCTGCTGGACTCCCATGTAGTCGACCGCAATTCACATATCAGACCCGGTGGCTTAAAACTCAGGCCGGGTGCGTGTGTGTGCATGCCCAAGATCCCGAGAGAATGGAGGAGAAAGGATTGTGGCATGGCCATCCCCCTTGGAGGGTGATTTTTCGCTTTCTGTCTTTCTGTCTCTCTGTCTCTCTGTCTCTGACTGGTGAGTGCATGTGCCCTATAGCAAAAACCTCTCAAAAAAAAAAAATTAAAATTTTTTTGGCCCCTGTATGGAGAGTCAGAAAATTTACCCCAGAACTATGGGTATGAATTTCTATGGTCAGACTGTTGATTTGGTTCTCCCTTGAGCTTTAGCATTTGCATGTTGTTAATGTGTAAGACAAAAGGAGAGAACAGGAGCTAGTAGTGGCCAACTAAGCCAGACCCCAACTAAAAGAATCATCTCTCAAGCTCTATCACCAAACTTAGTCTGACCCAGGAGAGATTTTTGCCAAAGTTCTCAGGTTCAAGTCAGCTACAGTGGCACAAGTGGGAAGGCATAAGTATGGTAGATTAGGCCACATGAAAGGCTCTGGTTGGTTTCTGGTTCAACCTAAAATAGGCCGGGCACAGTGGCAAATGCCTATGGTCCTGGCTAACTGGGAAGATGAGGCAAGAGGATCTCAATGTGGCAAGACCCTGTCAAAACTACCTATCTTAGACAGCAGGTGGCAGGAAGATTATGATGCTGGATCCTACTTGGCCAATAGCAGCTTGAATTCTGCACTCAGTGGCTTGAAAAACATGCCAGGGGACCAGCAGATTGCACAATGGTTATGTCGCTGGACTCCCCCATAGTTGACCATGATTTGACCTGGACATAGCAGCTTAAAACTCAAGCCAGCTATGTATGCATGCATGCCCAAGATCTGGAGAGGAGAATGGAGAAGGCACTTGTAGTGTGGTCAGCTTTCTATCACTCTGGTCTCTCTCTGTCTCTCCAGTGAGCATAGTTGACATATAGCAAAAGTCTCTAAAAAAGGAAAACGTGCCAGGTACATGAATTGGTCTGCCCAAAATCCTGAATGGAGAATGGAGAAGGGATCATAGGATGGCCATCCCCACTGTGGGGTGATTTCTCTCTTTCTCGTGCTTTCTCTCTTTGGGAAGTGCACACAACCTATAGTAAAATTAAAACTAAAAAGCAAACAAACAAACCTATCTCTCTCTCCCTCCTGTGTATTCTCACTCTTTATGTCTCAGTCTCTCTTTCTCTCTCTCATATTCTCATATAAAAAGTGTTGTTTTTAAATTTAAGAATCTCTCAGATTCACTGGATGAATGTGGAACAATAGGGGTGATAGGTTAAGCTGTCCCCAATCTCCTCTCCTTCCTGTCCCATCACAGAAACCTAGCAAGATTATGTATCTTGGAGACACATTAAGAACATAAACACAAAGAAAATAATAATAACAAATATTTACTGCACATTTACCGAGTGCCAGGCACCCTGCTTAGCCATCCTTATATACTGTTTTATTGTTTTTTTACAACTCTGTGAGGCAATTATTATTATTAAACCCATTCTACTGATGAGGAAACATAATTATGTAACATCAGTGGTACCTGACCAAGGACACAGAGCAGAACACAGCTCTTACTATAAGCCACCACTCTCTGTGTAGAGGTCCCTTCAAACAAAATTTCATCCAGTTTCAGTAATAACCAAAATAGTTTCATGATCAATAATCAGACAGGATGGCATTTCACATAAGAATCTCATAAAATAACACCCATTTCATAGGTGTTACATAAAGTGATCCCCTACCAGAGTAAGCTTTGCTCCTAAATAACTGCAAGTATTTTTAATATTACAATTTATATTCCCAACATTTTTATTTAAATATAACACTTGCACAGAAAGCATACAAATATTAAATAGGCAGCCCTGAATTTTCACAAAATTAACATGCGTATGTAATCACCACTGACATTAGGAAAATAAAACTTATTAATACACTAGTGGCCCTCCATTCTTATGACCCTCCCAGTTATAATCACATCAACTCAAGCCATAAGCTACTACCTCATCTTCTGTCACCATAGACCACTTTTGCCTATTTTTGGGCTTCATAAAAATTAAGTCATGCATTATATACTGTTTTCTGTCTGGCTTCTTTTGCTCAATAATATTTTCTGTGATATTCACTGTGTATAGTTGTCACTCATTTTCATTGCCTCATAGTATTCTAGTTTATGAATCCCATGATATACATTATCCATTATATCATTTAGACATTTTCCATTAATAAATTTTGGTTAGTAACAAACAGTATTGTTATGAGCATTCTCATACGTGCGTTATTGTTGCATATATTATGCATATTTATTGAATATGTATCTAAGGATTGAATATTGCAGGTTGTAAGATATATCTTCAACTTTCAGAGATAATTTCAAACTGTGTTCTAAAATAGTTGTGCCAATATGCACACCCACCAGAAAATATGCAGTGTGTGAAAGCTCTCATTGTTTTACATTATTACAAATATTTGGTCTTTTCCATCTTTTTCATGCTAGCTGTTTTGGTAGGTAAGTTGTGAAATATTGTGATTTTTATTTGCATTTCCAATAAAATTAAGCATTGTTCTTAAGAGTACCCAGGATTTGCTTTAATCTGATATCAAAAGACACACAGATGCAGAAATGACTGTCATAAAGAGGTTTTTATCCTTATAGGTCCCTACAAATCAGAAACATGGCACACTGTGTGGAAGGCCAAATGGGGAAGCACCACAGTCAGTCAGGAAGCAGAAGGAGCAAGGGGAAAATGTGGAAAAGAGCTGTGTGTGTGTGTGTGTGTGTGTGTGTGTGTGTGTAGTTTCCTTGGGAGGGAGTAGGTGAAGCAAGGTAAGCAGGTTTAGGATTAGAAGGTTGAAAAGGTTGAATTTCAGCAGGCTCTCATTTGCAGGGTCTGTCCCTAGTTGTGGGGTACCTACCCTAGGATGATTAGGGTAGGGGGATAGTGGCCCAAGTTTGAAAGACCCATAAAGGAGATTGCTATGTGGGCTTTGGATTGGTTGGTTTTCAAATAAATAATGTTCTCAGTGGCAGATTTTTTAAACTACTTTTAAGAATTAGCTAATCTTGGGAGAGACAGTCAAGTCGTGAAAGCATTAGAATACAGAAAATAAGAAGATGTAGTAAATATAAGCTCCTTTTCTTATGTTTATTACACATTTGGAGATCCTCTTTTACACTTTTCTATTGGATTGCCTGTTTTTCATTGATTTGTAGAAATTCTTTCCACATTTGGATGTAACTTGGTTGGCTATCTGTCTTACAAATATATTTTCCTATTCTATTGATTGTTTTTTTCACTCTCTTAGTGGTGTCATAATGAACAGAAGTTCTTATTTTTTAATGCAATTCAATGTATTAATCTTTTTCTCCATAGTGTACACATTTTTAAAGAAACAGTTACCTACTCCAAGATCATGAAGGCACCACAGTATGTTATCTTCTAGAAGCCTGTTGTTTTTCCTTTCATATTTAGAACTATAGTCCATCTGAAACTTTTATACATGGTGTGATAGGGCAAAAATTTTTTTTTCTTGTAGGTAGACATATGAACAGGAAGTCCCAATATGCCAACAAAAGAGATATCTGACACATTGATCACTGTTACCAGGGATCATAGCTAGAACTCCTGGCACCAAGAATGGAGAGATTATCTACTATTATTACCTAAGCTTTCTTCAAATAACTTAGGGAAGATTACTATATTCTCTCCCATTGTTCTGCATATGCACACAGGAATTATCCAGGGTGTATCGGTCAACTTCCCATTTTCCCCCTCAGGCAATAAACTGATACGGGTAGAATCATTCTAAGTGTATGATTGATTATACCTTCAAAATCCACACTGGTCATGGTAACCATGCAATAAAATTCCCTTACATGATGAGAAGTACATAAATACAGTAAAAATAATGAATTCAAAGGAGCTGGCTACAATGACAGACCTCCCTTCTTAACTATTCGTAAATTCTCACAATAAAAGCAACACCTAACCCTCATTCCCAGTGCAGTTGTCCTCCACTGACAGAGACCCACTTATATGTCTTCCTGGTTTGGGGTACATTTTTTTTTGGTTAAAAATTTTCCATTAAAAACTTCTGTTTCTCTACTTTAGTCTTGTTTGTAGCTTCATTCTGCACCCAGGGTGGGTCTTTAACCTTAGAGGCCTGACCAAAAGAACTAAGTATTTCACACAACACAGCCCAGCTTCTATGTCCAATAACATTTCCATTTGGATATCCAATTCAGTCACTTCCATTTCTTAAGAAACAGTTCTTGGGACTAGCAGATGGCGTAATGGCTATGTCACTAGACTCCCGTGTAGTTGACTGCAGTTCGAGTCCCAGACCCTGTGGCTTAAACTCATGCCAGGCATGTGTGTGTGCATGCCCAAGATCCCAAGAGAATGAAGGAGAAGGGATTGTGGCATGGCTATCTCCCCTGGGGAGTGATTTCTAGATTTCTGTCTGTCTCTGTCTTTCTGGCATGCGCATGCACTCTATAGCAAAAATCTCTAAAAAAAAAAAAAGTTCTTTCTCTGCTATTTTCAGTAGCATTTTTTTAATAATTAGGTGAACATTTAAGTGTGGGTTTTTCATGGACTTACTATTTTATTCCATTTGTTATTGTTCAGAAGATTTGCTAACACCATGTTATCTTAATTGCTTATTGTATAAGATCACTGATTTTGTTCTTCTTCAGGAATCTCTTGATTATTCTTTCAATTTTTAGAGAACTTTAGAATAAACTTGTCAATTCACACACACACACACACACACACACACACACACACACATGCACACAAAGAGTACCTCCTGGAATGCCTTGAATCTATAGATCAAAGATTTGAGTTGATACAATGACAAGAATGAGTCTTTCAATCCATGAACCTGGTATATTTTTCCATTACTTAGGCCTTTTTGATTTCTCTTACTGTATACTGTTGTATTGTTTTAGGTGTACAGGTCTTGCACATGTTTCATTATATTTATTCTTAGTTGTATTATTCATTTTGTTGCTTGGGCTGGTAATAAACTATCACGTGAATTTCCCTTTACAAAAGAATTTGGTGCGAAGCTGCAACAAATCTGTTAGTTGATAGCCTCCAACTTTTAGCACCTTCAGAATGTGCCTCATGTTTTGAGGTAAAGCTAGGTTATTCCTGGGAAGTCCCCAGAAGATAGCTAAATAAAGATACCGGGGTCATCCATTTCTGTTTAACATGGGGTTCCTCTAACAAATAATTTTCTTCACAGCAATTCCCCATTGAGTTAGCTAAGACTTTGCGAGATCGTCATTATGGCCTGAGCCTCTGTCTGCCCATTTCTGCATACTCCCCATTTTGTCTTTCATGTATTTTATACCCAGTAAACATCTTGGGCTTCTAAATCTGTGTCATTGTCTACTTTCCAGAAGACCCAAATGACACAATGTCATTATTAATAAACACTGTTTATTTTATCTTTTATTTTTAATTGCCAACAGATGCATACACTTGCCAGAGAGAGAGAGAAAGTACCCCCAGTGGGAAATGGTCATAATGCAACTTTTTCCTCCATCTCTTTCTGTCAGGATTTTTAACACACATGCACATGCACCCAGCGTGTCTTTTAAACTGCAAGGGCCGGGATTGAACCATAGTAAACCATGTCGATCTAACCTCTATGGTGCTTAATCACTGTGCTACGGGCACAGTGGCCTGAGGGCATTATTTATTAATCTTCAATTTCTAGTTATTTCTTGCTTGGATATAACACAGTCAATTTTCGTATAGTGACTTCACTAAGTTCATTATTTATTCTAATTATTCTGCATTTGCTTTGTAAACAAGCTACAAAATCCTCCATCAAATTTTTTATTTTTTGCTTTTGCTTTATTGCACTGGCTGAAACCTATAATAGGATGTTATAAATCCAATAAACATTATCATTTTTGTTTTAAACAGTTCTGTATATTTCAAAGAAATTAAAGTAAAAATAATCTTTTATATCTACCTAAATACTTATTTTCTAATGGGTTTCTATTTCTTTCTAAAGATTCAGGTTTCTGCATGCTATAACTGACCCTCAATCTGAAGAAATTTTTGTACTATTTTGTAGTGCAAGTTTTCTTTCAATAAATTCTCTTAGGCTTCTTTTATCAGAAAAGGTAAAAAATTCTTCTACCTGCACCGCTGTTCTTTTTTCTTAAAATGGTTTTATTGGGGGACTCGCAGTTGGTGTAATGGCTATGTTGCTGGACTCCCATGTAGTTGACTGTGGTTCGAGTCCCGGACCCGGTGGCTTAAACTCACACCAGGCGCATGTGCGTGCATGCCCAAGGTCCTGAGAAGAGAATGAAGGAGAAGCAATTGCGACGTGGCCATCTCCCCTGGCGGGGGTGATTTCTCGCTTTCTGTCTCTCTGTCTCTCTCTGTTTCTGGCGAGAGCACACGTCATATAGCAAAAACCTCTCCAAAAGAAAAAAAAAAGATTTTATTGGAATATAATTCACATATCATACAACACAATCATTTGAAGTATATAATCCAATGGTTATTAGTTTATTGAAAGGCTTATGCGACCATTGCCATGACATATTTTAGAACATTTATACTAGCCTTAGCAATCATTCTCTCTCCCAGAGTCTATTCCTAACCTACTTCAGTCTCTATGTATTTGTCTATTTTATATACTTACTAAAAATAGAAGCTAGTTTCTTTCATTTAGCATGTTTTCAAGGTTCATCCAAGTTGTTATATTTCATTTATTTTTATTGCCAAATAAAATTCTATTGTATGAATGACTGAACCTACATATATTATTTATCCCTTCTTCAATTGATAGAATGATTGCTGTTTCTATGTTTCAGCTGTTATAACTAAAGCTTCTATGAAGATTCGTGTTACAAGTTTTTGGGTGGACATATGTTTTCATTTCAATTGGGTATATACCTAGGAGTAGAATGGCTGTTTCATACAGTAACTATATGTTTAACGTTTAAGGGACTGCCAGGATGTTTACCAAAGCAGCTGCACCATTTTATATTTCCACCAACAGTGTCTGAGGCTTCCAAGTTCTTTATCTTCTTGCCAACACTTGCTATAATTTTTCCTTTTGATTATAGCATCTTAGTAGGTATGAAATGGTACCTCATTGTAGCTTTAATCTGAATTCTCCTAGTGGTTGATGATGGTAAGTATCTTCATTTATGTATCTATTTGGAGAAATGTCCTTTACCATTTGTTAATTGGGTAGTCTTTTCATTACTGAGTCATATATCTTCCTTTTTTTTTTTTTAATTGCCAAAGTGTGTGCATGCTTGCCAGAAAGAGAGGTGGAGAAACAGAGATGAGGAAGAAGGGAGAAAGCACCACCCAATGGGGTGAGGTCATGCCACAATCCCTCCTCCTCTACTTCTCTGACCTGTCAGAATTTGAAGCATGCACGCACACATGCCTGGCATACTTTTTTTTTTTTGGAGAGGTTTTTGCTATAGGGCACGTGCACTCACCAGAAAGACAGAGAGAGACAGAGAGACAGAAAGCGAGAAATCACCTCCCAGGGGGGATGGCCACGCTGCAATTCCTTCTCCTCCATTCTCCTCTCGGGATCTTGGGCATGCACGCACATGCGCCTGATGTGAGTTTAAACCACTGAGTCCGGTACTCGAACCACAGTCGACTACATGGGAGTCCGGCGACATAGCCATTACGCTAACTGCTGGTCCTGCCTGGCATACTTTTTAAGCTGCCGGGGTCAGTATTCAAACTGAGGTTGGCCTTATTGGATCCAGCTCCCTTAACCATTAGCCACAGATCCTTCCATTCCCTGTGCCATTACTCAGAAAGCATCAGGCTAATAACTGACCAGTACCCTTCAAAAGTATCAAGGTAATGAAGAACAGAAGGCAACTGAGGACCTGTCATATACAATCTATGAGATGAAAACTAACAATTAAATATAATGTGGGATCCTGAATTGGTTCCTGAAATAGAAAAAGGATATTGAGCCAGTAGGTGGAAAGGTGGTTAAGGCACTGGACCTCACATGACCCACCATGGTTCAAATCCCAGACCAGGAACCCAGAGAATCCTACTGGTCACGTATGTGTGCATGCTCAAAATCCTGAGAGGAAAATAGAGGAGAAAGGAATTTCAGTGTGGCCATCCCCCAGGGGGTGATTTCTTACTTTTTCTCTCTCTGTCTCTCTCTTTTTCTTTCTTGTGAGCCCTAGTGCCCTATGGAAATAATAATAATAATAATAATAATAATAAAGGATATTAGTGGAAAAAGTGAAATTTCAATAAAGTCTACAGTTAATAGTATTGTACTAGCATAATTTGTTGACTTTGATTACTAACAATGCTTGTGTACAATGTCAATATTAAAGGAAGTTGTGTCAGGTATACAGCAAGTCTCTGCTGTTTTGTGACTCTTCTGTATATCTAAAATTATTTTAAAATAAAATATATTTTTAAACATGTTATTTCACTTTCTTTCAGTCTCTGTAATTTCCAGTGAGAAATGAAAAATGATTCAAATTATTTTTCTTCTTATATAATAAATCATTTTTCTCTGACTTCTTTCCAAATTTTCTTTTTATCTTTGATTTTCATCAATTTGCTTTTGATACATCCAGCCCTAGCTCTTTTGTCCTATGGGGTTTTCACTGTGATTCTTAAAATCTCTAAATATAAATCTCTAAATATACATCTTTTAACAAAATTGGGAGGCTTTCAGTCTGTCATTAAATATCTTTACTGCTTTAGTCTCTCTTCTCTCTGCATGATTACAATTACATGGTTATTACAGTGTTGGTTGTCCTTTAAAATATGTTTATTTTTTCCAAAATGTTTTCCTCTCTCTTCACATTTCCCCATTTCCATTGCAAGGTCCTCACATTCACTGGCTCTTTTCTCTGTCATTTTCAATTTCATTTTCAGTCAAGTACATCCAGTGAATTTTTAATTTCATATTTTTCAATTGTAAAATTTTTACAGGTTCTCTTCACTATTGTTTTTTCAGAAGGCACATGTACTCTCTGGAAAGTGACAGAAAGAGAGGGAGAGGAAGAGAGAGAGAGAAGGAAAGTTAGAAAGCACCCCCAAAGAGTATGGTCATACCACGATCGTTTGTCCTTTTCTTCCTCCTTTGAGAATTTTGGCATGCACACACACACACACACACACACACACACACACACACACTGCATATTTTTCAAGCCACTGGGTCTAGGACTCAAACTGCATTATCAGCCATGTGAGATTCAGCTGCCTTAACCACCACATCATCACACATCATCAGCTGGATCTACAGCCTTTTCTCTCTCTCTCTTTCTTCCTTCCTTTCTTTTTTCTTTCTTTCTTTCTCTCTCTCCCTCCTTCCTTTCTTTCTTTCTTTTCTTACTTTCTCAGCTGAGACTCCTCTCTAATTTATTTCAAGCATATTTTCCTACATTCAGCATACTCATCATACCCATTTAAAAATCCTTGTGTGTTGGGACCAGCAGATGGTGTAATGGTTACATCACTGGTCTCCCACATAGTCAATCGTGGTTTGAGTCCCCAACCTGGCGGCTTAAAACTCACACTGGGTGCATGTGCGTGTGTGCCCAAGGTCCAGAGAGGAGAATGGAGAAGGGATTGTGGAATGGCCATCCCCCCTGGGGGGGTGAATTCTCTCTTGCTCTCTTCTCTCTCTCTCTCTTTTTCTCTCTGGCAAGCACATATGCCCTATAGCAAAAATCTCTCTAAAAATAAATGAATAAATAATAAAAAATAAAAATCCTAGTGTGTTAATTACAAGAGTTGTTCTTAAATTCCTGCAGACTGGTTTCAATTTATTGAGAGTAGAATAAATTTTTCAGTCTTTATATATCAAGTAACTTTGGACTGAATAGTGGATATTGACAATTACATATTGTAGAGACATTTTTATATTTTGTATTCTTTCACATTCCTGCAAAGAATATTGGTGTTGCTAACATGAATCCTGAACTTGAGCTGTGAAATATTGCTTTCAGGGACTTAAGATGAAGGCTTTCTGCTGAGACTTCCCCCTCCACACCCATTTCTGGTGGGCAATGCTTCTTGTCTCCTTTTCTCCATTTCTCTCTGTCTCTGTTTCTCCCTGTCTCTCTTTGTCTCACTGTCTTTTAATTTTTTTTTTAAGGTAAAGTATTCTCTGGGCTCTCAAGCCCCTTCTATATTGTGCTAATTGTGCCTCTCCGAATTCTATTTAGGAAAGGCACAAATCCAGGCCTATTCTCCCATGGATCCTGAACTTCAGCTGTGAAATATTGCTTCACAATTTCACAAGTGTGCCATGTGGTTTTCAGTTTTTACTTTTAAAAATTAAAATCTAAAGTCTTTCATTGATCTTTTTTCTTGTTTCTTTTTATTTTATATTTTCCTCTTCTTTAATTCTTTTCCTTTTTTTTTTTTTTTTTTTTATATCTTTACTCTTTGGCTGCTCAGCCCCTACATTCTAAGTGTCTAGACAGGTCGAAGTGAATGGGATCTAAACACCTGAATACGATTACAATTCCTCTATTTCCACCAATTCTGTTGCACAAAGAGTGAAAATGGAATGGAAGAGAGATTGCAGATCACTTCCTCCTGCATGCCTCTGAATACTCAGATTGAACTTCAAGAATTAGGAAGAAATGCACCATCCATCAGATGACTAGAAATCATCACAGAGTCACAAGAAATATGGGAAAACAAGAAAATTCATCTCCTTCAAGGGAAAATAATAACTCCTGTTCATCTTCAGACAGTACGATGAAACTCAGAAATGTCAGACAAAGAATTTAGAGTTCTCATAGTGATAAAGCTCACAGAGATCTAAGAGAAGAGAGACAATGAACCTTCAAAGAGGCAGGAGAAAGGAGCTGACAAGTTCCAGGAGGCGTGGAAATTCTTGCAAGATCTTAAAGAGGAAATTCACACTATAAAAAATAATCAAATGGACCTGTTGAAGATGAAGACTATAATACAGGAAGTCAAAACCTCCCTTGAAAGTATTAAAAGCAGACCAGATCATAACAAAAATCGAATCTCAGATGTAGAAGATAGAATCACTGTCCTAGAAAAATCCACCACAAAAACTGAGAAAATGGACCCCCCAAAATGAGAATAATATATGAGAAATACTAGATACCATCAAATGTCTGAACATCCAAATAATTGGTATCCCAGAAGAAGAGACTCATAAGGGCATTGACAATCTATTCCATGAAATCCTTGAAGAGAACTTTCCAAACCTAGAGAGGCATTCAAAGATCCTGTCTTCAGAAATACAAAGGACTCCCAATAGAATCAACCCAAGAAGATCTTCTCCATGACACATTATAGACTGATTGGCCAAAACCACAGACAAAGATAAGATACTAAAATTGTCAAAAGAGAAACATCAAGTTATCTACAAAAGATATCCCATCAGGCTGACAGTGGACCTATATCAGAAACAATGTGAGAGAGGACAGAATGGGAAAATATCTGCAAAGTGTTGAGTGAAAAAAACTTTCAAACAAGAATACTATATCCAGCAAGATTATCCTCCATATGGGAAGAGAAGACAAGAACATTCTCAGATAAACAAAACCTGAAAGGATTTACCAACACCAGACCAGATCTCCAAGAAGTTCTACAGGGAGTGCTATACCAGGAAAATTAAATATAGTCACACAGAAATAAGAGTTCAAAAACTAAGAAAATGACCAACTTAATCATAGAGACAAATGTAGAGCTGAATATTATACCCAAGAATTTAATCAGGAAGATTGAACCACAATAGAAGATAGATTAAGTACACGAGATTGAACTGGTGAAATAGAATTTTATAACTTTTGACTAAAATATTGCTGATTTTCTTCTAGGCTCTGTTCCAGTATTAAGTGTTTCTGTCATGTCTTGAGCTGCTGATAAGTCATGTACCTCTATTTGAACAGAATCTCAACCTGTTTCCTGGCTTTAAGTTTTAAGCATAGTTTCTTAGCATTTCTTTGATTTATTAAAGCTAAAACTGCTTTTCTTGAAATTAAAAAATACAGTAAAAAAATACCTACTCAATGGCCATAGTAAGCTAGGTTCTACCTTATAGTATATTCATTCTACTCATAGTTTCACACCTAAAGTCAGACATGTATTCACAGATATGTATGTACCAGCTGAACTTGCTATTGAAAGTAGTTAGATTATTTAAGAAATTTTGTTTATCAATAAAATGTAGGGGAAAAAAAGGAATGGAAAACAACTGTGAACACCTGAGCTAGTTTGGAAGGAGGGTAGACAATGCCATAGGGTGAGAAATAGGGGGGAATATATATATGAAACTAGAAATAGAAAATAATTGATGATAACATGTATGATTAAACCACTATGCAGTATATTCTGGATGGGAAATCGTGTTTTGTATGCTGTGATAGTGTTCAGAGAATGAATGTAAATTAATGAATTAAAAATAAATAAATAAACTTTTTTTAAAAGAATGTTGGTCTTTGTTTTAGAAGTCAATTTGATTTGATTCAAATTGTAACTGTGCTTTCAGAAACAGCTCAGACCTTACTTCTGATATTTTGGCCTTCACTGAGGGGACCTGGAATATGCATGGTAGAGTGGTCAGCCAGAGACTTGGGCAGAGTTTATCGATAGAATCTGGGAGTCTGAATCTCCTTTCTAGGATTCTGGTCTCACTTTACAGTCACTGTGAGATTCCTGGTCACTGTCCTATGGCTCTACAAGCCAAAAACAAATACAGATTTTATTTTTGTTTGTTTCTTTCCTGAGTGAACAGAAGAGACACAGAGGCAGAGAGATGGCACCCCAGCAGAGTCTTGATGTCATGATGCACCCCCAACTTCAGCCAGCCCCAGATCATGGGCATACACATGCCCAGCATAGTCAAAGAAGCGTCCAGATACAAACCTGGAACCCTCCCATGTGGGTCATCCTCACAGAGTGTCATGTTTTACTGCATCACCATCTAGCTCCCAATATAGGTTTCTTATCAGAGTTTCAGTCAGCTGCAATGGAACTAACTTTGGTCTGTCCTCAGGCTAACCACCATCAACATAAAGGTACTTCTCTTACTGGTAACTTCTTGAAGTTATTAAGACATCTCAGTTCAGTTTTCTTACCCATAAAAGAGATAAGAGTACCTACCCCCATCAGTTATTATGAGAGTACTAAATAAATTATTGTTTGTAAAGCCCTTAGTATAAATATCTCTAAGGCATGGGTATATAGTAAGAATTTTAGTAAGAATTTAATAACTGAATTATTTTTCAAAAACACAAATGCTATAGAAAAGTTCTTCTTTTATTCTTTAATCTTCTTTTCCCTTTACAATACCTAGACAGTATAGTAGCAGAGCATAAAAATTGTTAGAGGAAAAATAGAATAGATTGTATAAGTCAGTACGTTATATATGTATTAGTTTCCTGTTGCTGTTATAACAAGGTTTGATAGGCTTATTGAGCTAAAACAACAAAAATTTATTACCTGAGAATTCTGCAAGTGAGAAGTACAGAATTGATTGGTAGAGTTATGTCCCTTCTGAAGACTTGAAGAGGAAACCCTTCCCCATACTCCATAGCTTTTAGACTCTTCATTCTGGAGTGTGTGGTCCTACATTACTCTGACCTCTACTTCTGTAGTTACATATCCTCTGACTCCAAAGTTTCTGCCTCCCTCTTAGAAGGGCCCTTGTGATTACATTGTACTCACCTAAATAATTCAGGATCATCTTCTCATTTCAAGATCCTTAGTTTAAAAACTTAAACTGCAAATTTCTCATGGTCATATAGGTAACATATTTCTAGATTTGGGGGATTAGCATGTGGATATTGTTGGGGGGGGCATTAGTCTACATACTACAATGTAATACCAATTTGAATCTAGTTCCATCCACCTTACAAGCTCAATACAATGGCATTTTGATGAATGTGAGCATCAGTTTAGATTTTATTTTTAACATTGTTAATATGATCCTAATGTCTACCAAGTGACATTTTAAACTACAAGGCATTCCATCAGATTCTGAACTGTAAGACAGTAAGTATTCATATCTGAGACCCATTATTTCAAATAACATTCTTACCAGTTTCCTAAGTTTCACTCTTGACCGAATGATTTTAAAAACAATTGTCCTGTGAATGAAATAAAATAAGAGCCATTACCTCCTCACTTTTTCTAAAAGTGCTGCATAGCCCATTTGTTGTAGTTCTTCTTTTATAGCCATCCTGAAGTTAGGCAAGCAACTATTCCAATAATTATGCTATTATCTGTTGTCATTGGTCTTGTCCCTGCCTTTCTTCTTCCTTTTATACATGTATCTCCTTCCTCCCATTCCCAGAGCTCCCTTTAACCCTTTGCCCACTGGAGGCACATCCTTACAAGGGCTACCCGCCTTTGTCACTGCCATCTAAGGACCTGAGGCCTCTTCTCTCATGAGGCAAATATATTAGGTAGTGTGACCTAAATATAGTAACAGCAAAGCTCAAAATTGGAGTGAATGAACACGAGTACTATTTCTCCCTTATATTGCAGTCCAATGTAGGTTGGCAGGATGCATGAGGGAGCCCTATGTTCCACACAGTGATTCAGGTGCCCACCCCTTTCATCTTGAGCCTCCCTATTCCTCTGGCTCTGTGGAGTTTTCTCTGTCCAGGCAGGAATGGATAAAGAGAAAAGGCTCACATGTAAAAGTGTCTCTGGGATCAGGCCTAGACGTGGCATGTATCTCTTCTGCCCACATCTGATTATCCAGACTCCAATAACTTGGCCACACCTAATTAATTACATGTGAGTCTGGAAAAGAGTCTAGCTTGTAAGCCCTAAGGGAAAAAAAAATTGGTGAACAGATAGCCAGTTTTCACAGCAATAAATATGTTACATGGTATAAAATAACATGAGAATATATCCTACGAAGATATTGAGAATATAAAAAATTGTGTACCATTCATATGCCTGGCTAGATTGTGAAATTTTTTAGGATATTACATTAAAAAAAAAAAACACAGTGTCAACACTTAGAGTAGTTGCCCAATAAATGTTTGATGAATGAATTGTAGTGTATTGAAGCTAAAAGAGCCCTCGGAGATCATCTAAGTCTAAAGCTTTCATTTTAAATGTGAGGAATCAGGAATCTAGAGATGCTAAGTACTTTTCCCATGTTCACTGGCAGGGCTAGAGCCCATTTATCTCACACCCCAGATCAAATGAGACAATCTTTTTAAACAACTTATCTCATTTCTCAGACCAAATGAGACTCTCCTTTTAACCAACTTATCAGAACTTGCACATCGAAACAAGTATTAAATGTTCCAATGAAGTCTCCACGGGAATTTTGATACGAGTCAGATACTACTGATATTTTAAAAATTCATGGAGCTTCGTTTTAGGATTTGCCTATATAGCCTGTAGCATTTTCTTTGAATTTCATTAATGACTGGTAAATATTCATCCTTTGAAGATAGATTTGATTTTGAGAAACAGAAGTTGTTTGGAGTCCATTTGGATAAACTTGAGTGGAGCTGACCTATTTGTCAACATGGGGTTTGGTCCAAAAAAGTTAAGACCGCATTACTTTATGATGCACAGTTATAAAGATGTAGATTTTTCGGGAACCAGCAGTTAGTGTAATGGCTATGTCGCTGGACTCCCACGTAGTCGACCATGGTTCGCGTCCCGGACCCAGTGGCTTAAAACTCACGCTGGGCACGTGTGCGTGCGTGCCCAGGATCTCGAGAGGAGAATGGAGGAGAAGGGATTGCGGCGTGAACATCCCCCCTGGGGGGTGATTTCTCACTTTCTGTCTCTATGTCTCTCTCTGTCTGTCTGGTGAGCGCACACACCCTATAGCGAAAATCTCTCCAAAAAAGAAAAGAAAAAAAAAAAGATGTAGATTTTTCCATACTATTTATCAACAAGGTTAGGGGACAATTGAGTAGGAGGTATGTGGGCATTTTGATCAGTCATTATTGGAATAAATTTGTGGGGCTTTATGGTGACTAGTTTGACAAGAAATAACAGATTTTTGAAAAGTATATATAATTCATGTGTCAGAAATGCCTGTGTTTCAAAATACCTATGTGACTTTCAAGGGCTCTAAAATTCTAAGAAATTTAGAAGGTTTTTATATCCACACTAGTTTCTTATCCAGAAACTAGCCACAAAGTGGGGGAAAGAAGTGCTACTAAAAGAATTTAGGATGGGCCTGGGCAGTGATACAGCAGTTAACACAACAGGACCCACATGGGAGAGGTTCTGGATTTGCATCCTGGGGCCTTCCAGAGCATTAGTATGTGTCTACGATCTAGGGAGGCTGAGACTAGGAGTAGATCATGGCACGGATATCCCGTTCAGTTGTCACTCTGTCTCTCTCTGTTTTATTTATGGAAATAAATAAATAAATAAACAAAAAAACTTTAAAATTAAAAAATTGGGGGAAGATTTCTGGATAAAATGGTAGAAAGTTGATTACTCAATTCATCCTTTCTTAGGAAAATATGAGAATAAAATACTACATAATACTGAAAATTGATTGTAACTCCCTCATGCTCCAGTTCAGGAGCTGAGAGGATTTTAAACCAACCATAGCCATAATGAGGGGACCCATGAAGAAAATTGTCCCCTCATCAACAACAGCTGTAGAATAAAGGCAACCTTTCCTCTTTTGAGAGGATAAACAAACAACAGAGCCCTTCAAAGAGAGTGTGCAACCCAAAACAGAAATACTTTAGCAAACTATGTCCAGCATTCTGCCTTCAATTATCCTAAGTTCTGCTGGTGCAGAGGAAACTCCAAGTTCAGAATTGTTGCATTTATTTTGTTTGGCTATATAAAAATTTAAATATCAGTCTCATTACTTTATACCCACACCTGGCCTATTTTGAGATGCTCTACAGCATCTCTCTGACAATCTGATTTAAAGGCTTTTCAATTGCATAATTACACTCTTTTGGTAAATTATCATCTTGAGCAAGGGCACACATGGAAAGAAAAGGACAGTTGAGCATCTGCTTCCTGGGAATGTGCTGTTATGCTGTAATGAGGATCTTTCTTGAAGTAAACACTCAATTGAGGAAGTGGAAACATGTAAATATACAGCCAAAAAAGAATTATCCAAGAATTCAACAAAGACTCCAACCTATCCAGATTTTGCTTGGTCTCTTGGGCTACACTAACAAGTAACATCACTACTGTGTGTGTGCATGTGGGTGTGTGTGTGCACCCCACCCTTTGCTCAGACTGGCTTCTAATACCTGACGATGGCCTTTCCAGGAAAGTGGGAGGTAAGCAAATATGCCAGCATATGAATTGTTTGACCACAACTCACCATACCTGCCTTGCCACAACAGCTGAACTTCAGATGTTTTTCTCTTGGCATTTTAGCTCACACTTAACCAAGAAAAAACCGAATGCTAACGTACACTCCTGAAAGTGCAGTTATTCACAGAGACCAACTAAGATTTCATAAACCTACAATCAACTATAGACCAAATCGTCCCCAGTTAACAGTGAAAAGCTGATTCTTCTATCTGCTAGTTCTGTAACTCCACCTGAGATGAGGGGCCCAGCTGTGCTGTTTTCTGTCTCTCCCATCTTCAAAAGTAATAAAGCCTCAGCTATTGGAATTTAGTTGTCAATTTTGCTGATGAGGCAGCAGGAAAATTAGAAACCATTTCCTAGCCTATAACTGTGCTGGACTCAACAAATGCTAACTGGAGCAAAAAGTTGTGGCTGCACCGTTAAGTCAGCAGCCAGGACTAGGGTTTGGGGGGCTGATACGCTGAGAAAACAGCATTCTAAAACAGTCATCTTGCTGCCTATGACTCCTATTTTAAAGGGGGTTTCTCTGATAATTGAGGATTGCCTAAAATCTGATCTCCTCTGTTAAAAACAAAACAAACAACTTAGAAATGCATAAAGCAGATTCCCTGGAGACCAATATAACCCAGAAAATATAATAATGCAAAGCTTAGGCAGCTGAGGTTTTATTTGTGCCTAGCTTCAGAAAGCCAAACCCCTAAGGGGTCTGAACCCAAGGTTCATTTATTCTTAATAAGCTCGGTTCCAGGGGCCTGGTCAGCCTCCAGCTAATGACACCACCAGCAGCAGCTGGGATACTGGA
Source organism: Tupaia belangeri chinensis (assembly GCF_000334495.1). Classification (NCBI taxonomy): domain Eukaryota; kingdom Metazoa; phylum Chordata; class Mammalia; order Scandentia; family Tupaiidae; genus Tupaia; species Tupaia belangeri. The sequence goes on from NW_006159535.1 coordinate 3,452,998, forward strand.
TTCCAAAGAATGAGAAGCTAATTGAGATAAGAAATAAGTGTTGACTTGTGCCAACTTTCGTTAATATCCAGAGACCACGTCCAATGGTTTTGAAAGTTCATTAGGCGTGTGGATTATCTAGCCCCCTAAGACAGAGCATTTTGGTGCTAATCAAGGTGGCACTAGAGACAGCAGCAGGAACAGGCAGTTCCGCACACCTTCCTGCTCACTCCATCTACAGATCTGGTGCCATAGCTCTCCAAGAAGCTGGTTCTGGCCCCAGAACACAGATGGACCTGCCACTGTCATCCTCCAAACTGGCTGTCTGCAGTTATGACAGTCTTCAATCCAGGTAAAGAGTGGGTTGAACTCACCCAGGAATTTTGGTGTTTCCTCCCTGAGGAGTCCAGGGCTACTGAACTTCATGTCCGAGGAAAGGTTCTGGAGCAGTAACTGCTGTAACTCTGGTCTGCCTGGTCCTTTTTTTGGTGGGGGAGATATTTTTGCTATAGGGCGCGTGCGCTTGCCAGACAGACAGAGACATAGAGACAGAAAGCGAGAAATCACCCCCCAAGGGGGATGGTCATGCCGCAATCCCTTCTCCTCCATTCTCCTCTCGGGATCCTGGGCATGCACGCACACGCGCCCAGCGTGAGTTTTAAGCCACTGGGTCCAGGACGCAAACCGTGGTCGACTTCATGGGAGTCCAGCGACATAGCCATTACACTAACTGCTGGTTCCCGGTCTGCCTGGTCTTAAAAAGCAGTCATCCTCACACAGACTTTGTTCAAATCTTCCGTAGATTCCCAGAGTTAATTCAACTGATCCTCCCTATTGTCTTGATAAGCTCCATCTATAACAAAACAGTGCATTTTCTGGATGGCCCATGACCTAGTGAGTAAGGGAGCTAGATTCCACATGGTCAATTACACAGCTGGAGTCCCTGACCTAGTGGCTTAAAGAACATGCCAAGCACATGTGCCTGCATACCGCACACCCTGACAGGATGGAGAAACAGAACAGACGGGACTACCGCATGACCACACCCCAGGGGGGTGCTTTTTATCTTCTCTCTCTTACTCTGGCTCTCTCTAGTGAATGTGTGTTCCCTCTGGCAAGTATAAATAAATAAATATCTTTTTTTTAAAGCAATGTGTTTGCAAAATGATCTCAGGACTACAGATGATGGCAAAGGAACACAGTGAAGTTAACTGGCTCACAAGGGATTGGTTCCTGCTCTAGATGAGCCTGGACTGTGTTTCCCTAATAGAACATGAAGACAGGCTTCCTGGCTAAAGAGATATCAAAGTAGATAGAGAGGTATTTTGTGAAAATAGTGTAGTGATACTAAATCTACAAGGCTTTTCTTTTTTCTGGCTCCCACCTGTCTTCAGTCTATATTGAGTACATAGCCTTATGGCTCTAGGAAGTCCTAGGATTTCACTTCCCTTTGAGCACAGGATTCTGCAGCTTCCCAGGGCACCTCACCACACACCCAGATTTGGAACTGGGTGATTATTCTAGTCTAACTGCCCCCTCAACAGGCACACCTTACTCTTCAGCCTGATTCATCCATGATGTTCAGTCAAATTCAGCATCCTATATACTCACATATCCCGGGTCTACTCATTGTATTGTGGTATACAACGCAGAAGGTGAGTTTCCCTGCTTGGCATGAACCCATTGGTGCAGGGAGGGTACCTCTCTGAGCCAGGCATAGGGGCAGTTTGGTCTGATTGCTACTAGTCAGAGGGATCAGTCAGTTCCCTAGAGGTCTCCAAAGGGAAAGATGTCTATTTGCTGCAGCCCCAAGACCTTTTCCACGGTTCAGTTCCCTTTCTTTAAAGTTGCCTTGTCAGAAGGGGTTTATTTCCTTCTGAGTATACTATTCCTATCATGAGGCAGCAAAATATAGCATATGTATTTTTCATTTATGAAATACTGGGAGGGGAACCAGCAGTTAGCGTAATGGCTATGTCGCTGGACTCCCACATAGTCAACTGCGGTTCGCATCCCGGACCCGGTGGCTTAGAACTCACGCCGGGTGCGTGTGCATGCGTGCCCAAGATCCCGAGAGGAGAATGGAGGAGAAAGGATTGCGGCGTGACCATCCCCCCTAGGGGGTGATTTCTCGCTTTCTGTCTCTATGTCTCTCTCTGTCTGTCTGGCAAGCGCATGTGCCCTATAGTGAAAACCTCTCAAAAAAAAAAAAAAAAAAGAAAGAAAGAAAGAAAGAAAAAGAAATACTGGGATAGGAGCAGCAGCTGGCGTGATGGGTATGTCACTGGACTCCCATGTAGTCGACTGCAGTTTGAGTCCCAGACCCAGTTGCTTAAACTCACACTGGGCACGTGTGTGTGTGTGTGCCCAAGATCCTGAGAGGAGAATTGAGGGGAAGGGATTGCAATGTGGCCATCCCCCCTGGGGGGTGATTTCTCGCTTTCTGTCTCTATGTCTCTCTCTGTCTGTCTGGCAAGCACACGTGCCCTGTAACAAAAAACTCTCATAAAAAGAAAAGAAAGGAAAGAAATGCTGGGCCTGACCTCGTAGCGCAGTAGTTAATTACTGTACATAGAAAGCCAGATCCCACATGGTTGACCACAGTTCAAATCCCAGCCTCAACAGCTTGAAAAACACACCAGACATATGTGCATGCAAGCCCAGAATCCAGGAGGGATGGAGAAATGCAGGAAAAAGGATTGTGGCATGGTTATGCCCTGTTGGTGGGTGCATTCTCTCTCTCTTTCTCTCTCTCTCTCTCTTTTATGAGAGCAAGTGCCCTCTGATTAAAAAAAAATGCTAGCATGGAAAAGGTCTTGGGGTCACATCTTGGGATTTCCTTGAGCATTCTGGGTGTACACATGTGGGTGCATGCAAGGTGTAACACATGTTCTGGGCCAGTAGAGACTAGAAGTGGATTGCAATGTGGAGACCCTATTGCGGGTGTCTCTCTCTATCTCTCTTTCTCATGGAATACATAAATAAAAAATCTTTAAAAAGTAGTTACAACCCAAGGTTACATTTGTTGGATCAAAGTCTTACTGTTAAACATTCTCTTTACTTACTTTCATATAGCCATCTTCAAAAATAAGCGTACTTTTTTTTTTAAAGAAACTCTTTTACATTCCTTTACCATGTTATTAGACTAATAATAGCTACACTTTACTGAGCAAGTGCATTACTGACACAAGCAAAGCAGAGAAGCGGATCAAGGGGGCATGGGAGGAAGTATCAAAGCCAAAATGAACAGAATGTATGTGATTTGGAATAACATTTGGCTGTGCGTAGTAGAAATCCAATTATGGTGGTTTAAACCAGCACAAACCTCCCAATATGTAAGTCAGAAAGTAACCATGAGCTTCGAGAACTCACCTACAGCTACCCTACATTCATCATCTTTACTGTATATACTCATAAATACACACAACAGTGCATTTACTCAGAGTCTCTGCTAGCCCATAAGCTGCCTTTCTGCAAATTAATGGAAGTCACCTCCTCTGTGGAGCCAAATAGCAGTTTTCTTGCAACTGAGCTAAGGCTTCATAATGAAGCATGGGCTGAATTTCAGCCCCAACCAGCCACCTTGGTCCTGCCCAACCTACAGCAACACATGTAGTTTACTGGCCCTGCTCAACCTCCCTGTTCCCTGGTGATGCTAAGGACTCCATTAGCCTTAATCTTGTTTCCTTTTCTTCTTTTCCCCCTCTTCGTACTTGGTCATCGACATCTGATGCTCTCTGGAGCCAGCATCTTCTGTAGCTTGTAGCCAAAACCCCACCTATGGGCAATGTATGAGATTAGTTCTTATGCATGAGAGATGGAGGATTCCAATTTAAATTATATCTAGCTAGCAGTCCCTACGCAACCTCTCCCAAATTCTGACTAAATTCTACATACCCTAGAACTCCCAATGACAGTGAAAACACTGACAGAACAAAACACCTGTCAAAATACAGGAGGGATTTTTACTAACTATAGAAAGCTGGACTAAGACAGCTAACCTATTTCGTGCTTCATTTCTCTCTTCCTGGCAACCAAAAACACCTGAAAAAAATAATAGCTTGTTCATCTTCCTCCTTGCATCCTAATTCCAGGACCCAGGACCAGTACCCAACAAAAACTTGAAAAGCTATCTTTCCACTAGAGTCCTCTTCATTTCCCTATCTTTCCCACAGGCACCCAAAGAAGCTTAACTTGTTTAGATGAGAATTGATATTGTATTTAAAAATTATATACCTCATGCTTAAGAAATTCAAAATAATTAATCCACTCTATGTATTAAATTAGCATTGAGCTTATTGAAAATGCCTTTTATTTGAGAACTTTTAATCACTTATAAATGTATTAGGCATTAATATTCATTAATAATAAGGATATAATAACTGAGTCTAATTGAAATTTGTTTAGGTGTTTTTCTATTTTTATGACAGAAACAAATGTTTCCCACTTAAGAACACATTTTTTCTTCTTCAATTTTATTCTATAATTTTCCAAATCTGTCCATTTCTTAGCAAGCATTTTTTAAATTTATACTAAAAATTGATCCCCTGGTTCTTAATAAACAAACCTGATTGTATAACAAATTACTCCAAATTTAGTGGCATGAAACAATAATAATTGATTATTCTTAGCTCTCATGAGAGCTGACTGGACTCAGCAAGCAGTTTCTCACTCAAGGTTTCCCATGCAGTTGTAGCTAGACTTGCCTCAAACATTTTTCTCATCATATGTCTGGTGCCTGGGCTAGGAAAACTAGAATAGCTGGGACTCCTGTGGCATTTCTCTGTCTTCACATGGTCTCTCCATATGGACTTTCTGGCATGTGGTTCCGCAGTAGCCAGATTTCTTACATGGTAATACAAAGTTCTGAAGGCATATATATTGAGACAGAACCAGGCAGAAACTTTTATTCCTAGCATCGGAAGTCACACAGCATCAGTTTCCATGACGTTTAATCATTAGCAGCAAGCCACAAAGCCACCGTCGCACATGCAAAGGGAGGGGAGCTACACTCCATCTTTTGATTTCAAAAAAGGTGCCAAAGAACTTTCAGACATATGTTAAAATCTCTACAACACAGTATTCTATACATTATTCTATTTCCAGATTTTTCTTTTAGATGATCACAATTACTAAATCTAGGTGACAGCTGTGTATCTGGTTATAGGGTTTGGGCACACTCGTTGTTAGTTGTATAAATTATAACCAAAATTAGCTTAATGCCAGCAAGGGATTTTTTTTAAAAACTTCCACTTTAAGGCAATATTAATCTGTTTTTAATTAATATTAATTGCAAGTTATATAAGAAGTCACAAAAGGAATTTAAATGAAGCCCAGAGTTGAGTTATCCCATTGATGTTTTGACTCCTTTTCAAGATTTATGCCCTCAGCAGCTATCTGACTGGCTCACCCCTTAATTAAACTTTATTTGGTGATGGTAACTCTGAGAAAAACAAAAAAGAGAGAGAAAGTTGTTTCTGGATCACATTCTGGGATAGGTAGTAGCCACACAAGTAAAGTGTTCCAAAAGAGCATGAGTATAAGTCGTCTCTGATCATTGGGAAATTCACAATCCATCAGTATTTCTTTCAGCTGTTATGTAAGAAAAGAATTTTACTAATGTCCAAGATTACAATGAGTAGAAATGGAGATTCATATATACTGCTTGAGTAGTTTGCTCCTTGTTCCAAAGAAACGTATTTAAACATGCAGTATGACAAGTCTAAGACAAATACTGCAGGGGAAAGAGAATATGTTCCTAATGTTTCAAAGGAAAACTTCCACTGCTAAAAATGATCCTTTGCAGAGAAAGTTTTAGATTTTTTTTTTTAATTTAGACAATATGATATTACCTTTAGGTGATATGAGGGATATAAGAAAATAAAGAGAATTAAAAAAGAAAAGGAACTGAATGAGAGTTAAATGAAAAGGAATTATAAGGAAGAAAACAAGGTATTAGAAGAATTAAATTTTGGAACCAGCAGATGGCAAAATGGTTATGTCACTGATTCCCACGTATTCGACAGTAGTTCAAGTACCAGACCCAGTGGCTTAAAAGTCATGCTTGGCACATGTGCATGCACATCCAAAATCCCAAGAGGAGAATGGAGGAGAAGGGATTGCAGCATGGCCATCCCCCTGGGGGGTGATTTTCACTTTCTGTCTCTGGTGAGAGCATGCACCCTATAGCAATCTCTCTTAAAAAATAAATTGAATTTTAGGGACCAGCAGTTAGCGTAATAGCTATGTCGCTGGACTCCCACGTAGTTGACCGCGGTTCGAGTCCCGGACCCGGTGCGTGTGTGCGTGCGTGCCCAAGATCCCGGAGGAGAATGGAGGAGAAGGGATTGCGGCATGGCCATCCCCCCTGGGAGTGATTTCCTGCTTTCTATCTCTCTGTCTCTCTCTGTCTGGCGAGCGCACGCGCCCTGTAGCAAAAACCTCTCAAAAAAAAATAAATAAATAAATTGAATTTTATATGGGTGTAAATATAAATCAGAATTTAGTTTCAGAATTTCATGATTAAGAATTTATGATATTGGAGGGAATAAAAGGTACATCTTTCCCAGAATACAGAGGGAAATAAAGAAAAAAAAAGAGAGAATTTAAGCTAAAAAAAGACTGAAAGGGAATGGTTGTCTTATCTAAGAAATGTTGGGATAGCTGATGTAGACATAAGAAATAAAGACACAATTGAAGAAAAATCTTTTTGAGCTAGACAAATTTGAGTACTTTGAATCACAGGCCCTGTTGTCAAGACACCCAACCCTAGACACATTGTAGTAACGTTTAAATAATAAATTAAGAAATCTTAAGTAGCCAGATAGACATCACAAGTACCCTACAATAAAACGCATCACACAAACTGGTCTTAGATTCTACCTTTTTGATGTTAAACAAAGCAGCAATGTGGAGTCGATTATCTCCAAATGCACTATGACCTTGTTACCCCCAACCCAGTCCCCAGCTTTACCTCTCATTTGTATTCATTTCATTGACTTTTTACAAAGTTATATAAATCTCCTGATTTTATTTATCTCCCAATTCAGTGCCTTTCCTTCACCCCACATTTCCATCTGACCATTTCTCTCTCCTTTCCTTCACAACAAATAATTCTTAAGTTCTCCCTTTTCACTTTTATTTCTACTTCCTGTTCACTCCTCAGTCCACTCTACTCTGGTTTCTAGGCACACTACTTCAATAAAACAGTTGTCTTGAAGATTGATAATGGTTCCCCATTGTCACTAAACCCCATAAACACTTTAGATTTTGATCTCTCATTAACACTCAACATTGTTGATCCATGTCTCCTAAAAACTCTCTTTTCTTGGCCTCCATAACCCCTCTGATTTCTCTCCTACCTCCCTGACAGCTCCTCCAATATCTCTGCTTTCAGTCTTATCCTCATCTGACAGGCCTTTGAATGTTACAGTTTACAGTTCCTCAAATCTTGGCTCAGAGTCATCTTCTCTCTTTAGGCTATTTCATTTACATCCATGGCTTTACTAATCACCTTTACACCACTGATTCACAGAAACAAATCTCCACTTTAATCCTCTCCTTGGGTCTAAATCTGTAGAACCATGGTCTATTCAACATCTCTATTCAAACATGTCAAATGATTATCAAATTCAACACATCCAAAACTATTACTAAATTGATGACATTCTCTCCAATCCTAGTTCTCTTCCTCTGACATTTCTATGAATCTTACTATCATCATTCTATCCACTTTACCCAGAGGGTAGATGTTGTCTGACACATACCTCTCCCTCATCCCCACATTCAATTGATTAGAGTCCTATATATGTCATCTTCCTAATGTCACTCAAATATACCCCCTTCTCCATTTCCACAGTCACTCTTATTCCAGTCTTAGTCACCATCATCTCTCTCCCAGCCTACTGCCACTGACTCTTCTTTGGTCTTCCTGTTTTCACCCTTGCTCTTCTGTGTTCAATTTTACCACTCTGGAGGTATCCAGAGTGACTTCCTTGTAGTACAAAGCTGATATGTCACTCCCAAATTTACACTTTTTAGTTGTTTCCCTTGGCTCTCAAGATAAAACTAAATCTTTCATGTGGCTGCTAAGGCTGTCTATTGTTTGGCTCCTACCACCTCTCTGGCTCCACTTGCTGCACTCCAACTTTTCCTCAGTTATTCCTGGGTGCTATGCTTAGCTCCTACCACAGGAACTGGACACTTACCGCTCACTTTCCCTGCAGTGTTTTTATGCTTCACACAATCACATCTTCAAGGGCTATTCTCTGACCTCTTGACCAACACCCTTCTCTTGTTTACATTCTATTAGCATCATGTACTTCCCTTTCAAAGTATTGATCACAGTTATTTTGTATTTTTGTTTTGTTATTTTTTGTTTGTATAACTGCTTGAATAGTGTATCTCTTTCAGTTTTCTATAAGCTCCAAGAGGTCTATTTTTATCATACTTGTATCCTCTTTATAATCAGATATAGTCAGCATTTTTAAATTGTTAAAAAATTTTATTGAATTTAGTGCCAAAGGCAATAAAATAATGTCTGTAACATCTTGAAGGGAAAAGATTGTGGCCTTAGAGAGTATTTTAAGTTTTAATTTTATTGATAATGCTTCATTCCCTCCTTGCTTAAAAAGACAAAATAGCATACTGGCTCTGCCTTAGCATCACAGGCAATAGCACACTGAACTTGAGTGCCAGAAGTCACAGGGCTAACCATGAGTTCAAATCCCTAGATGACCCAAAAACATGCTGGTCACATGGTAGCCCAAGATCCTTATAAGCTAGCTGGAAGGCTAGGGTAAAGGGGTCATGATGGTGGTGAGACCCTGTCGAGAGTGCCTCTCATGTGCATCATGTGCTCTTTCTCTCATAAATAAAATAAACTTTAAATATAAAACAGACTATTATGGAAAAAAATTACTATAGGTCATAAGAACAGGGTCTTTGACCACTGCTCACCCTCAACGTCACGTACACAGGCACACATGCATGCATACACATGCACTCAAATTACCCATTCCTTATGTAACAGAGATAACTACTGTTGCAAATTTGGTGTGTATTCCTTTCTTTTTTTTTTTTTTTTTTTGGAGAGGTTTTTGCATAGGGTGTGTGCGCTCGCCAGAAAGACACAGAGAGACAGAGAGACAGAAAGTGAGAAATCACCCCCCAGGGGGGATGGCCATGCCGCAATCCCTTCTCCTCCATTCTCCTCTTGGGATCTTGGGCACACATGCACACATGTCCAGCATGAGTTTTAAGTCACCGGGTCTGGGACTTGCACCACAGTCAACTACATGGGAGTCCAGCAACATAGCCATTACTCTAACTGCTGGTCCTTGGTATGTATTCTTTCAGAATTTTCTCTTCACTTTCACACATGTATCTAGAAAAAATACTTAATACAATTTTGTAAGAATGAGGGGTAGAGCCCTCAAGAATTTTCTATGTGGTGAAGCTGACTTTCATTTGGGAAGACAACAAAACCATTCCCAGATATACAAGCACTAAAAAGGAAAAAAAGAAAATGCAAACTATATATCCCCCTTGGAAAAAAGGAAATTATTTTATTGAAGGAAATGTCAAGAAAAGTCATGATAAAAAAAAAAAATAACTCATGGGTCAAAATGTCAAGAAAAGTCATGATAAAAAAAAAAAAATCACTCATGGGTCATTTCCACTCAGTTTAGACTCCAGAGCTGTACTGTGTGTTTTCAGGTGAAATTTGTGGTCAGAGAAAATCTTTTTTAAAATAATATTTCACACTAACTTTCCCTTTTTACTTCCACAAATTTGAATGTGCCAGGTAATTGAGGTCTCAAGCCATATTCCTCACTCCCAGAAGTTGCCCATTTTGTTTAGTAACATGATAAAATAATAAAAATGCTATTCTAGTCCTTAGTAATAATGATAAAACTCCATGTGGCTAAGATTCTGTCCCAGAATAATTGCTAGAAATCTCTCTCTTTTCCCCCACAAACACATGGTTGTAGGAAGAACATATTGTTCACTTCATTGCCAAAGAAATTTAGATAAGATTAGCTGTTTTAAAACTCATATTTTTTTTTAGTGATAAAGGATAACAAAGCAGATGCTGTCTGACATTACACTCTTTTAAAGTCATCTTTTCATCTATTATCTGTAGAGTTATCTGTGCTATTGATGTTAAAATTAATATTCAAACTGTTTTTAAATATATATAAAAATAAATACAACAAAATGTTAACAGTTGCTGTATCTGAACTTAATTATGTGATCCTACTATGTGATAGGAGCTGAAGATGGAACAATGGACAAAACATTAATGAAAAAGGATAGTAGAATTTTTCCTGCCTTATCCTTCTATTTTATGATAACCTGTTTTTCCTACAAATTTCCATTAAGTTATTCATACTTTTATTTGGTAATATACAATTTGTCTGCATCAGTAGTATTGTCTCATTTTATTCTTTTTATTATTTGTAGCTTCTGCTTTCTTTTCCTTATGTTATCCTGAGGTGCCAGAGATTTGTCAATTTCTTAAGGCTTTTTAAAAAACTTTCAGTTTTGTCGATCCTTCCACTGTAATTGTTTTACATAGTTCATTATGGTCTGTTCTGCTTATTATTTTCTTTCTTCTCTATTTCTGGAAGTTTATCCTATTCTTTAACTTCATAATTTGGATGCTTAGTTGATTTATTTTCAGCTTTCTTTTCCTCTAATATAAGAATTATAGGCTATACATTTTCTACTAAGTATCACACATATTTAAGACTATAAATTTCCATCTGAGTACCACCAAATACCACAAGTTTTATTATGTAGTACTTTTTGTTGTTCAATTCTAAATGCAAAATAATGCTGTAAGTAATACCTACAATCTGTACTTTGCTAACAGTTTATAACAACTGCCATCTGTTACAATTTATATAACTTATCTAAGTTTTCCAATAATCTTCAAACAAGACGCCATGGAGTATTAATTAGTACTAGTAGTATTATGAATCATCTGAACATAAACCCTATTTTAAGATGTGAATACAAAGACTGTGACCAAATAGGCAAAGACATACATAGCATTCATTCCTTGTGACGTTGCCTGTTCATTGATTTAATAAACAATCTTCTCTTACTTCTCTCAATTGGAATAAAAATTATTTCCCAAGTATCCTTGAGAGGTGAATCTTCTGTTTGTATCTCATGTATACATATCATGTATACCTGTGTTTCTGTATACACGTTTTGAATAAAATTTGGCTAGTTCTCAATTCAGTTACTGCTTTTTCTTTTAGCAATATCTAAATACCCATTATTTATGACACATAGATTATTTAGAAGTATTAAGCTTATTTTTTTTTTCTTTTTTAGGTTTTTGTCATAGGGCACATGTACTCACCAGAGGGAAAGTGAAAAATCACCGTCGAAGGGGGCCACCCTGCAATCTCTTCTCTATTCTTCTCTTGGTATTTTAGGCACACACACACATGCAGCCAGGCATGATTTTCAAGCCTCTGGGTCCAGGGCTCAAATCATGGTCAGCCATATGAAAATCCAATGCTTTAATCACCATGCCATCTCCAGGCTCCATCTTTTTGGTTTTTATTTCTAATTTGTTAGCATTACAGTCATAAAATAGAATCCGAATAATATCAAATAATTAACATTTATAAAGACTTGTTTAATTGCTCAGAATCACTTTTATAAATATTTCATAAAAATTTGATACAAATCTACATTTTGTTGGATGAGATGCTTTAGATGGTCATTAGACTAGGCTTGTTTTTTTGTATTGTCCACATATTCTAAGTTCTTACTGATTTTTTTGTCTGCTCGATCTATCAATTATTGAGAGACATATGTTAAAAATCTTCTACTTCTTAGCTTTGTCAAATTCACCTTAGAATCTCAATTAAAGAACATGTAAATAGGTAAATCCAAAATTAGAAGTGTTACTCTTTTCTGAATTGAAGTTTTAACTGATATTTAGATACTCTCTTCATCTCTAGTAAAGCCTTTTGCTTTGTAGTCTATTTTATCTGATAATAATATACATAGCTATCTTCATTTTTAAGTTTTTAATTTCTATTTGCCCATTCAAATTTTTTTCCATGCTTTCATTCTCAAGCTTTTTGTATTCTTATGTTTTAAGTGTGTCTGATGTAAACAGTCATTAGATGGATTCTTTTTTTTTTTTTAATTCAATGGAACAGACTCTGTCTTTTGACTAAAGAATTCAATTTATGTTGGCTAGCCTGTTGCCTTGTGGTTAAGGGAGCTGGATACCTCATGGCAGCCTGGATGGTTCTAATCCCAGCCCCGGTGGCTTGGAAAATATGCTGAATGCATGTGTATGCATGCCCTAAATCCTGACAGGATGCACAAACGGAGGAGAAGGGATTGTGGTGTGACCATGCCCCATGGGGGCTGCTTTTTCCTTTTATTCCACTACCTTCTGGCTTTTTCTGTTGCGTTCAAATATACTACATAATAACACTTGTGGAATATGGTGGTACTTAGAGGGAAATTTATAGTCTTAAGTATGGGTGGTTTTAGAGGGAAATTTACAGCCTTTTATGTTTGCAATAGAAAAAAAAGGAAGGCTGAAAATAAATAAACTAAGCATCCAAATTATGAAGTTTTTAAAAATAGGATAAATTTTCAAATGTATAGAAGAAAATAATAAACAAAAGAACAGAAATTAAAAGTAAGTTGTATAATCTTAATAGAAAATTTCTCTATTCTCTTATTGCTTTTAAGAACTTTTCTTTGACTATTGTGTTCTGCCATTTCATAAAAGTAGATGCATATAGATACATAGTGATGTGTAAATATGGGTTTCCTTTTAATAATTATGCTTGGAATTTTTTGTATATACTGAATCTGGCATTGGTATCTTTATTATTTCCAATGTATTCTCAGTTATGTTATGTGTATTATATTATCTATATTACCTCTACTCGATTCTTTGAACTTGTACCTGCTAGGACTATGATAAAAAATAAAAAGTTTTTCTTGTTATTATCCATAGTCTTTTTAAAAATATTTACTTAATCTTATTTATGCTATTATTATGTAAATTTGACCAGAAAGAGAGAGAGAAAGCAAGAAAGCAAGCTGCCAGGTCTGGGAATCACAGCATGGTCAGCTATGTGGGAGTCCAGCATCTTGACTGCCATGCCACCTGCTGGCCCCTATCATCCATATCCTTTAACTTATTTTTTTTTATCTTCATGTCTCTGTATGCTGAATTCTAGGAACTTTATTTATATCTGTCTTCCAACTTAGTAAATAACTTCTTAATTGTGTCAAATCTATTTAATCTATCCCCAATTTTCTCATTGTCATCATTATATTTTTCATTTTTAGAAATTCTTTTCAGCTCTTTTTCAAATTTGAAAATATACTATCCCTTTATATACTGTCAGAAACTTCAATTTAATTTCTTTAAAAATTGAACATACTCCTTTTATACTTTATTGCTGACAATTTCAACATACATAGTCTTTGCTAGTCTAATTCTATGGTTACTGGTTTCTGCTGACTCTCTTGAAGCTGGGTTGCTCAGATGACCAGAGATATATACTTGCAAATTCATATTCCCTGGAAATGTGTGAACTTCGTTGAGGCCAGAATTTAAAGTGGGACCCTCCAGAGGTAATTTTCATTTGTTCTCACCAAATACCTGGGGACACAGCCAATTTACAACCCTTGAAATTAAATATTTTACTTGGATTTTTTTTTTAGACCAAATAATAACGTGAATTCAAGCCCTAAGCCTTCAAGTAGAATAGGCGTAATATATTATGGCTTAGAGATTCTTAGAGTTTTTTCTTTGCTGTCCAACCTGATCCACCAATTAGACAATTATTTTTTTTTTATTTTTATTTTTTTCCTAGTTTTCTCCTTCCCCGATTATGTTGCCTTTCAGGGAGTTTTAGCTTTACTGAGGGTTATTTCTCTGTCCTTCCATCTGTTTAGACCCCTATCTTATCTTTAGCTTATAGGAATTGACAGAGCAAATAGCAGCCCCCAGGGCATGCTTACCTCTAGTGGTATACCTGTAATTGAGTCATTGATTTTCCCTCAAATAAATTTCCTTAGTTTCCCATAATTCAACTTTCATGAAAAACACAGTTTTTCAACTTTTTTAAAAAGGCTTTTACTTTTTACATGAATGTGTGTAGAGAGAAACAGCACTCCTAACAGATTCCTCATGCCACTATCCACCCCCAGTCTCAGCCAGTGCACGGACCAATGACTTGTGTGTGTCCAGAGCCCTCAGGAAAGTCTCTAAACACAAACCCAGAATCTTCTCATGAATCAGCCTCACAGAGCAGAGCATTTACCACTGTATCACTGTCCAGCCTCTGAAGTTTTTCCACATTCATCTAGTATTTTTAAGTGTACTGCACCATTTGGGTGTCTCTGAACATCTACTCTGCCTTATTGCCAGAGTTTGAGCGTTTTTATACATTTCCATATTTTCACATTTTCTACAAAGAACATGATTTACTTACACATTTTTAAAGCCACATTTTTTTTCCAAAAGAGTATATATATATATACCATTTTGAATATGACATATGATCACAGCAACATTGAAACATACACGTGCAAAACAGATAAGAAAACACATCAAAATGTATATATGTAGGAAAATTACAATTTCTTCTATGTGTTTGCTTTCCATTTTTTATAATGAATAAGTATGTATCTTAACATTGAAATAAGGAAACTAATTTTTTTAATAATTCAATTTTACTCATTATTATTATTTTAAATTTGCAATAGGGCACATGTACTCACCAGAGAGACAGATATATATATCTAGATATATATTTATCTGTCCAGCACTGTAACCACCATGCAACCAGCTGACCCCAAGAAAACTAATTAAAAAAAAAAATCAGAGTAAACATCAGAAAATGGCATCATAGCAAGAAACTACCTATATGCCCCTCTACAAATTATTGAATTATATTTTAGTTATAAAAGTTAATTTCTAACACTATTTTTTAAGAGAGAATTTTTGCTATAGGGCGTGTTCGCTCACTGGAGAGACAAAGATAGAAAGTGAGAAATCATCCCCAGGGGGAATGGCCACACTGCAATCCCTTCTTCCCCATTCTCCCTTCAGGATTTTAGGCCTATACGCACATGCGCCAGGTGTAAGGTTTAAGTTGCCAGGTCCAGGACTTGAACCATGATCGGTCATGTGAAAGTCTAGTGTTCTAACAGTATTAACAAACAAAACTACTGTAGTTTGATCTCAGTTAATATCTCAGCAAATCTTTCCAAATAATGTATGATCCAAATCATTCTAAAATCATAATGGTTCTTTCTGGTGTATTCATATTAGCACATACTGAAACCAAGGAACATGAGGAAGGAATCAATGTAGATAGCACAGATTTTTATTCCTTAGGACATACTGTGCTTATATCATGGGAGAATATAGGTTCTTGCCCTTCTAATCCTACAGCTCTGGGAAACCTTCACAGTCAAACTAGCAAGGTTTTGAACTGGCAAGGATCACTCTAAGCCCCTGTATTCTGTGTTCTGGAATATAAGTTTAAGGTCTCAAGTTATATACAAAGCAGAGGAAGCAGCAAGTATTGGGGTTCCTTACTGTGCAATATGTAGGTCCCTGATGACATGATGGGACTCAGGACAACTACCCTTATCCTTCCTGACCACCCAAAATGAAGTGCCTTTGGTATGTGCTGTCCATTCAAAAAGGAGAGAACAACTCAGAGGACTCATAGAAGTGATTAGAGTTTCATAGTCTGCATGATAAGAAGCATGTGGCTCTACACAGTGAGACCCCTGAGTTGGCAACAACTAGAAAAGCCCCTGTTCAGAGGTAAAGAATTCTGTATGAAGATATCCTAAGCTCTTGGTAGGTAGATTCTGGTGTTGACTGTTACTGTCCAGCCCTCAACACAGCACAAACTTTTGTTCGCAAATATTATACTATTATACCTATCTTTTTCTTTAAGGGACAGGCAATAGTTATGTTAGACTTTGTGGACCCTAAGTTAATCTTCACAACTATTCACCCTTGCCGTGGTAGTATTACAGTAGCCATAAGCAGCAGCAACCCAATAAGTGCAACTGTGTTCCACTTTGTTTACAAACATAAACAATAGTCTGCACTTGACACACAGATCTTAATTTGCTGAACCTTGCCCTAGAGTCATACATACCAAGTAGAGACAGATTTGTGGCTTAGTGCCCCAGTTCACCCTGGTACGGGGGGCTCTCCTCTCTCCCACTACAGAGAAGGCATGTTTGTGATTCCTAATTCCTTTTTACACTTGACGTGTATATGACCATGTAAAATTACATATCATAATTAATCATACTTTGTTTCTAACTTTAAAATAATTTTACAGCTGTGTTAATATATAATAAGTATTCAAATTTGTTGAAATTAATTTTAAGAAAAATTTAAAAATTAAATTTATAGCTATCTATGTGAATATCTATGTATGTATACATACACACAAAATACATTAGGTAGGCTTTATATATTTAAACCACTGCCAGAATCTTTGAAAGCATCCAAATAATTTTCTCTGTGTTGTTCCTTATTGACATAGGGTTGAGTTGGAGCTGTATTCTTTTTACTGAATCCTTCTACTATAGGTTTTGTATTTTCAAGTCTTTTCTTTCTGATTACCTGACTCCCTCCTTACCTGTTCCCAGGCCTTTCCTTTAGACCCTCTTCAACTGCACTGAGAATTCTTATCTTTATCATAAATGAATGCCTAACACAGTGCCCAAATGGTAGAAGGTCTTTGATAAATGTCTGGCAGAGAATGAAAGGACAGCTCCTATGATTCTATGACCTAATGATGTCAGTGGTACATTGGAAGATTATTTCCCTTCGTTTATATACAAAAACCTCCCCATTGCAGCTAAGTGTAAAACCTCAAATTTGACCATTATAGAAACATACCTTTAAGAAAAAGACTTGTTATTTAAGGTGCTTAAATTTAAATGTATTTAAAAATAAAATTCAAGAAGATAAGTAGTCCTGACTAGCATTCATTTTCAACATCAAGCTTATTTTCACTCATGACTGCCTTATCTCTAATTAATTAAGTTTATTATATAGATAACAGGGAGACACCTATGAGCCTGAATTCAATTAATAAAAATCCACACAAACACTTGAGATTGTATTGTGCTGGGCATCAGGAGAAAAAAGGAATATACCAGCTAAAGTCTGAAGGCAGACCTGAGTCAAGTAGTAGGGAAAAGGGAGCAGCCTCAGCGTGGAGAGGCCAGGCTAGAAAGTTGTCTGAGGTTCAAATGATAAAATAAGTAAAAGTTTTGGTGAGTTAGAAGGCCCTAAGCAAATCTTGGGATTAATATTATTGTATTAAAAGAAATATTGTTTTAAAAGAACATTTTTTTTGTAAACTGCTGGAAAATCTGTCACCTCATTCAGGATTCAGATAGGTCTGGCCTGTTCAATCCTGGATAGAGGGAAAACAGGAAAACAAGAACCCCAAGTTGTCTTTGAAAGGCCTTAACTTTGCACTAGTCTAAGATGGAAATTTCTTTGCTGGAAAGGGACAGAAAAAGTCTTCTTGTGTAATTCACATCATGGGGAGTGAGTACAAGAAATCCCTCAAGTGCTCATAGGGATCTTGAATCAATTTGTAGTACTCTCCTCGTGCTGGTTACTTTCTTCTCAGAAACCTGAACACCAAGCAGGTGAGTCTCCAGTAATACCCTCTTAGTCCAACTCCCTCCTTTTAAAGACATCTTAAGGAGCAATTGATCTGAGAGTTTCACTTCCAAATGCTTAATCAGCACACCAGGATAAGGAGAAAAAATAAGCACAAAGTCTGCTTCCCCAAGCAGATTTCTCTGGGAAGCCTCCTCTCAGTTTCAATATCCTTTTCCTATAACTCTTAGCTAACTTTTTTAAGACCAAGTAAAAAATCAACAGATGATTCTTTAATAGCTACTGCTTTATTTATTCAACATGAATTTAAGAGTTTAGCACACATTGAAGAAATTAATCAAAGAGGCAATTGCATTTGTGTTCATATGCTCAATGAATTCCAATCTGAGTTCAAAAACAGTGCAGAAAATTACCACAGGGGACAACAGAAGAGATAGAACTCTCCAAATTATTAGTCTTTGCCCAGATATATGTACTCAGGTTGTTCTAACTAGTATTTGAAATAGCAGATACTAAAATCCGAGGTGTGTCCTGGCATGTTCAGGGAAGGTATGCTCTAAACTCCATCTTCTAGAATCTCAAAATACTCAGAGAAAAGGAGACTTTTTTTTTTTTTTGAGAGGTTTTAGTTATAGGGCATGTGTGCTCGCCAGAAAGACAGAGAGAGACAGAAAGATAGAAAGTGAGAAATCGCCCCACAGCGGGGGATGGCCACGCCGCAATCCCTTCTCCACGATTCTCCTCTCAGGATCTTGGGCATGCATGCACATGCACCCGACGTGAGTTTAAGCCACCAGGTCCAGGACTAGAACCACAGTTGGCTACATGAGAGTCCAGCAACATAGCCATTATGCTAACTGCTGGTTCCCGAGATGTTATCAACCAGAAACCACCACAGAGGCACAAGAAATATGAGAAAGCAAGAGACTATCTCTTCCCTAAGGGAAAAAAACAATCCTTCATCATCCAAAGACCGTATAGTAGAACTCATGGAAATGTCCAATAGAGATTTCTGAATATTCATAGTGACAAAACTAAATGAGATGCAAGACCTGAGAGACAATGAATTCCAAAATGCAGGAGAAAAGAAAGAACAAGTCCCAGGAAGTGAGGAAGCTCTTGTATGATCTGAAAGAGGAAATACACACCATAAAAAAGAATCAAATGGAGACCACAGCTAGTGTAATGGCTATGTCACTGGACTCCCATGTAGTCAACTGCAGTTCTAGTCCCAGATCCAGTGGCTTAAACTCATGCCAGGTGTGTGTGCATGTGTGCCCAAGATCCCAAGAGGAGAAAGGAGGAGAAAGAATTGCAGTGTGGCCATCCCCCCAGGGATGATTTCTCATTTTCTGTCTCTCTATCTCTCTCTTTTCTGGCGAGCGCACATGCCCTATAGCAAAAACCTCTCCCCTGCCCTGCCCCCCCAAAAAAAGAATCAAATGGAGTTGTTAGAGATGAAAGCTGCAATACAGGAAATCAAAACCTCCCTCAAAAGTATTAAAAGCAGACTAGTCCATTCAGAAGATCAAATCTTGGATGTTGAAGGCAAAACCTCAGATCTAGAAAAAACAACCCAGAAAACTGAGAAAATAACCGCGAAAAGTAAGAATACTATATGAGAAATACTAGATACCATTAAGCACCCAAACATCTGGATAATCAGTATCCCAAAAAGTAAAGAAACTAATAAGGGCATTGATAATCTATTCCATGAAATCTTGGAAGAAAAAAAACTTTCCAAATCTAGAGAGATATTCAAATATCCAGACACAAGAAATACAAAGGACCCCTAATAGAATCAACCCAAGAAGATCCTTTCCAAGGCACATCATAGCCAAACTGGCAAAATTAACAAAGACAAGATACTAAAATTGTCAAGAGAAATGTCAGGTTACTTATAAAGGTTATCCCACCAGGCTAACATCAGACCTCTCATCAGATACAATACAAGCAAGGAAAGAATGGGAAAATTTATTCACTTAAGTGAAAAACAGTTTCAGCCAAGAATACTATACCCAGCAAGATTATCCTTCACATGGAAAGAAAAGATAAAAACATTCTCAGATAAACAAGATCTGAAAGAATTCGCCAATACCAGACCCACTCTTCAAGAAGTTCTGAAAGGATTGTTCTATCAGGAAAACTAAAGACATGCATACAGAAATAAGAGAACAAAAAGCAACCAAGAAAATGATCAACTTAATGCTTGGGACAAAAAATATCAATAATAATGCTGAATGTTAACTTTTACGGTTTAAATGGAAAGATCAGACCACAGTAACACAGCAAATTCAACAGAAGAGAGACTGAGCATAAGACTGAACTAGTGAAATAGGATTTTATGACTTTTGAGTAAAACATTACTGATTTCTTTTTTACTGTGCCTTGTTTTCTCAATTTAAGGATTTTGCTTTCTTTTGAGCTGTTGATAGGTTCAGCAATTTGTTAAAATTTTTTCTTCTTTTTTGTTTGTTTCCTTAAATGGAAACATAAACTTTTCTTCCTTTCTGACTCCTCTGGAGTTGGAAAATAATTGGGAGTATTCTTATTTTGTGGCAGAAGGGTTACTTGTACAAGTTTAAGAATATCTGTTGCATTGAATCAGAAATTGGAAATACTCGTTATTGGACAGGGCTTTGAATGGAATATCATATCTGAAGATTAACCAGAAAACTATGGAATTAAGATAGGTCTTATTTAAACCAACAGAAGCTCTTGGAAGGATGGCCTGGCACCATAAACAGTTCTGCCTGGCAGAGAGGATTAGAGAAGCCATGTGAAAGAATTTATACCATAAAATAACCTGGACTTTTCCAGGCCAGGATTGTAATCAGTAGACTGCAAAAGAGGAACCACAACCAGAGAATTATCTTGAGGAAGATTTTGAAGGAAGAAAAAGAGACTGATTCTTTTCTAGCAGTTGGTATATCACAGAATACTACTTGGTAGGCAGGGCTGAATTGAGAAGGCTTATGGTTGACTTGTGTATTCAGCATTTGCTTTTCAACAGTTTGAGTAGTTGACATATAAATATTTTCTCAAAAATATTTAAAATCATACTGTCTTTGTTATAGAGTCACAAACAAAATTATAACAAATATTTTGAACATTATCTTTAAAATTCAGGTTTTTTTGAAATTTTGAAAGTTGTTTATTAAGTGTCAAGAACTATGGAGTATGAGCAAAAATATTTTGATATGTAAAGTAAATGTTTGTGGGAAATTGTAAAAATAAATAAATAAATGGGGGAAAAAAGCAATATCAGATACTGACATATTTGTAAAGATCCTTTCCCCTTTCCTACAAAAAAATGCATCTGTATTGCCATAGCCTCTCCGAAGGACTAGTTCAGACCACACTGTTTTAGAGGAAGAAGGGGCCACCAAAAAAGAAAAGGAAGTTAAAAACGTGCAGAGACAAAACATAATAGTTTGGCATGGATGACAATTTCTTCTCAGTCAAGGCCCTTCTTCATGCCATCGATCCTTCTTCTACAAGTTGTCCTTGTCTTCCACCTGTATCCTTCTATCATTGATGTTTCAGAGAAAGCCCAAATATATTTGTTTGGGGACCAGCAGTTGGCATAATGGCTATGTCGCTGAACTCCCATGTAGTCAACTGCAGTTCGAGTCCCGGATCTGGTGGCTTAAACTCACACCAGGCACATGTGTGTGTGTGCCCAAGATCCTGAGAGGAGAATGAAGGAGAAGGGATTGCAGCATGGCCATCCCCCTGGGGTGTGATTTCTCATTTTCTGTCTCTCTATCTCTATCTTTCTGGCAAGCTCATGAGCCCTACAGAAAAAAACCTCTCTAAAAAAACAAATTCAATTATATTTGTTTGGCTTTAAAACATCTTCTTAACTTGATTTTGAACTTTCTTTTCTAACGTTCTCTCACATGAACTCTGGAACTAGACTGCCTGGCACTGAATCCTGCTTTTGCCACTTACTAGTGAATGACCTTGGGCAAATGACCTTGGGTCTCTCTGTGCCTCAGAGTAATATTAAATTTCACAATTGCTGTCTTGGCCCAATTTTTAGATCATGGTTAAAAATTCTCAATTTCTCTTTGCAGGTAGTTTGCTAAAACCACACCCACTTGTTTCCCTTATCTAGTTCTAACATACCTGTGTACGTACCCAATCATCTGATGGCAAATGTCTAAGGATATGGTCCTTTATTCTCTTTGCTTGCAGATTGATTAAACATAGCCAGTCTGTAAGAAGCCTCCGAAACCTAGCTAACTCTATCCCGCTTGCCATACATAACCGCCTCCTGAATTTCCAGCCTGTCATTAGCCTTTCTCTTTATATAATACCCTGTGCAGCACACAGCTTTCTGTTACTGGGAACCACAAGTAATAAAGAATTCTGCCTTTTATCTATACAGTGGTCATTGTGTTCTATCCCACCATGATTAGAACCTAACAAATATTGGAACAACAAAACATTCAGTTTCTTCATCTATAAAATGAGTACAATTAGGATTATTGATTGTAACTAGGGAAGTCCAGCCTGGAGGTACTAAACTGAACTCATAATAATGTTATGGGAATCAAGTTAGTTCATATTTGTAAAGCCTTGCAAACTATACCATGTTTGTTAAATAAATAAAGGAAAATAAATGATTAAATCTAATGACTAGAAGCTGCCTGAACTTGTATACATACCCCATTTCTGTGACGTGACTAACATTGGTGCTTCCTCTAAGATTACTGGTTTTCCCATCCAAGCTTTATTTCTGCTCAAATCCTTCCTACTCTTTTTTTTAAAGTTTATTTTATTCATTATAAAGAGTGTGTGTGCATGCATGAGAGAGAGAACAAGAGATAGAGAAGTATCCACAGGGTTTCATCATGACACAATCCCCTTTTCATAATCCTCCAGTTTGTCAGGATCTTGGACATACACACATGTCTCCAGCATGTTTTCAAACCAACCCACAGTTGACCAGGTGGTGTCCAGCACTAGAGTTCATTTTGCTATCAACTGTACCTCCAGGCTGGACTTTCCTAGTCTTTATTTTCAGCTTTTTGCCATTGGGTCCACGCACTTGCCAAAGAAAGACAGAAAGAGGGAAAGTGATAAATCACCCCCCTCAATTCTCCTCTCAGAATTTGGGGCACACACATACACGACCAGCATGAGTTTGAAGCTACCAGTTCTGGAACTAGAACTGTGGTTGGGCCTTCCCTATTCTTTAAGTCATAATTTAAAAGCCATATCACCATATCAGTTGGGTTGCTCATCATATGTCAGAATATGTCAAGTAGGAGGTCTGTCTACAACATTCAGAGCACATGGCCTTCCAGCCTCTGCTCAAGATCAATATCAGGCATTCAGTCCTAATCTCACCCAACTGACTGTAGAGGAAGTTTGACTCTCCAGAATGCCACTCAGTGCCATCTAAAATTTCCTATTTTAATATTTAATGTTGTTTATTATTATCATAATCTTGTTTGTATTACATTGAATTGCATATATCTTTACAGTGTATTACATTTTTTTTCTCCAGCAGAAATAGCATGCATATCAGTCAAGACAAAGACATAAAGACATTACTATCCAGATCCTCATCATCAAATAGCTTTTCATCATTTTTTCAGATGATTATTATTATTCTCATTGTTTTTTAAACATCCAATAACTACAAATCATTTGGCTTATAAAAAGAATTTACCCAACATGAAATACTTCTCAGACCAATCCAGTTTGCCATCTAAAATTTCAAAAGGTCTAACACTTTTCTCCACTCTTTATATAAATCCTGGTTCCATCTTTAATCAATAAAGTTCTAGAGTAGTGTTTGCAAAATGGAAGCCTGTGATGCCAAATCTGTGTTTTGTTTATGCTACATACTGTTTGACTTCTTAAAATTAATGATACTTCTTAAAATTAATGACCAACATTTAAAAGTAGAAGTTTCATGTAAATTTCTGGGTTTTTGTATCGTCTTAAAATACTGAGAGTTATGGTTATGCCTTCAATTCAAGGAGGCAGGACTCAGCTGGAGCTGAGAAGGGGCTCCCCTAAGAAGGGGCATGAGCTTTTCATAGTTCCCACCTACTCCTATTGTGTCCCTGAACCAAGACTTAGTTGTGTCACGTGATTGTTCCTTATAGACTTCTGAGCTTGGAGCTCTTCATTTTGAAGATTCTGACCAGTACACACTACATCTACTTTCCCACTCAATTCAAAACATAATCCCGAGAACAAATGTGAGAAAAGCCTATTTCTTCTTCTTCTTTTTTTTCTTTTTTTTGGAGAGGTTTTTTTTCGCTATAGGGCGCGTGCACTCGCCAGACAGACAGAGAGAGAGAGACAGAGACAGAAAGCGAGAAATCACCCCCCCAGGGGGGATGGTCATGCCGCAATCCCTTCTCCTCCAGTCTCCTCTCGGGATCTTGGGCACACACGCACACGCACCCGGCGTGAGTTTTAAGCCACCGGGTCCGGGACACGAACCGCAGTTGACTACGTGGGAGTCCAGTGACATAGCCATTACGCTAACTGCTGGTTCCCAAGCCTACTTCTTTTGCTGCTAAAAATTTTCCATTCAAAATGAGAGGGGGAAAAATCATAGGACCGTGGCATTTGATAGAAAGTGGACAGATATGGAAGATTTATTGCTGAATGAAGCAAATCAGGCTATGAAAGAGAGACATTGCATGTATCCACTTAACATATACTGACTGTCCGCACTCTATGGTACAGACTTAAAGATTGGGGGACATAAAAACACTGAAAATAGTTATGGACACTGGAGCCAGTATGGAAGGAGGACGGGAGAGGAGAAGAGTGTAAGGAAGGAAATTAGGGAGAAAAAATAGAGAGATAAGACATTTGTGGGACACAGAAATTGTTTATTATCTGTTGGTAATGATGTATGTAATATTCTTTTTAAAATTTTTTTTGATGTATATAGTATTTTTAACCAGACTGGTCTGAGGTATATTTCATGTTGGGTAAATTCTCTTTACAAGCTAAATGATGCTTTGCAATTTCATATATATATATATATATATATATAATAAAGAAATATTTTTAAAAGTGTAAATTAAAGCTGCAGTAGGGCTAGCCCTGTAATCTAGTGGTTAAGGGAAGTGGATCCACATGACTGACCGCAATTTGAATTCTGGCCTTGGCAGCTTTTTGTAAAACACACCAAACATGTATGCGTGTGTTCCCCAAATCCTGAAGGGTAGAGAAATGGAGCCAAAGGAACTGTGGCATGACCACATCCCATTGGCGGTGATTTCTCCTGTTCTTTTTTTTGTTTCTCTCTCTCTGTAAGCACATGTACCCTCTGATAGTGAATAAAAAAAACGAAACAATAAAATTCACTTATGTTAATAAGATATATCTACATCAAATGAGATATGAAAGAATAGGTAAAAAATATATATATATACCAAACTAATACAAAGAGAAAGAATGTAGAAATGACTGCAAAATTAAGAACACATTAAGGAAAAAATTGGGCCAGACAGAGGTGCAGTGCTGAAGTACGACACTTTCAAGGCAATCCCACATGGAAATGCTCCTCATTCAAGTCAGAAGACCTCCCTGTGTACTTTAGGTATCCATGCACCCATGATTCAGCGCTAGCTAAAAGGTAGGGGTGGATCATGGCGTCAGAACCCTGTTGGGAGTGTTGTCTATCTGTCTATCTCTATCACTCATGGAATAAACAAATAAGTAAATAAACTTTTTTTAAAAAAGGTATAAATGGTTATAGTCAGCTTAAAGAGAATGATTTTTTTTTAAAAAAAAGAAAGAAATACTGTCTGAAACCTTCAACTTCTATGATTATAAAACCATGCTTTGATGGAGTTAAAAGCAAGGTCCAAGAACACCCAAGTCTCACCCTGGAAATTATACAATACCTTTCTTTCTGCCCTCTCCAGTCCCTCCTAAGGGAGCTCTATGTAAGCACACAGTGTTAAGTGGAAAACTAGGGCAATGGGATTAGAAATGTAGGTTGGATGGGAATTGTAATGAAAATCTCATCCTCATGTTGTTTCCTATTTGGGTTACAATTAAACAAATATAATGAATTTTCTGCTTTAGCCAGAAACACTTGCAGACTTAGCTTTCTGGAACAGATTTTAATTGCATTAAAAATAAAGATGGAGATGT
The DNA here is from genome assembly GCF_000334495.1 of Tupaia belangeri chinensis. NCBI lineage: Eukaryota > Metazoa > Chordata > Mammalia > Scandentia > Tupaiidae > Tupaia > Tupaia belangeri. The sequence goes on from NW_006159535.1 coordinate 3,478,796, forward strand.
AATTTGGAGACGGAGAGGAATAAAGACTTGAACCCAAGAGAAAAAAATAAACTATTCACACACTTAAAATGAGCATTGAGAAAAGCCAGTGACTTAACAAGAAACCTACAGGCTACCTTCACTTGAAAAGTGACCCTCACAGAACCCTAGTACATTTCCATGTAACCCCAGGGATCCAAAAGAAACATCTGGAATGTGCTGCACCAGAAGTTATAGCAATGCAGGGGAGGACAAATAATTTTCTCTATCCTTCATAGTTCTTTGCTGGAACAGACACCTGTAACCAAAGACAGATTAACAAGAGAAATGCAAATAAATGTTTATTAATGTATACCTCATGTATCCATGGAAGATGCCCAGGGAATAAGTACTTCTCAGACAGACAGCTTAGAAATCCAGCTTATGCAACCATTTTCAATAAAGAACAGTAAATTTTTAAGAGAAGTGACAAGACAAAAAAAAAAAAAAAAAAGGACTTTGAACCTCTATGGATAGCAAACTGGGAAGACAAATAATAAGGATTTATTATATAAATCCCTAGGATGCTGCTTTCAGGCAAATAAGGGTTAAAAGTTGCCCTTTGTAAATTTATGTCCTGCATGTAGGCAAATGCAGGAGGGCAGAGAGCTTTTTTATTTTTTTATTTTTTATTTTTTGAGAGCATTTCTTCAATCTATTTTTTTCTCAATTGCTTTCAGCTCAAAATAATCATTATGTGATTGTGGCATATTTTGGGGGCAGCATACTCATTTCCTACAGTGGCAGTGGTAGCAGCTATGCTAAGTAAAGCTATAGCCTCCTGGAAAGAATTAGAAACATTAGAACAAAGCAGGTGAGAGCACAACCTCTACAGTCATATTAGACTCAAAAGAATAACTCTCCTGCATCAGACATAACACTTCAAATATCCCATTGCTACAAATTCACCTGCAGACACCCTGACTTACTTTCTTTGATAATTTGTGCAAATAACTTCTCTGACCCTTGCTTTCTTTGTTAATGATGACATTAACTCCCTGATTGGGTATTTGTGATGGCCACATGAGGAAAACCCTTAAATACGTCATTGGCCATCAGCACTCAATACATTTTAGCTAGTAAATATAATTATTATTGTTAATATTAAGAACTGAAGCACCCTTTGGGTCAAAGAAGAATAACCCTTTGCTTACTTTGTAGTTTAAAGCCATATTTCCATCTATTTTCTAGAGTTTCAACAAGTCAAAAATAGGCATATTAGAGTCTCCCTTTCTCTTTTGGCCCATAGGTCACTTTGTTCACTGACCTTTTCCTTAACTGGCCTACAATGTAAAGTTACCTGTTTTTGATGGTCTAAGATCTTTGTGTCTGCTATCTTAGAGTTCAGTTTTTGCTTTTTAATTTTGGGAAGGAGTGGGATTAATTTTTTTTTTAAAGATAGAAGATAAAGCCCCCATGCTGCCTTAAACTTTTTGAAGTTTCTTTTTCGAAGGTGTTTTAAGTTCTTTGAATCCATCACTCCAAGGACACATGCGATACAGGATGGGATACTCTAGTGTGACTTAACAATAAAATATTTTTTCAAGACCAGCTACAAAGCACTGCTACTCCTTAATGTAATGTCTGCACTGCATTTTCAATGTCTGTCCTGTTAAACATACCTTATGGACACCAGTCTTCAAAGAACATCCTTACTCTGTTGGCATATTTCACTGAGAATAGAAACCTCTAAGATACCATAGAATTATGTGTTTGGAGCAAGAAACAATCTTAAGACTATCGATTTAATAATTTTAAAAGGGTAAATCTCAGGGTCTAGCAGTAAATCACAACACTCTGTGAGACAATCCCATATGGGGAGGTTCCCAGGTCAAGTCCCGAGAACTCCCTCAGGATGCCAGGCATATACTTGTCTGTGATCTGGGGCTGGCTAAAGGCTGGGGTGGATTGTAGCATCAGGGCCTTGGTGGGAGCTCTTGCTCTTTCTTTCTCTCTCTACAATATATATCTGTCTTTCTCACTCATTAAGGAAATAAATAAATGAACCTTAAAAAAAAAAAATAAAGCCCAGAAAAGTGATGGAAAGTAAGATCCATACATCTAGTCAGAGGCAAAGCCAAGAGCAGAAGCAAAACTCTTCATTTGGGGTTCTGGATTCTTTTGACTATCCATCTTCTGAGACAGAGGAAAACAAAAGTACTTCTCCTATTCTACTCTCTTACACAGTGACTCCATATAACACTCTGACAAGATTCTCCAGAAGACATCAGATGAATATCCTCTAATTCAGTTCAGTTCAATTCTGATACTTTTTACCTAGAGATAGAATTGTTCAACTATATTGGCCTCTGTACTCATACTTGAATTCTTGTAAACAAACCACCACTTCAGTTGGATATCTGCTTCCTTAACAGCTTAGTGAGTCATAGCTAAGCACAACAACCTTGCTTCAGTCAATCAAAGAGAGCCTGCCATTAAAAATGTGTTCATACAGGCCAACAAGCTGCAACCAATCCAGTTGCTTCTGTACCTCATTTCTCTCACTTCCATTTTCTTACATCGCTTTCCTTTTTCTGCCCACAGAAGTTATTGGACCATGTGGTACTTCATAATTCCTTGGAAGTCATTCTGAGGGCTGCCTGATCTGCAAATTGTGTTTTGCTCAATTAAACTCTGCTAAATGAGATTTGTCTAAAGTTTTTCTTTTAATATTTTCACCCCACATATTGAGGGCTCAATCCCATGAGACTGACCCTCACCTCAGCTGCCAATGGCAAATCTCAGTTGTGACCAGCACTTCCGACCCACCAGCTATAAATCAGGGGTTCCCATGACCCCCTCCTCAGATTCAATTACTTTTCTAAGAGAACTATCACTACTTTGGTTCCCCTGGCAACCAGCTCCCATCCTAAGGCCATGGAGGAGTCTCCAGCCATCTTATTAGCATATTATCATATTAGCATCTCATTAGCATTTAGGCACTTACCACTTGGAGATATCAAGGTTCCTAGGAGCTGTGTGTCAGGAAATGGGGATGAAGATGAAATATGCAAGCATCTTATTATAAATCATAATGTCCTACTGCTTATCTCCAGATTTCTTGGTATACAAAAAAATTAACTTACTGGTTTAAACCACTGTCGAGTAAGGGGGACAATGGTGAAAGATCATAAAATTCATTGTCTTCAACAAAAAACTAGGCATTGTTTCATAGACTCCTCCAGATGATCTGATTCTATGAAATGTCTGTACCTTTCAGTGTTGTTGAGCTATTTTATAAATCTGTATATTATATATAATTGCCAACAATGCAAATGACTCTTGCCCATAAACATGCAAATGAATTTTGTCTTGGGGAGGTGCCACTGATCTCCTACAGTTTTACTCTATGAATCAAATTTATTTCAGTATTCCTGATTGCCTACATGTCTCTTCTCTTTGGATTTTGCTTTGAATTGATTGTAATATCTTACTGGTTCCCCCCCCTTTTTTTAAAGAATTATTTATTATTATTATTATTGTTAATATTATTTTTAACATGAGTTTTGCCAGAGAAAGACTGGGGTAGGGGGGAGTGAGAAAGCAAGCCGCCAGGTTCAGGACTCAACCCATGGCTGGCCATGTGGGAATTCCAGCATCTTAACCACCATGCCACCTGCTGGCCCACTGATTCCCTCTTTAATTAAATGAGTTATATAAAATCTTTGGCATGTGCTCATTCTATATTTGTATAAAAGTAATAATTTTACTTCTTTAATGGAGTATATTCTTTAACAAGAGTTTTCTATTACTTGCAGCCATATCGAAATCATCTTAACTGATGCATATACCTAGCATGACTATATCCAAGTGAAGTAGCATAGAGGAGAAATTTTTTTTTCTTCAATAACCAATGGGTACCCAAAACCAAGTTTATAAGAGTCACAATGTAAACAAGCCATAAAAGAAACTAAGTGACTTGATATTGTACTTAGTCTTGTGTCCAACTTAAAAGATTAAACTTTAGAAAAATCAGTCTCATGTCATAAAGAGTCTTATATAATCTAACTGTTGGCCTCTCTCACAAAAGATGGAGCCTAATGCTTAACTAATAGAAGCTAACAATAACCTTGCTGAATCTTTACTGAACTATGGAAATAGGGAAAAGAAAGACTCCACCAGTCCCCTCCCTTATGATTAGCTGAAGAAGATTTTATCGGCTCAAGCATTACAAAGTCATGTCTTGACCTTTTCTCCTTCTAAACCAAGACCTAAGAGTTATTTTAGGAGCCAGCAGATAGTATAGTGATTAAGGCACTGGACTCCCACATGGCTGACTATAGTTCAAGTTCTGGACCTGGTGATTTGAAACTCATGCCAGGCACACGTGCTTATGTGCCCAAAATCCTGAAAGAAGAATGGAGCATAAGGGATTGTGGTGTGGCCATTTCTTGCTTTCCTTCTCTCTCTGGTGAATGCACATACCCTATAGCAAAAACCTCTCAAATAAATAAATAAATAAGAGCCATTTTGACTGACTCCATTTTGCTTTTGGACCTAATTCTTCACTGTTTATCGTTAAGCTCTTGCAGAGAACTGAAACTAGTCATTCTTCCCTGCATGCCCAAAACCGAAACTTCCCCTCAAGCAGTAATTGCCCATCCTCAACACACACAGTACCAGACTATTAGGTCTCCTAGTCATTCTACCCAAAGACAATGACCAGAACTCCTTGAGATCTGCCCTAAGACAATGGATGATTTGCCCTTTGTTTCTAAATGTACACTGACT
>NW_006159535.1:3483575-3530410 GCF_000334495.1 Tupaia belangeri chinensis
TCCCTAGGTAAGCTTTGTATCTGGTCCATTATGACAGAGACATTTATAGACTCTGGTTCTCTCTGTCACTAGTGCTGACCTCAGTGAAATAAATTTCTTTTCTCATTCATCAACTCTTATTTCTTTGTTAAGCATTAGTGGAATGAACCTGGCTTCTGGTCCTCAGAATAGGCAACCCTGGCTAAGCCAGCATTAATAATCAGAAGAACCGATTCTTACGAATGTTTTTCTCTGGCTAATCAGAGTTTGAAAAGGAAGGGACAAGGAGAAATTTTATCTTCCTCAATCAACCTGGCACTATAGACAGAGATCTGGGAAATAGATGTGGTAAAAATTCTTACCTTCTGTCAGATTTTTGTCAGTTGCCTCAGACCTCAACTGCAGTTTATAGAGTAAATGGAGTGTCTTGGTCTTTTATTGAATCTCTGTAGTTGCCAGAAACCGTAAGGGGCGAAAGAACTATTTTTCTTCTACCTTCCTAGATTCTCTGCAGAGCCACTGTAACAAGATTAAGAGAAAGTGGGAACCAGCAGTTAGCGTAATGGCTATGTTGCTGGACTCCCATGTAGTCGACCGCGGTTTGTGTCCCGGACCCGGTGGCTTAAAACTCACACCGGGCGCGTGTGCGTGCGTGCCCAAGATCCCGAGAGGAGAATGGAGGAGAAGGGATTGCGGCGTGGCCATCCCCCCTGGGGGATGATTTCTCGCTTTCTGTCTCTATGTCTCTCTCTGTCTGTCTAGCGAGCGCACGCACCCTATAGTGAAAATCTCTCCAAAAAAAAAAAAAAAAAAAGAAAAGATTAAGAGAAAGCATATATACATTTATTTAATATAAATTTTATATGACATGGGAGCATTCATAAGAAAATAATAGTTCAATAAAAGATTAAAGTTGATTGTTTTGTTTTATTTTCAGATTAATTCACATTTTACATAAAGTCCCCATCATGATGTATACAATATTTTTTTTCAACAGAGAACTTAACATTTTGTCTGTCATGTGTTTCTTCCATTCGCGCTCACATCCACCCTCTACCACCCACTCTCTAGACTTGAAAGATACTCACTGTATATCCCCACTCAATATGTACTGAATATCTACAGTCTATGGCAGAAATTGAAAGATCTGAAGATATGATAGTACAGAGAATAAATGTAGACACCAATGTAAGGGAGGGGAGTGCATGGTAAAGCTGAGGTTTTTGTTTTGTTTTCTTTTGTTTTTTAAGGTTTTTGCCATAAGGCATGTGTACTTGCTGGAGAGAGAAAAAGAGACAGTGAGAGAGAAAGTGAGAAATCACCCCCCATGGGGGGATGGCCACACAGCAATCCCTTCTTCTCCATTCTTCTGCTAGGCGTTTGGGCATGTACATATGCATACCCGGCATGAGTTTCCAGCTGCTAGGTCCAGTACTCAGACCATGATTGAACACATGGGAATCATGTGCCTTAACTACCACACCATCTGCTGTCTCCAAGCTGAGAGTTTTTAAATAGATTTGATGAAGGGCGAAATGTCATTGAAAAAATGTGATAGAAAAAAGTACCAGCTAAGGATAGAATTGTAGCTTGGTAAATGATACCCCAAAGGCTGGCATTTTGCCATGCCAAATTAAAGAGACAGCGTCAAAACCAAACTGACCTTCGCCTCACTCCCCTATCTCTAGATCATTTTGATCCTTTTTCTCCTGAAGTGCAAAGAAAAGCTTGCTCTAATATTCTAATACTTACTGAAATGTTGGGACTCCCAAGAGGAAAGCAATTGCCTCAACTCTTTTCTTGAGTTATCATTAACTAAACTTAAATTGCAGAAAGGAAGATTGAGGAAAGTTAACACACATAGACAGATTTCCTCATGAGCTACTGTCAGTCTCCCAGGCCCATCCAGCTCCCAAGGAAAATTATTTACTCACCGTTGTCTGAACATTGAGCACATTCTTTCTCCCTAAGAGAACATTTCCTTTAAAAGTGTCTGGGCTCTCCTTCCCCTTTTCCTTTCTTTTATGAAGAATCTTAACCAGCTGGCCTCTCTTTGAGTTCATATTTTCTATAGTGCTCATGCACATATGTATATGTTAAATAAACTTGTATGCCTTTTATTAATCTGCCTGTTGTCCATGATTCTCAGAGAATTTCATAGGAAAAAGGAAAATTTCCTTTATACCTGTAGTAAACTGGTGGAAACTTAGTAAAGCCTGCTATTCAGATTCCTCATGGCATTTCTTCATCCTCAAAGATAAGGACGCTTTCCTCTGTAAATAGACAGAAAAAGATTTCCATTGCATGGAGGTCTTATAATGGATTCAGCAGAAAGTCAGAAATCCTTCCTGTATCTGACATTTCTCAAATTCCTTCAGCTTAAAATACTCAATATGCTAGAGCCAGCAGGTGGCATGGTGGACTTCCACATGGGTTATCACTGTTTAAGTCCCAGACCTGGCAGCTTGAAAAATCACACTTGAGTGTGTGTGTGAGAGTGCCCAAAATCTCAGGAGGAGAATGGAGGAGAAAGGACTGTGGCATAGTCATCCTGCCTGGAATGTGATTTCTCACTTTCTCTCTCACTGTTTCTCTGTCTGTCTCTTTGGCAAGCATGTGCCCTATGGCAAATTAAACAAAAAAAAATCCTCAAGATGTCATGTTTTGGGAAAAAGTGTCCTGAGCCCTGTCATTAATACCTAGATAAGAGTTTAAGTCCCTATCACCACCACCACGGAAAGCCATAGTAGGAGAAACAAAATTCTAGCCAGACTCTGATCAACCAATATAATCTGGACTTATCATACCTAACTATTATCCTCATAATCACCATCACTCATAGCAGAGAATGACCTGGGCAGCTAGCCCTCAAAGGGAGCTTTTCTTAAAAATTTCTGAGATATTTTGGTACAAGAGAAAAGTGGCTATAATAAAACGTGAGGCCTGCATGACTTTTTCTTCTTTTGTAGGCATTAAAAATGGATGGTTCGTGCACCCTAAAAGAAAGGAAGCATTACTCCTCTTCCATCCACTTTATTTGTCTTCCCATGGTAAGAGATTATATAAAGGAGAAGAACGTTAATCAGAGGTCAGTCTCTTTGGTCTCTGCAAACAAAAACAACAATTCTAAGAGCCCTCTCCTTCCCCTTTGTATTATTTGTCTTACTCTCCATAGCCTGAGAATGTGTCATATGTTTTCTTGATGGAAGTCCCTGCAGGGCTGGGGCATGTCTTTATGATGAAGCTCATAAAGCATCCAACACACTGGGGGCATTTTATTTGAACTAAAGAACATACTGGTAATTGGAATAAAAAATTAGCATGTTTCTTTCTCCCAGGGATTTCTCCGCAACTGTCCCTGGAGATGACTTAAATTATATTCTATTAAGCATGGGGACATTTTGCATGATATGAGACTCTTAGCATGAGACTCTTAGACCATGTCATATTCCACCTCACCCCTACACCCATCTGACCTTAAGAGACTCTGGGGGAAAATAAATTCCATTGTCTGTGTTCCAAGATATAATCTCTTGCATATTAACATGTTGAAGTTTGGTGCCAGCCCAGAAACCACTTTCTAGAGACTTGAGTAAACACAAGATCACAGTTTGAAAAAGGGTATACATATCTTAACATTTAAGAGAAGATATTTTAATAAGATGCTATCTGACCCCATGTACACTTGATCTAAAAGACAATCCAAAACACTCCCTTGGGAAGGAGAATATTTAAAAACTTGTCCTTTCCCCAAAGGTGCAAATTCTAATATAACTCTCTACTTGTTGGGTCAGAAGTACTTTTTTGGAAAGTGCATTAAACTTTGAAGATGCTCATATTTGAATGATGATAAAATGGTCCAGGGCAGGGCTTTGGAATCAGACAAACAGATGTTGTGGAGGACCAGTATACGGCACATGAAAATATTAAGGATTATGGAGCAGAAGGTAATAAAGAAGTTGTAGATGTAGAAAAGCTTTCTGCCCTCCCTCTAGTTGCCTAAAAGCAGAACATAGACAGGACAAGTGATATCCTGTCCCCCTTTCTATCAGGGAGAACAAGGTTAACCACTGAAGACAATTTTAGACCCTAATCAGCCCTGCAGATGGTACCAAAGGAATCTACATTAAAAAGCTTTACTGGGACCATCAGTTAGCGTAATGGCTATGTCGCTGGACTCCCAACTGGTCGACCGTGGTTCGAGTTCCGGACCCAGTGGCTTAAACTCACGCCGGGCGTGTGTGTGTGCGTGCCCAAGATCCCAAGAGGAGAATGGAGGAGAAGTGATTGCAGCGTGGCCATCCCCCCTGGGGGGTGATTTTTCACTTTCTGTCTCCCTCTGTCTGGCTGGCTAGCACATGCGCCCTATAGCAAAAACCTCTCCAAAAAAAGAAAGAAAAAAACTTTACTAACTAGTTTTTGTCTGTCATTTATTTATCTTCCTATAAATTGCTGCTCCTAGAGACTCAAAAATATCTTTTCTCTTCGTTTGATCACTTCTCTCTAAATATCTACTGTTCTTTATTGAAGCTAGAATTCTATAAACTAGAATTAAAGGCCATCTCTTTAAAAATTACTCATTCTCTGTGTATCTGTCATGTATATATGAAATGTACATGTTAATAAATTTCTGTTTATTTTTCTCTTGGTTATCTGTCTCTTGTTACAGGAAGCTGCTCAAACCAAGGACTTTCAAGATTTGAAAAAGAAAAAAGTTTCTCTTCTCCTGCCTTGTCATATTAAATTAGATATAGTAGGATCTCAGCGAGATGTCTGGTATACAGCACCCATATAAATGTTCGTCACTGGTGAAGCCAGCAGGAGCATATATGCCTTATATGCCCTCACCTGTGAGATAGGGTGGCTTGAACTGAGCCCCGGCTATTAATTAGATGAGAGGAGATCTTTCTTAAAGAGAGTTATCTTTACAGTGCCTAGTAAAACACAAAGCACTGGAATCAATTTGAGCGACATAAAATGAGGACAAGGACTTAGTCTTATTTACTCTTGTGACTCTAGAACCCAGACAGTGCCTGGTACATACATGGTATTCAGTAAATATTTGTTGAATCAGTTGAAATAAATACAACTTGAATCAGTTGAAATAAATACAACAGGATGTCCAGCTCCCTCCCCAGTATCTCTGAGCACTCCTAGGGAGAAAGGTGCTTTTATTTTCATGGTGGTTGTTATTCCTTACTCAGTTCCAGCAAGTGTCATCACTCTGGCCATTTTTGGTCTTTTGAATCTTGTTTAGCAGCATGGCCACTTTCTCTTCTAGTCTCTCTACCATCACTAATATAAGGCTGGTCTATGGAATCAACCTTCTCTCAACAGCAGAAGAAGGTTACAACACTATTTAGGAAAACATGCTCCTTGGAAACTGAACCTCTAGATCATTTCTTTTATAGAAGATTCCGTTTTAGACCAGCCCTTCTCAAGCTCTGACATCCTAGTCAGTGTTTGGAGTGGTTTTCCCATCTCCTCTCTCCTGGAGTTCCAGATACTTCTTGTCATGGCTTTCACCCTAACAGACTGGTAAAGGCAAAAGTAGATGCAGAAACTTAATTCTAGTCAAGCAGAGTAGGTAGGCACTTTGCCATAATCTGTTCCTTCCTAACTACACTAGAGCCCTGTATTTTAGAACCAAAAAAATCTCATTAACCAGTCTCTTAAAAAAAATAAAAAATCATCCTCTTCTTCTTCATTTCCCCTGTCCCCTTCGTTACAGTAAAAACCAGCAGAGGTCTTGAATATATATGTTTTTCTTTTCCTTTTTTTAAAAAATTGTTTGTTTCTTCCATGAGTGAGAGAGATGGAAATTGAGACAGAAAAACAGAGAGGTACATGTTCAACATGATCTTGATGCCAAGATTCACACCCAGCCTCAGCCAGCCCCAGATCATGAATGTGGCGTGTCTGGTACACTCAGGGAGGTCTCCAGACACAAATTAGTAATATCTTCATGTGGGTCAGCCTCACAAAGCATTGCATTTTTCTGCTCCATCACATCCAGTCCCAGATAGAATTTTTATTTTTTTTAAGAGCTTCATGAGACCCCTTGCCAGTTCTTGAGCAGAATGCAAAACCTAAGAATTTTTACTATGGTTTGAATGTGCCCCCAAAATTTATGTGTTGAAATTTGATTGTAATGTGACAGCAATAAGAGAGTAGAAATCTCATCTATTGTTTTGAAAGGTAAGGCATCAGGAAGTCATTAGGATTACATAAGGTCATCAAAGTGGGGCCCACGTATTTGAATCTCAGTGGCTTAATGTGAGCAAAAGGGACCAGAAATGCAAAAACACAGAAACAGACACAGGCAAATTCTCACCATGAGATTCTCCGCTCTGCCTCAGGATTCTGCAGTCACTACCAATAAGAAGACCTCACCAAATGCAGCCCCTTGACCTTGGACTTCCTAAACCATAAGCTAAAGATAACTCTATTTGATTGTTAGGAACAGAAAATATAAACTAAAACACTTCCCCTCAAAGCACCTCTGTAAGTAGAATACTTGAAAATTCTACAGAATCTATAGTCCTCTCTCCATTCTAGAGCAAACCTTTTCCACATCTTTCCTCTCTCCTCATTATGGGTAAAATAAAGTGCATTTCTTTTTTTTTTTCCTTTTCTTTTTTAACTTGCTATAGGACATATGTATTCACCAGAAAGTGTCAGAGAGAGGGGGGAAAGTACCCCCCATAGGGGATGGTCATATCACAATCTTTTCTCCTCCATTTCTCTTTTTGAGATTTTGAGCAAATATGCACACGTGCCTGGTGTGCTTCTCAAGCCACTGGGTTGGGATTCAGACCGTACGGTCTGTCATATGGGGTCCAGCCACCTTAACCACCATGTAACCAGCTGACCCTAAAGTACATTTCTATAAATTGCCCATACTAAGCTAGGTTGACTTGTGCCTTGATATTTGTTCACTGTGCCGATAGAATTCTGTATTGTGACAAGGCAAAGTTGAAAAGTGGTACTATTAAGAAGAAATGCTACGAAGAAATTCTGCAGGGTACCTATTAGGTGTGCATTGGACTTTAAAGTCCTATTCTTCTCAGCCCTGCTGCTGTGGTGCAGGGTAAGACAAATACCCTGCAAGGCTGATAGCCATATGCCTGGCCAGAGGTTTCAATCCCAGGGTCTGCCCAAAAACATATCAGGCATGCACACAAGTACCCAGGATCCTAAGGAGCTGAAGTGCTAAGGAAATGAGATCATGGCATAGATACTGTCAAGGATACTTCACTCTTTCTCTTATGCATGATCTCTTTATCATTAAAACACACACAAGAAACTAAAATCCTGTTCTTCCTGCTCCACCCCTAAGAGAGAAAAGAGATGTGATTAACTTAATGGCATTACACCTTGGAGTTTTACTAAAAGTTAACTAAAGGAGCCATTAGCGTGACCTTTATTTAGGATTTTCCCTGGAAACTATTTCAAAATAGGAGATAGGAGAAACTGAGGAAAAAGAAAAGGAGGGAGGGAGAAAGAAGAAAGAAGTTTAGGGGAGGCATTTATTTAGGAAGATTACAATTTGTCCTGCAAAGGAAAGAACAAGACTCTGAGAGATGAAACAAGAATCACATGGCGTAAGAGAAGCTGAGGGAACTGCTCTAATGGAAGTCTCTCAACTCTGAAATGGTCTTGCTTTCATTCTGCCCAATGTCCTTGTCTGTACCTCTGCCTAGGGTAGCCCATATGCTTTAACATCATCATGACTTATTCTGAGGACACGCACAGGGAGTCAATCATGCCAAATATATTCCTTAGACTGACAGTTACTTGTGGTGGTGTTTGTTGATATGAATGACCAGAATGCCCAGCAAGGAGTCACCACAGAATTCTTCTCCCTCAAGTGTAAGGCAGAAGAAAATAGACTGTGCACTCTCCAGCTTAGCTCATCCACCTATGAGAATTGAAACCATTTTGTGCATTATGCTTTAGGAAAAGAAAACATAGTATATTTATTTTGTGATTTGAATAAAACACACCATGGTAGCAATATCTTCAAATGAATATTCCAGGTCAATAGATGAGCAATTGACGTCTCCTCCTCAGCACCTTAATAGAAGACCTAGAAGAAAATCCCTCACTCCCCTGAATTTTTAACTTGCTGATATTCCTGATCTGTGGGAATACAGGATCCAGTGACTTGACTGTTTTATTTCTTTTTTAATTTTTCTTTATTTTTATTTCTATTTATTTTATACATTCCATAGGGGATGGTCATATCACAATCTTTTCTCCTCCATTTCTCTTTTTGAGATTTTGAGCAAATATGCACACGTGCCTGGTGTGCTTCTCAAGCCACTGGGTTGGGATTCAGACCGTACGGTCTGTCATATGGGGTCCAGCCACCTTAACCACCATGTAACCAGCTGACCCTAAAGTACATTTCTATAAATTGCCCATACTAAGCTAGGTTGACTTGTGCCTTGATATTTGTTCACTGTGCCGATAGAATTCTGTATTGTGACAAGGCAAAGTTGAAAAGTGGTACTATTAAGAAGAAATGCTACGAAGAAATTCTGCAGGGTACCTATTAGGTGTGCATTGGACTTTAAAGTCCTATTCTTCTCAGCCCTGCTGCTGTGGTGCAGGGTAAGACAAATACCCTGCAAGGCTGATAGCCATATGCCTGGCCAGAGGTTTCAATCCCAGGGTCTGCCCAAAAACATATCAGGCATGCACACAAGTACCCAGGATCCTAAGGAGCTGAAGTGCTAAGGAAATGAGATCATGGCATAGATACTGTCAAGGATACTTCACTCTTTCTCTTATGCATGATCTCTTTATCATTAAAACACACACAAGAAACTAAAATCCTGTTCTTCCTGCTCCACCCCTAAGAGAGAAAAGAGATGTGATTAACTTAATGGCATTACACCTTGGAGTTTTACTAAAAGTTAACTAAAGGAGCCATTAGCGTGACCTTTATTTAGGATTTTCCCTGGAAACTATTTCAAAATAGGAGATAGGAGAAACTGAGGAAAAAGAAAAGGAGGGAGGGAGAAAGAAGAAAGAAGTTTAGGGGAGGCATTTATTTAGGAAGATTACAATTTGTCCTGCAAAGGAAAGAACAAGACTCTGAGAGATGAAACAAGAATCACATGGCGTAAGAGAAGCTGAGGGAACTGCTCTAATGGAAGTCTCTCAACTCTGAAATGGTCTTGCTTTCATTCTGCCCAATGTCCTTGTCTGTACCTCTGCCTAGGGTAGCCCATATGCTTTAACATCATCATGACTTATTCTGAGGACACGCACAGGGAGTCAATCATGCCAAATATATTCCTTAGACTGACAGTTACTTGTGGTGGTGTTTGTTGATATGAATGACCAGAATGCCCAGCAAGGAGTCACCACAGAATTCTTCTCCCTCAAGTGTAAGGCAGAAGAAAATAGACTGTGCACTCTCCAGCTTAGCTCATCCACCTATGAGAATTGAAACCATTTTGTGCATTATGCTTTAGGAAAAGAAAACATAGTATATTTATTTTGTGATTTGAATAAAACACACCATGGTAGCAATATCTTCAAATGAATATTCCAGGTCAATAGATGAGCAATTGACGTCTCCTCCTCAGCACCTTAATAGAAGACCTAGAAGAAAATCCCTCACTCCCCTGAATTTTTAACTTGCTGATATTCCTGATCTGTGGGAATACAGGATCCAGTGACTTGACTGTTTTATTTCTTTTTTAATTTTTCTTTATTTTTATTTCTATTTATTTTATACATTCGATCATGTTACTTAGCTTACAGAGTGAATATTCCAACATGTGTACATTTCTCACTAGTCCAGTTCACCATTCTAGAAAGTTATCTTCAATAGATAATATCTATTATCTTCAATAGATAATAATCCGTTTCTTGTTCCATAAATACCTTGCCTATCTATTTTTCTCCTTAATGTCCTTCCTCAGAATCTACTCCTTTATCTGCCCTCTTCCCACACTGTATCTAATATTCATAACCATTTACTTAGTCTATATAACCTTTAGTCATTCAGTTTCAGCCTTAGAGTGTGGACACTCAGTATATATATGTATTTTTTATCATTTTAATTTATTATACATTCAGTCATTGTGCATAACTACAGCTTGAAAAATGAATCACCCAACATGAATACACTTCACACTAGTCAAGTTGAAGATATAATACACCTTATCATCAACAAATAATCATCCATTTCTGTATCCCATAAATGTCTTCTCTATTTTACTTCCTTGATTCCTTTCTCACACTCTCCCCCTTCTTCCATTCTTTCCCCCCACTGTCTCCCAAATTTGTAACTGTTTTCCAAGCATTTATGTCCTCTAACCTTTCAGTTTCTGCCATAGAGTGTAGACAGTCAGTATACCTTAAGTGGAGAAATACAATGTCTCTCTTTCATAGCCTGACTCACTTTGCTCAGAAATAAATTATCCATATTCATTCACTTTCTACCAAATGCCAGGGTCTTTTTTTGTTGTTGTTTTTATTTCAATTTCTTTGATACACTCAATCATATTACTTAGCTTACAAAGTGAATATTTCCAACATGTGTACATTAGTCAGCAGTCCAGTTCACCATACTAGAAAGTTATCTTCAATAGATAATTCATTTATTTGTTTCATAAATGCCTTGCCTCTCTATTTTTCTCCTTAATGTCTTTCCTCAGACTCTATTCCTTCATGTGCCTACTTCTCACATTTTAACTAGTATTATCAACCATTTACTTAGTTTCTATAGCCTTTAGTCATTCAGTTTCGGCCAGAGAGTACAGACATTTGGTATATATTGAATGGAGACATACAATGTCTCTTCTTCATAGCCCAGCTTGTTTCACGCAAGAGCAAGTCTTCCAAATTCATCCACTTTCTGTCAAAAGCCAGGGTCTTGTTGTTTTTATGGCTCAGTAGTAGTCCATAAAGTATATGTGCCACAGTTTTTGAACCCATTCATCTGTTCATGGGCATTTGGGTTGGTTCCATGTCTTAACAATTGTGAATAATGCTGCAATAAACATGGATGTGCAAGCACTTTTCCAATTAAGAATTATTATGTCCTTTGAGTAGATACCAAGAAGTGGGATTTATTTCATTTATTTATTACTTTTTTTAAATTTCCATGGTGTCAGGCCAGAGGCCTGGACAGCTTGGATGTAGGGGTTGGATGCCACATCCCAGTAGGCTGATGCAGCCTGGATTTAGTTTGTTATCAGACCTGTGCTGCACTCAGATCTAACCTGGATGTAGCATATGGCGCTCTACTCTGCATATAGCACCAGACCCTACGTGTCACAGTAGACTGCTCTCCCCCTAAACCATTACATACATAGACTATTTCAACCTCTAAGACACTCACCCCTCTTTATACCCTCATAAAAATCACTAAATCCCTCCCTAGGACACGACTTCTCAGCCCCTCCTCCCCCGTCAGATCAGCTAACCTCACTGAGGAGCATTCCCAATAAAGGCTCTACATTTCTATTTTCTCATGTGATCGTCCTATTCCTTACACAGGGCACATGTATTTGGCAGAGAAAGACAGAAAGACAGAGAGAGGAAGAGGGAGTAAGCAACCTCCAATGAACATAGTCATGCAGCAACCCTTCTCCTCCAATTTTCTTTTTTTTTTCTTTTTTTTTTTTTTTGAGAGGTTTTTGCTATAGGGCGCGTGCACTCGCCAGACAGACAGAGACAGAGAGACAGAAAGCGAGAAATCACTCCCCAGGGGGGATGGTCACGCCACAATCCCTTCTCCATTCTCCTCTCGGGATCTTGGGCACGCATGCACACGTGCCCGGCGTGAGTTTTTAGCCACCAGGTCTGGGACGCGAACCACAGTCGACTACGTGGGAGTCCAGCGACATAGTCATTATGCTAACTGCTGGTTCCCCCCTTCTCCTCCAATTTTCCAACCCATCAAGATTTGGTACATGTGCATGAATGCACGCATGTGTAGACACACACACCCATACACACCTGGCTTATTTTTCAAGCTTACTGGGGCTGGGATTCAAACAATGCAGTCAACCATGGGGCTGATGGGGCTGACTCTCTTAATCAGTAACCATCTGGCTCCCTTAACCAGCAGGCATAAAGCCGGCCCTTGATTGGTTTTGATGCTAACAAATGTGTCAGTGAATTTGCTTTGGATATATTTTTTTTCCAAATATATGCACCTAGTTTAAAGTCAAACAATGCTATAAAAGACATAACAAAACAGCACTTCCCTAACATATCCTTCTCACCTCCCATCTCTATCTCCAAGTTCCTCTCCTCAGAAGTGAACACTTGCAACTCTTTCCAACATCTTTTTTCCCTAGTATTTTACATGATGCTGACATAGCTGATTTTTTTTATGAGTTTTAGACATTACTAATTGACTTCGTACAAGTCAGACTTTATAAACCCTTGCCTGATAATTCAGTAGAGGGAAATTTCATACAGGGCATTAGTTTGAAAGCGTTAGAACTGCTGGAGTAGCAGAGAGCAATAACTCTAGTACTTCCTCCAGGGTTGGAGGGAAGAAGAAGTAAGTTTTCCTAGGGCAGGCCAGCAGAAAGGGGGACCACTTGGCCATCTGGAAGATTATGTAAATATTACTCACTGCTGAGTCAGTACTGTAATTATATTTTCTTTCTCATATAATTTTTGTTATTATTTTTCCTGAGAATTGCATTTTTGTGATTTGCTTAGTTTACTGTATAAGAAGCTCAAAGTGTTCCCAAATGCTCAGTAGTCTGTAAACCTTCTCCCAATACTCAGAGAAAGTGAGTTTATCTGTTCTGTATTTTTTTCTTTGAGCTCCTGTTCCCACTTTCCCCCCAACCAGCCCTTCCTGGTCCCATTCCAGCCTGGACTAGTGGCTCCCTGGGCCAGGAGTCCAACTGGCAGCCAGGAGATCCTCTCCTATCACTGTCTCGCACACAGACCTCCGCAGCTTCCTCTTGCTTGGATTACTCCCTTACTATTCTAAAGCATATCCTCCACAGAAGACTAAAAGTAGAATCTTTGAGACACCACTACCTGAAAATGTCTGTATGCTATCCTAACACTGGATTAGATTCCAGGTTTTTCTGGCAGTATCTTAAAGTTATCATCCTTTTTCTTTTTTCCCCCTTATTTATTATTTTTGTTATAACTAATACAGTTGCCATGAGTTCAATCCTATTCTGATTTCTGATCCATTCTATGTGACCTTCATTTCTCTCTGGACTCTCAGGATTTTCTCCTTATCCTTAATATTCCTGGTCTAAGTCTTTTTATATTCATTGTGTTGGTTAATGGAGGTATCTTAATTCAGACTCTGAGTCAACCAGCTTTTTTTGTTAAAGGACAGAGAGTAAATATTTTAAGATTTGTGGGTTATATGATCTCTGTTTTAACTTTTCAATTCTGTCACTGGAGTAAAGCAGCCACAAATATGTAAACAGATGAGCATGGTTGTATTCTACTAAAACTCTACAAAAAAAGTGGTAGACTAAGTTTGGCCCATGAGCTGTAGTCTGTCAACCCCAATCTAAACTCTAAATGCTCATGGTGTTCAGTTAAGGAAAATTTTCTTCTACTATGTTGTGTTATTTCTTTGCTAATGTTCTCTACTCCTGCTTCTCTTTGCTTCCTTTCTAGATCTTCAGCTAGTCAGATATGGGCCTTCACAGACTGATTCTCTTTGTTTCTTATTGTCTTTCTTTCTTATTGTCCACATCCGAGTTTTTGTTTTATTCACCAGAGGGTATTTGTGCTTGCTGGGGAGAGACAGAGATAGAGAGAAAAAAGGAAAGATGAAAAGTAAGAAAGCACCTCCTCCATGGGTAGTGGCCACGTTACAATCCCTTCACCCCCACTTCTCACTGTGCTGGGGATCCTGGGTACCCACGTACACATACCGAGGGTGCTCTTCAAGCCCCCTGATCCATTCTATATGACCTTCTTTTCTCTCTGGAATCTCAGGATTTTCTCTTTGTCTTTGCTGTTCTGAAAACTCATAATAATGTCCTTGGTATAGATCTTTTTATATTCATTGTGTTGGTCAGGGACTTAAACCACATAGCCAGCCTTGTGGGATCCAGCTGCCCCCATATTTGACACTTTGTTTTACTTTATAAGAAATTTCTTCTACTATTGAATGTTTTGTAACAAAATTTTTAAATTTCTAAGACTTTTCTTGTTCTCCAATATTTCAAAAAGCAGTGCTTTTGTTTTATAAATTAAATATATATTTCTGTCTTTGTGAGAATATTATTGGGGAGGGCTAAGTTTTTGCATTTTGTTCTGCTCTGAGCAGTATCATTTCCACAGAGAACCTGCCTCCCAAAGCTTCCTCTGATTTTTTAGTTTTATTTTGTTTTTCCCTCTTTTACACTCAATGTTTTTCCTCCAACTTCTTAGTAAATAATGGCTACCAAAAACTAGCTCTCATCAGCTCCTATCCAACCAATCTTCCCCCCAGAAGACTACTATAATCCTTAACGAAAACAACGAAAACAAAACAAAGCAAAATGAACAAACAAAAAACAACTTTTCTGGAAGCACTAAGGAGCTATCAAAGGTAGCTAGTTACTAGAGAACAGTTGACATTTGGAAGCACAGGGTCAGTTTTCCTTTCACACCTTCTAGACTGAGAACAAGCTCCACTCTACACTTTGGAGAGGGTAAAAATTCTAATACACACCTACAAAGTTACTATCTCGACTAATCAGAGTTGAGCAACAGCTACAAGTGAGGTGCTTTATTCAAAAAGGAGAGAGCCAGAAAAGGGAACTTCATCATGTTCTGTGCATAAATCCCTACGCAATCTCTGGCTATCCCTGAGCCATGCATGTGTGGGGCAGATTTAAAACAGCTCAGTCAAGCCTAAAAAGAATAAATCAAATTTTCAGCTACTATTCACCATAAGGTAGAAAGAAGTTTGGGTTTGAGTTCAGACACATTAACATTTTGATAATTTATAAATGAATGAATAAATGAATGAAGTGAAAGGAAATTCTGAGTCCTGAGCCTGGCTTATCAACTTCTAGGTTTCAAGGGAGACCTAATACACCAGGACCGGTAAGCGTTTTCTATTCAATTTTCCTAGAGGATAAGCCACTTCTCTGCCAGGGATTAGGCTCTGGCTATTATCATTTCAAGGGCAAAGGAGAGGAGGGCAGGTGAGGGCTCTCACCTCAACTGGTATGTTACCTTTACCACATCAGGTACTGGGTGTACTTGTGTCCTGAGTCTCACCTCTACACATTTAATTTCTATTTCATTGCTGGAGGGTGTGAGCCCTTGCCAGACAGAGAGAAAAAGAGAGACAGAAAGCACAAAATTCAAACCATAGTCAGCCATGTAGACTCTGGTTCCCTTAACCAGTAGGCAATAAGGCCAGCCCTCCAGATTTCATTTCTAAACAGAGAAACTGAATGTAGGAAAAGTCTCTGTTTACCACCTATACAGGGGCAGAGGACAGACCTGGGGCCCTAACTTAACTTGGCAAGATTTCCAGTGAACCCCCTGACTTCACCCGTGCATCAGGTCTCATGCTGGGTTTCTGGAGTCAATGGCTTGCCTGTCGTCATTGCCCTTCTCTGTAGGGATTGAAGCCATAGTTTTTCCTCTTTGGTAAGTCAGTGGCCAATCCTTCATCTGCTTTCCATCTTCTAAAGAATGTGTTGACCTCTTTCATGGTTTCCCATATTTGCTCTCCTTGTGGTTTCACAGGATTTTATTCCTTGGCAGTTGTTTCAGTGAGATTTCAGGAGGAAGAACGCCCTGCATGGGATTGACTGTCATGTTTAACTGGAAGTATCTAAGATTTTGTAATGTGCTTGGCACTTCAGCATAGTACAACTGGGGCACCAAGTTGCCCAGGAGAAGATATGACAAGAGACTGGCTCTGACATGCTCAACAAGTGGCTACCCTGGAAAGATAGGAATGAATGAAGAGAGATTTAAAGAGCCACCTCTGAATATCTAGAACTGTTTTTTATTTCTATTAAAGTGAGAGTAGAAAGGGCTAGACTTTTCATCTCCAAAGAGTCTGATTTGCAGGAAAAGGAAAAAGAAACACAGCCCAGTTCTCTGGAAGATGACAGCTTGATAAGAACCAGGAGTGCCCTAAAGTTCTACTTGAACCTGCTCTTCTCTCCTGGCTCTGTGATTTATGCTGGGTCTCTCTCAGCTGCTTACTGTTCTCTCAGGCAGAGCTTTTGGCTGCTTTCAGACTCCTTTTGAGGAAAGACAAAACAGCGTTTTCACAGAACACTAGAGGCCACGTTGGGTCCAAGTTTCTTTCCCAATTAAACAGCCAGAGAGGAAAGCCAGGCAACCTCCCTCCCATCTGTACCTTTGGCTCTTTTCACATATCCAGAACATAACTGGAGCCAAACGTGCCTTGCAGGTGTATAAAGATATAGAAATTGCCCAGGTGCTTAATAGGAATTTTTTAATGCAAAAATAAATGAGAAGAGGATGGTTCTGTGGTACAGAGGTAACATGCTGCTTGGAAGGGCTGGGGTGGGTAGAGGGACTGGGGGTGGAGGGTAGGTTCTTATCTCTCTCTGTCTTTCACTTGCATGAAAGAAATTAAAACATGGACAAAAAGTGAATAAGAAGAGGTAAGTGCCCAATCAAGTTCATACAGCTAATACAGAAAGAAGGGGAATTTGAAACCAGGGCTGGCTCACTTCCAAGCTGAGATCAGAACCACAGTGTTGTGTAGATGAGGGAGGAGAGGACCAAAGGAGAAGAATCCCTTACTTGAGCTACTGAACACTTGACCTACACCTGATCTTATTCTAACTTGAGTCTGCTGGGCTGAGCCCCACGCCTGCTTTCTCAGGTAGCCAACTGTGTGGAGTTTTCCTACACCTTGAGCAGACCAGCTACAGCAGATCCATACTACTGGATCCAGAGCTGCCACCTTCCATCTAAGAGAAGCTGCATGTCAGCAGTAAAATTAATCAGTCCCTCCTGTAGTTACTTTAGACAATCCTCAGGGACAATAAGGCAGTATCACTTTCCTAAAGTAAGGAGTTTTGCCCCTTAGGAGACAGGGAGGGCATCTGCCCACAGGTTTCAGGTAGGCTCTCAGGGACACTTTTTGTAAGAAACAAGCAATTAAACTGGAGGCCACTGAAGTGTGGATGAACACTCCAGGTGCTCCAACCTCTGCCCACAGCTGTGATGTGTTGTTCTGTGCTAGTCAATAAATCACTCCACCAGCCTCCCCTTCTCTTCCAGGGACATTGCTTATCATGTCCTCATGGGACCAGAGATGAACATTCAATTACCCCATGTTTTTACCCCAACAAGAAGAAAACGAGCCAACCCCAAGCAGCTCAGTAGCTCTAGGAAACTTCTGGAAGAAGGGGAGGATATCAGATACAATCCCTGTCAAAGGACAG
This sequence comes from Tupaia belangeri chinensis, assembly GCF_000334495.1. NCBI lineage: Eukaryota > Metazoa > Chordata > Mammalia > Scandentia > Tupaiidae > Tupaia > Tupaia belangeri. Next base: position 3,500,948 of record NW_006159535.1, read on the forward strand.
GCTGTTAATGGACCTTCCCACTCTGTCTCCTGCTAGCAAGTCATGCCTGTCTGCTTTATGGGAATAGGTCTCTTGGTTGTTAATCCCTTATGACAGGGAAATTGTCCTTGTTCATTCCAGATACCTTGAACACCTGAACCTCATTTCAAAATGATCCCCAATTTCAAAAAACCAAAGGGATCATGGGATATAGATACTAAATAGCACTGAAAGAGGGAAACCAATGAACAGAAAAACAGCTGAGCAAGTATAATTTCTGAACTGCTCACCATCCCACAGGTCAGGCCAAATGCAGATGGATTGCAGGCTTCATAGCGAGGGCCCTATGTGGGAGGCCCACCTAAAACTGCATGTTTACATGGGGTAGGGAACAGCTATGTGACTATAGAACAATGGGACAAGGCCTTGTTAGGAATGGGAATTTTGAATCCCAATGACCTGCTCTTTTGTGTAGTGCATGCAATACTGTGAGATAGTACTCTGATATTTCTTTTTTTCTTCTTCTTCTTCTTTTTTTGGAGAGGTTTTTGCTATAGGGCGCATGCGCTCACCAGACAGACAGAGAGAGACAGAGAGACAGAAAGTGAGAAATCACCCCCCGGGGGGATGGCCATGCTGCAATCCCTTCTCCTCCATTCTCCTCTCAGGATTTTGGGCATACACGCACAAGCGCCTGGCCTGAGTTTAAGCCGCCGGGTCCGGGACTCGAACTGCAGTCGACCACATGGGAGTCCAGCGACATAGCCATTATGCTAACTGCTGGTCCCAGTACTCTGATATTTCTGTAGGTTGCCAGGAGGAGGAGGAAATGAGCTTCTGGACCATTCATATTTGTCATTCATACCAGAGAGAAAATAAGACTACAGGGATGTGTCGCTCCTTGTACAGGACACAGGGATTCAAAGAATCCCGGGCTCCAAATAAAGGATCGCTCAAAAGGTGAAAATGTTTTTCTTTTTCAAAGTCAAAGAGGCAGAAGAGTCCTTCTCAGGCAGTATGGAGAAAAGTCTGCAGCTTCTGTCTCCCTTCACTTCTGTGTTCTTTCCCTGTTTTTAGTATCAGCTTCCATGCCCATTGTAAGCCACCTCCAACCAGGAAACAAACCTGATATAAGTCATTAACATCCTATAATTGGCTATATCTAACTTTTTGTACCACTTTGTGTTCATTCTCATTTTATATACAATAGTTATTTGATGTCCCTTTAGCACTGCACCAAGTGAATGGGAGGCTCAGACATAATGGTATTTAAATGTCACCTAGATGTCTGCTGCCTGTGCATCCTAAATTCTCCAGCTTTACCAGGTCACCCATCCCTTCAATTTGAAAAACAAGGTGGATTGAGCTACTCTCCCTCATTCCATTAAACTCTGGTATTTCTATGTGTTTCTGAGAGGACTCATGTCCTCATGGCCATCTCTATATCTGATTTTTCCTCCCCTCTAAATTCTCAAATAAACCTTTGGGAGATTTTGTTTGTTTGTTTTTTCAGAAGCTACTCCCTAAGACAGTTTCCCTTCATCACTCCCAATCACACTCCCTCAAGATTTTGGATAGTTTAGATTTTGGATAGCAATAGTTGGCTATTAGAACAAACTCCAAGGCATTGTCCATATTTTTACTTAGGACGGAGTTTTCTGTCCTTGAATACTGCCTGATATAAATAGGCCATTGGGAATCATTAGGATGTGGAGATTTTCATTGCAGTGGCATTTACTGTATGGGATTGCACCCATGTTTGAAATTTTCCATTGACTTCAAATTGAATTCTTTTCTCCAACCTTTCAGAAAGTGAGATGCAATTATGCCAAAATATCATTACAATTTTTAATAATATGGAGCTTTCCTCCTCCTCCTGTAAAATAAATTACTTCCCTTAGGGTTTCAAGAAAATCTAGTAGAGACAGAAATGTATCTGGCATGCACAATATTAAGAAAATTTACTGACCTCATGATGCACATTAGCATCTTAGAAGTAGCCAATACAATGTCTCAAGCTTATCTCGAAGTAGTAAATTTCATACCCAAGTACATATAGGCCAGGTTCTTCACATTACATTTTTCACAATGCCTACGCAGTTCAGCATTTTTCTATCTTCCAACACACATTCTATGTAAAGCAGTAGCTGTGTTATTTATTTTTAAAAGAGAAAAGTAAAGGTGGTGTCGTCAGATACAGTTTGTACATTGATTCAAGTGTCTGTCTTCAAGAGTAGTATCTGATGTTGTTTGAACTCTTGTTCTCTTATGAGAATCTGCTGCCCACAAGAAAAGTCCTCAGATGCTCACAAATACTCCCAACATTTTGGATAGCAAGGCTATTGCTATATACCCTCCCTTACCACACACACACACACACACACACACACACACACACACATATAAAACAAACAAACAAACAAACAACAACAACAAAAAAAAACTAACCTCCAAAAAAGTTCTCCAGCAAAAGCCAAGTTTGGTACGTAAATTTTATGAATACATGTTCAGACAATCTACTACATCCCGGTCACAAAATGATTATATAAAATGCTCTGGTAACTTAAAGGGTAAGGTAGAAAGTCACTGGGGCAGGGGATTACATACCCCAAAAGGATTTATGCAAAAGAAACAAAAGCAAGGAGAATTACCAAAATATGTGTGACATATCTGCTCCCTGCAGGACATAACCATTATATTTCATACTTAGTATCTTTTTCCTCAACTAAGTTTGAGCAGTTTACCTTTTAAGGTGCTCTAAGCCATGTGGCTCAACTATCCCTGGGTTCAGTCACATCAAGAACCTGGTCAAAAGAATCCAGGTTGCTCTGGCTGACAGTGCAAGAGCAACTGCTGGTATATGAGACTGTGTGCGTGGGGTGCCTTCAAATCCATTTCAGTTGGGCAGCTACTTATCAAAACTTTTCCCCAGAAACCAATTAAGCTTAATGATCACACACACACACACACACACACACACACACACACAAACCAAACAAACAAACAAACAAACAACAACAACAAAAAAAAACTAACCTCCAAAAAAGTTCTCCAGCAAAAGCCAAGTTTGGTACGTAAATTTTATGAATACATGTTCAGACAATCTACTACATCCCGGTCACAAAATGATTATATAAAATGCTCTGGTAACTTAAAGGGTAAGGTAGAAAGTCACTGGGGCAGGGGATTACATACCCCAAAAGGATTTATGCAAAAGAAACAAAAGCAAGGAGAATTACCAAAATATGTGTGACATATCTGCTCCCTGCAGGACATAACCATTATATTTCATACTTAGTATCTTTTTCCTCAACTAAGTTTGAGCAGTTTACCTTTTAAGGTGCTCTAAGCCATGTGGCTCAACTATCCCTGGGTTCAGTCACATCAAGAACCTGGTCAAAAGAATCCAGGTTGCTCTGGCTGACAGTGCAAGAGCAACTGCTGGTATATGAGACTGTGTGCGTGGGGTGCCTTCAAATCCATTTCAGTTGGGCAGCTACTTATCAAAACTTTTCCCCAGAAACCAATTAAGCTTAATGATTGTGAGTAGCAATGACTTCTACTTAATTAGTACAGTAATCAGTGCAAATTCCTCCTAAATGGTAGAGACCCATTTGGCAGGTGCCAAGTGATGCTTAACCAGGTGCTAAATAGGTGTGAAAGCCTCAGTTCTGGTCTTTTCTAGCTAGTTGCCAAATGCATAAAGATGAAATGGGGTCCTAAGTATGTCTGGATGGATGAGCTGTTTAAAACTTCTCTTTAATTGCTGGTAAGGGCCACCCTACCCCTGCACTCTGCCAGTTGAGACTTCTGGTGCAGAGACAGCACCAGAAGCAGAGCTGGGAGGACCAAAGCAAAAGTAAACCCAGAAAAATTTTGGGTGACTTCTCTCCTGATTTCCAGGTTCTCCGCTTTCCCAGTCCTTACTCAGTATTCCTTTTCTGTTTGTATGTTCTAATCTTGCCTCTGTATTTAAAACTGCTGTTTTCATGCACTGAATAAGCACCAGACGACCAACTCAGCTTGTATTCTACTGATAGGAAGTGAGAGGGTGGCCCTGGACCAAAGGAGGGGCTGAAGATAAACATTAAAGTGAGAAGACATTCTATATACACTTAGGCTTGTATGTATAATTGACCTGAATAATACACTCTTCATTACTAGAAAAAATAAATTTCTGCTGTGTTGTCTTCACCTCTCCAAACAACTTCATTTCTACTATGAATAAGAGAGAGACACACACCCAGAAAGAGATCCCAACAGAATCTTGATGCCACAATCCACCCCCATTTCCAGCCAGCTCAGGGTCACAGGCACAATTGTGTACTCAGGGAGATCTCTGAACACAAATTTGGAACCTTCCATGTGGATTAGCCTTGGAGAGTGTCACATTTTTCCAATGTGCCACCATCTGGCCCTGAGGGAATATTACTAAATTTTAGAGAGAGCTAGCTATGAGCCTCATAATGTCCATGACTTGTATTATTAATTCCTTCCTATTACCTGGTCTGCCCTAATAAATAATCCATATGGGGCATTTTATTTCTGCTTATTGGTCCATAGGTGGGCATGTGTCCTAAGAGAGTTCAAACAAATGGAAGGAACATACATATAATCAATTTTGGGGGAAGAGATTTTCTCTCCTGCATAGACAAGAGGGAGAAAGCATGCTGCCCTAGTTGTTGATGATCCTCTTGCTAATGCAATGAGAACCAGCCTGACAACAAAGTTGAAAATCACAAGAGGACAGAGTCAAGAGAACTGCAGAAAAGGAAGCTTAATTCCCCATTTGTATTCTGCCTGGGGCCTACTTTACCTCTGGACTTCTTATGTAAACAAATAAATTCCCAAGTGGTTCAAGACAATTTGAGTTGACTTTTCTGTTATTTGCTACTAAAAATCATCCTAATTACCACTCAACACTCTACGGAGAGGAATTGTAATATCCATTTTATAAATGAAGGACATGAGGTACAGTTGGGTTGAATAACTTTGCCAAGGAACTGGTTGAGTCTAGGTTCAAACCCAGGGCTGCCTGGGATTAGTGTTATCTAAACTGTCCTACTGAGTGAGAAGAGCCTGAGCATGCTCTCAAAAAATGATAGTGCTTTATCCTTAACAGTATTTGTTCTTGTTTTGTTTTAAGTAAGTAAGCAGTTTGGAGCCAAATTTAGAAAATCAATGGATGGGACCACCAGGTGGCATGGTGATTAAGGCACTGGATTCAAGTCCCAGACCTGCTGGCTTGAAAATCACACCAGTCACATCCCCAAAGTTCCAAGAGGAGATTAGAGGAGAAGGGATTGAGGCATGGCCAGTCCCCTTGGGGGATAATTTCTTACTTTCTCTTACTCTTGGTGGGATAAAAATAAAAAAAAAAATAAACAAACAGAAAGAAAGAAAAATAAAATCAGTCGATGGTCAGGCTGATCATGACATCCTTAGCTAAAGTTAGGAGACCTTTACCTGTGTGAGTGAAGATGGTCATGAAGGAAGAGTTCCCATACATTTTAGCAATTGTAGCATTGTCAGAACAAGGCCAATGTCTTCCAACATAACTATTAATACTTTGAAAGACTTAGTTCTTTAAATGTGCATATTCTGGTCTGTTCTTTTTAATAAAAACATAAAGCCTCAGGCCAGCCCGTAGCATGGTGGTTAACATGACTAGATCCCACATGGCCAACTGTGCAGTTCAAGTCCCCAACCCAGCACTTGAGAAGCACACTGATGCATGTGCCTACATGCCCAACATCTCAAAAGGAGAAATGGGGGAAATGGGGTAGAAGGGATTGCAGTGTGACCATCCCTCGTATGTGTGTATGTTTGTATGTGTGGTGGGGGGGGTGCTTTCTCAGTTTCTCTCTCTCTTCCTTTCTCTCTCTCTCTCTCTCTTCCTCCCTGGTAAATATACACACCCTCTAACAAACAAACAAACAAACAAATCCCAACTGTCATAGTCACATCTCACACATATTCAAGTTCCAGGCATGAATTTCTAAAAACATGTCTGACTTCTCCCTTTCTCTCTACCTCTATTTATACAAAGTCTGAAACATTCTAATTCCCTCAGAATGTCTTTGGAATTCACTTTTTCCTTTCCATTCACCTTGATTTTTACCACAAACCACTTTCCTACTGTTTTCCTCATGTTGCAGTTGTTACCTCACTGTTTGGCCTATTGCAATGGCTGCCCTACCTCCAGATTGTTTCTTCTGTGATGTCCTCACCTCTCTAAACAACTTTCAAAACTCTATAGATATTCAGAGGCCCGCAATGTAGCTTTGATGTAAAAAGGCTAACTTTGTTAGGCAGACATGGGCCCAAATTATGGCTCTGCCATTAACTAGCTGTGTGACTTTGCATAAATTGCTAAGTCCCACTGAGTCTCAGTTTCCTCATCTTTAAAATGGAAGCAATTACAAGTGCCTTATTGGATTGTTATGGGAGTTATAGTGGGTAATGAATACTCACTGATTTAAAGAGTATAAGTGACAAAGCACATTGAATACCTACTTCAGGACCAGGTAAATATTAGTCCCTTAAGGCCCATCTTAGTGGAACAATCAGTAGCAAATTGAATTGTAGCACTGGGAGCCATATGGCTGACCATTGGTTTGGATACCAGGGTCATCCTGAAAACATACTGGGCATTTGTGTAGATGCCAAGATTCTGGCAAGCTGGAGGGCTAGGAGAAGGGGGGTTCATGGTGTAATAAGACTATCCAGGATGCTTCTCTCTCTCTTTATCTCTTTTGTGCATACATATGTACTCTATCACAAATAAACTAAACAAACCTTTAAATTTTTATATAATTGGAAATAAGCATTATTACTGTTGCATTTGGTATTTAATTACCATATAATATTATCATGTAATATAGTATAATAAATACAGTGGTGGTAGCTACCACCAGTGATTTAATCTCCAAGTTCGGCATTCAAGCTCTTCCTTGACTTCTAGGCTTATGTTTTTGACCTCTCTTACATCAATACTCACTCCAGTAATACTCTTCATTGTCTTCTAAATATAACTTATACATTTCCAGCTCTAAACACTGGTTCTTTCTGTTATCCCCGCCTGGAGCATTCATCCCATGTCCCTCCATTTATTAACTAGGATCCCTCGTTTAAGGCCTTTAAATCCCTCTAACTCCTCTCTAAGTCAACTCCTACTGTAGTAGACCTGGACAGTATCTTTGTACACTCCATACCAAGCATCTACCAGATAGCTTAGGTGGGTCTTCCCAAATTATGTGTACACTACTTGAGGGCAAGGACCTCACTCTATACACCTTTTGACTCCCCAGTGCTCTCCAAAGTTCCCAGCACATAGTAGGAACTCAATAAACCTAAACTATTATCATTAGTATTACGGTAATGTAGGCAGACCACAACATTTTAAAAAAATTATCTTATGCTATCAAATGTCAGTTAAGCAAAAAACCATCTAACACTAATTTTTGAGCTTCTGAATATGTGTGGACAATCCGTAACTAAAATATGATTCCAACAGAAGTTTATTAAAGTACACATTTAGGATACTTGTACCCACAGAAGCTGCTTTGGCCTTTACTGATTCCAACTTTACTCATCTGAAGATGATAGATGATAGATAGATAGATAGATAGATAGATAGATAGATAGATAGATAGACAGACAGAGATGGATAGATTTTTAAAAAATAAATAATCTGAGATTTGGGCCATTCACAGGTGACAACCCTGGCTGGGGTCAGTAGCAGTAGAGCCAGCTTCTCTGTTTATTGATGAATCAGTATGGGACAAAACTGCTTAGTTTCCACCCCAGGTAAAGAACCACAAAAAGCATCAATTAACAAAATTTAAAATAATTAATCAACTGTAAAATAGCAGCTGATGGATGAGTATTACGATTGTTATAACCACTGTCACCCCCTCTCATCATAATGAAATCTCAGGGATTCTCTTACATTCCTTGGAATGCCCCTACCACCTAAACTGGGTTTATTCAGACAGTTCAGATTCTAGCATCTTCTTCTTTAATAGTGACCAACTAAAATGAACTTTGAAAAGTTTTGCTTATTAATAATAGTCCTATGGAGAAAGAATATGGAAGCTTAGATACAAGTGAATAAATGTCTGTGCGTGTGATAAATGGCCCAAATTTCTTTAGAAATACCTGGAAGGGAACCCCATCTCTGAAGGTGTCATTAACAGGCTATGTGCATTCATTGTCTTCATAATCCAAGCTCCCCACTGTGAGCCAGAATCTGTGATCAGGGATCAGCCGTTCTGCCAACCACAGATTTTAATGAGGGACTTTGCAATGGGAAACCATAGCTGTCACCTCTTTTTACATTACTGGGGGCTGCTGATTGGCACCCAGGAAGCTTGCCAAGGTCTTGGGGCGTGTGGAAGGGAGCAGTGAGCTGTGTGTAGATAGACTTTTCACATGTTGTTGACAGCTAGTGAGAGCAAGCTACATGAATACAGCTCCAGGCCACATGAAGCTTGCAAAACTAAATTTATCTGGATGGAAAATACAAAATTAAACTTAATTTCATTCTGTTGCATCTCGTTGCATTTCAGGCAGTCAAGAGTTTGTTTATTTGTTTTTTCATGCAAACCTGTCTTCCCCCAAATGAAAATTTCTTCTTGATGCCCTCCTAAGATACATATATTACCCAGCATAAACCTGGAACAGCAGTGTGTTATAGCTTTTATCATGGTTTATAATTATATATTTATGCAATTATTTCATTGATAACTATATTGCTTATTATTATGTTCATGATCTATGATACAAAGTAGCTATTTTCTAAATATTTATTAACTAATCAACCACACTCCATATGGTCTGATAAGTGTTCTACAGTAGAGAATAATAAATTAACCAAATCTGGTATTTGGAATCAGAATTTCTGGATTTAGGCCTGGTCATGGTGGCACAGATGGTAGGGCACCAGTGAGGTACTAGAGCCACATGGGGGGCCCAGTTCTGACTCCAAGTCTACCTGGGCACTTGGCATGCCTAGGCCTGCCTATGGTCTTGGATGACTGAGAGGCTTTGGCAAGCATCATGGTGTGATGAGACCCCGAGGGATACCTTTGTCTCTCTCACTCTCCTTCATAAACAGACAAACTTTTTTTTTTGCCAGAGAGAAAGAAAGAAAGAAAGAAAGAAAGAAAGAAAGAAAGAAAGAAAGAAAGAGGAAAGAGAGGAAGAGAGGAAGGAAGGAAGGAAGGAAGGAAGGAAGGAAGGAAGGAAGGAAGGAAGAATTTCCTATAGGGAATTCTAACACCACAATCTCTTCTCCTCCATTTCTCCCTCCTTTTGAGATTTTGGACAGGCACACACATGTGCCCTCATGTTATTAAAGCTATCAGACCTAGGACTCAAACTGCATGGTTGGCCATATGGGATGCAGGCTGTCTCCCCACCACACTTGCTTCCTTTTTAAAAGAAGTTATGGATTTAAATTCCAACTCTACATTTTACTTTCTAGTTGTATAGTCTTGAGGAAATCACTCAAATACTAGGCATCTGAAGTTTCTTCATCTGAAAGTGAGAATAATAAAAGTAAAAATAAATTTTAGAGGGATTTTTGTTATAGGCCACATGTACTCACCAGAGACAGAAAGTGAAAAAAAATCACCTCCTCAGGGAGATGCCACATCACAAACTGTTCTCTTTCATTCTGTTGTTGGGATTTGGGGCATGCATGCACATGTGCCCAGCATGAGTTTCAAGCTGCCAGGTCTGCGACTAAAACCATGGTCAGTCATGTGGTAGTCCAGCAACATAACCATTATGCCATCAGATGGTCCCAAAAGTAAGATTTCAAATTCAATTCTCACAGATGACTATGAGAATTCAATGAGATTTTGGTATCTTGGGTCAAATTCCTTCAATCTTCCACTCATGAGAGGATGATTCATGGACAAGTGATTCATTAAGAAATGTTCCTGGCCCAGCTTGGTGGCACAATTGGTAACAAACCAAACTGCAGTTCTGGAAGCCACATGATCAACTGTGGGTTAGCATTCCTGGGTCAACTTGAAAACAAAATGGGTATATACACTGTGTCCAAGACTCTGGTAAGTTGGAGGGCTAGAGAAAGGGCATTATGACACAATGGGACCCTGTCCAGGGTGCTTCTGTCTCTCTCTTTCTCTCATGTGCTTGCATGTACTCTCTATCATGAATGAAGAAGGAAAGGAGGAGGAACTTTTTATTTATTTATTTTTAGAGGTTTTTGCTATAGGGCATGTGCACTCGCCAGAAAGACACAGAGAGACAGAGAGACAGAAAGTGAGAAATCACCCACTAGGGGGGAAGGACACGCCTCAATCCCTTCTCCATTCTCCTCTCAGGATCTTGGGCACTCACACACACAAACCCATTGTGAATTTAAACCACCAGGCCTGGGACTTGAACCATGGTCGACTACATGGGAGTCCAGTGACATAGCCATTACACCAACTGCTGGTCCCCATGGAGGAAGAGCTTTTATCATGGTATATCCTAGAAGAGTAGGGAGTAAGAAGGAGGAGGAGGAGGAGGAGAAGGAGAAAGAAAAGGAGAAAAGAAGAAGTGCTCCCAGGAGAAACAGGTAAGGAACTGAGAAAAGTAGACAAGGAAGAAAAGAAAGCCAATCAGAGGTATAATTTCACGCAATCTCATAAAGTGGTACCTTGGCCTGATTCCACAGGGAAAATCTGGAATATAAATTATGCCGGAGTTTGTCCCAATCCTAGTCAAGGGAGCTGGCCTTCCATACACCACTCTTGTCAAGCACTGGCTAGACCCTGCCTCTGGGGTCGTAACTTCCCAAGCACTGGTAAAAGGGCTCTAGTGCCTGGGAGCAGCCTTTTGGAGACGGGAGGCAGGTACAGGCTAATGGAAGCAAATGTGCATCAAAGCTGGGAGAGAAGTCCATGATAAGAGTAAAAAGAAGCCAGGAGTGGATCTGTATCTGGCACACAGTAGGTGCTGGATCTGAACCTGCCAGTGGGCTTACCTCAGACCACAAGACAGAAGACCCTACGCAACTAAATATCTAGAAGATTGAAGAGTTTTCTGGCCCTGCCCAAAAGCTGAGTATTCAATGCCCTGGAGAGAGAATCTTAAAGCAACTTCTTGGGAAATGATCAATATTTCCTTCCTCATTGCTAGTCTGGCTGTGAGTGAGAAACCAAGATGAGGTTGACATTAAAATAATGAACAAGGAAGTAATTGAGAGAAAATAAGTTCTTGAACTTTTGGAGATTTCTGGCAGAAGATGGAAAGTGGTCAGGAACTGGTTCTAGCCATGTTAATAGACAAACTTCCAGGAGCTGACTCCTAGAATCATTTTCATAAATTCCCAGAAAATGTATCTTTTATTGTAATCTGGTCAAATTAGCTTCAACCAACTCCTACAAAGCAATCCACCAGGCAGTAGGTTTTATATAAGTCATGTAACCTTTAAGGGACAGGAGGGCTTAAAACTCCAAAACTAAAAAGAGCATAGATGCAACCTATTACAGGATGTCTCAGCACCCCTGAATCTCTGCACTTCATCTCTCATGAGGCACGAAAGATGGAGATTTAGTATGTTGATGAAAATGTGTTTCCTACTGTATAAATGATGACTCTCAAAGCACTTTAGTTACTTCTTCCTCCGGGATGAGATATAACAAGGTAAAAAATATTCCGTCTTCCTTGGGAAGAACAAAGAGTTGTGAACAAGCCTCGATGCTCCACTTATAGCCCCTTGACTTAACTTCAATTAACAAATATTTACTGAGTGGTCACTTCAGGTTGGGTTCTCTGCCCGCTATGAAGGTAAACAAAGACGAGGGAGGTGGCTCCTGTATTCACACAGGAGTGGAATGGGTCTCTGAACAAGAACCTCTCAGGAGAGTGTGCTGACACTAGAGGCAAAGATGAGAAGCATTTCAAGAAATGGGACTGTGATGGACAAGCCCCAGAGTTGAAGAAGAGAGACAGGATAAAGAAGATTAGTGGGATCTTGGAAAGAGGTGGAAGTCAAGAGGGAAGAAAGAGTGGATGGTAAAGAAGCAGCAGCACTATTTTTTTCTCTCACTGTCAGTATTCTTATCTTGAACCCTGAAAATAATTATCTGCCTTTGAGGGAATATTTAGGGCAAGACCTTTGCCAGGGAAAGACTTTTGCCCTTCATGTCATCTCTTCATTCACTCCTTCCCAAAGCAGGAGACAAAATAAGTCTTACCAAAAAGGAAAAACCACACCCCAGGATCTGAAAGATTAGCACCAAGGATCTCATGTACCTGTAGTAAGGGATTTGGTTTCTAAGCAGATGAGAAAGAGAGTTTGAAGAAGCAACAGAGGGTCACCCCTGGGACCAATGCTTAAGGGAGCCAGACTCCACGGGGTCAACCCAGCACTTAAAAAGCACATCAGATACATGTGTGTGCATGTTCAAAATTCCAATAGAATGGAGAAATGAAGAAGAAGGGATTGTGGCATGACCATCCATTGGGGTGGGGAGTGGTGCTTTCTCTCCCTCTGTTTCTGTGTGAGGAGCACATGTGCCCTCTGGAAAAAAAAAAACTATTTGAAGAATCAAAGCTTAAAAAAGGAGTGGGGCTGTGAGGGAGGGTATCAGAAAATAAAAACAAAAGATTTAATAAACACAAAAATTAAAATGTATTGGGACCAGCAGTTAGCATAATGGCTATGTCGCTGGACTCCCATGTAGTCAATCACGGTTCAAGTCCTGGACCCGGTGGCTTAAACTCACGCCAGGCGCGTGTGTGTGCGTGCCCAAGATCCCAAGAGGACAATGGAGGAGAAGGGATTGCGACGTGGTCATCCCCCCTGGGGGGGGGGGATTTCTTACTTTCTATCTCTCTGTCTCTGTCTTTCTGGCGAGAGCACGTGCCCTATAGGAAAAAAAACTCCTTTCTCCCCCCTCTCTGGTCAAATTAAAATAAATAAAGAAATAATTTTAAATGTATCTTTTGATGATAAAGTATATGGTAATATCTTTGACTTGACTAAAATGTACTGTATTCGTACTGGGAGAAACCATGTTGTATGCTATAAAGATGTACACTGGGAAGCAGCAGGTGGCATAGTGGTTAAAGCGCTGGACTTCCATGTGGTTGACCATGATTCAAGTCCCAAACCCAGAATCTGGAAACTCACACTGGGCGCATGTGCATGTGTGCCCAAAATCCCAAGAGGAAAATAAAGGAGAAGGGATTGCAGCAAACAATTCCTCCTCTCTGCCCCTGGGGAAAAATTTCTCACTTTCTGTCTCTCTGTCTCTCCAGTGAGTATATGCACCCTATAGCAAAATTACCTCAAAAAAAAAATAAAAATAAAAGATGTACACTGATTAAATGTAAATAAAAAATAAATTTAAAAAATACAATGGAGCTGCTCACCAAAAGCAAGACAAAACAAAAACCAAATCAACAACAAAAAATTGGACTTAAAAAGAAACATCAGAGAAACTCTATCAAAATAGTTTGGTTGGTTAATAGACATTCACTTTAGTTGAATGAGCATTGACCTTTCATGTCCAAATTTTTTATATAGATACTTTGAGAATTCTAAGACAAGACTCAGTTCTTTCTCTCAAGGAACTTATTGTCTAGCAGATGAAACAGCAATGTAGTATACAGTTAAATATTCAATAAACAACTAAAGAGGCATATCTTTCCAAGAATATATTGTTTGTCCACTAAATGCCAGGCATATATGGGAAAGAATGCATTTTAAACTGTAATTCACAGAGGTATGAAATTCAACTAAATAACAGCAATTCTGACAAAAGACTTCATGGGATGCCATTTGAAATGCCTGAATTATAACGGCTACCTCTCAGGTACCAGAGCACGTCTGCTTCATAGAAGTCATGGCTCTCTAAGCACAAGGTTATGGACCACTCAATAGGGACTCAGGTCTTTTGTGAGTGTACAACTTTCTTACAATTCAGTTACATCAAACAAAGAATTTTTTTTCTTTAGAGAGATTTTTGCTATAGGGCATGTGCACTCATCAGAGAGACAGAGAGAAACAGAGAGTCAGAAAGCGAGAAATCACTCCCCAGGTGGGATGGCCACGATTTCTTCTCCTCCATTCTCCTTTCGGGATTTTGGGCACTCACGCATATGCGCCCAGAGTGAATTTCAAGCCATCAGATCTGGGACTCAAACTGTGGTTGACTATGTGGGAGTCCAGCGACCTAACCATTATACCATCTGCTGATCCCCAAACCAAGAATTTCTTGGAAATGATTTAGTCTGCAAAGATAAACATGTACCAAAAACCATGTGAAGATATATTGGCCTAGAACTTTTTTTTGAGAAGCCATTCAATTATATTTTTAACTTCATGTGACTTTCCATTTCTCCTTTCACTACTACTTATGTGAAATCCTGTTGTAATTGGATCTTCAACCTAAAAAAATGTTCTGCTTTGAAAGAAGTCTCTGCTTATTCCTCTATTGGAATATAATCTTTTTTTTCCTTTCATTATCTTCTATACAGTCAATCATATTATTATTTGTCTTAGAAAATTGATATTTCAACAGGTGAACGTTTCTCCCTAGTACTGTTGATAAAACTACGAAATATCTTCAACAGATAATACCACACCTCTTTGTGCCATTAATGCTTTGCCTCCCTGTCCCTTCCTGGAATATAATCTTAATAACAAGCCAAAATGTTCACTAATGCTAGTAAATTTTAGCATGTAACAGAAAAATGTATGAACTTACTAATAATGACATTTATGATATTTCAATACTAAGATAATTGAAATAAGCAAATATTTCATATGATTGACTAAAAACGTTACAATAATTAAAATTATTCAAGAACAAAAAAGTAGTAGTGTACAAGCACTTATTATATTTAAATAAAGAGAGTGATAGAAAAGGAGGGAGAAGGAAAGTGAAGGCTATATATTTAAATTTTCACAGGACTGTCCTGGTTTTGCCTGTTGTCTTGGCTTCATTATTAATAATGCCCCTTTTATGCTCCATAGTCTCCCAGTTTGAACCATAAATTATATAGTCACAATAAAGGAAATGGGATCAAATGCATAGGGGGGAGAGCAGTTCATCTTGATAGAACATCTACTTCTCAGATGAAAGGATAGGAAAAAGACAGAAATTTACAAATGCAAGCTAACTCTCATAGCCAAAAGAGCAGATTATTATTGCAACCCAAGGAGCTGGGTTACATTATTTCTAAGGCCTCTTCGGGTTCTAAAATCCTGTGATTCTACGATTTATCTCAATTTAAAGGGAAGAAGGGAATGTTGGGTGCTTAAACTCGTTGATTGCTTGGCACAGCGGTACTAACAGATTAGTAACTTCTGGATTTCTCTACCTAGTATCTCACCTGTAGGCCTTTAACTCCTCTCCTACCCCCTCAGAAAACTCTCATGGAGGAGCTTTGATCTCTAAGAAATGACTTAGAACCTAATTAAATGTATAAAATGTTGTGCAAAAACGGAATGAAAGGAGGAAGTGCTCTTCAAGGAGTCTAGAAAAATAGAGGCCAAACAACAAGAATTAACAAGTATGTTTGTACCTCTGTCCAGATACCTTTTCTTTGAGCTCGTACTTAAACAACCTTTTAAATGATAACTTGTGGATTTGCCGATAAAGAGAAAATCCATGTTTGGTGCTCTGGCATCAGCCAGCCAATTAAATAGTTACACACATACACGAACACACACTCAGTCCCACACTGCATCCCAGTAACTTTATTTTCTCATTATAAATGACAAACTGTAACTTTTTCCACTTACACATCAATCTCACATGAGTTTAGTTAGTGTGAGTCAGTTCCCTGAGTGGCCATCTGAACAAAGAAACTTGTGTTTCTGAAACCACAAAGCTTAAGAGCTGACCCCAGCTGATGAAGGCCCCATGGGTCCCTGACTGGACTGCCAACCCACTTCTGTCTTTGGGAACTTTGTCTGTCTTTTCTTTAACATTAATGGCCAAGAACTCTGAACAGCTTTGGAGCTCCTGGAATCCCTCTGCTGTGAGTAAGAACTGAACAACTCAAAAAGGAGCTGCAGTGGGACTGGAGCTCTGTCTTCTCCTCTCTGTATTCTGGAGCCATCACTAAAATCACCCCAGGATTACCCACTGGAGTAGTCTCAGCTCCTGTTTACTTCCCTTCTCCACCAGGGACTGACTTCTCAGACAGTATGTGCTGGCACCTTTGCCCTCTTGCATTTCTTTACCTCTTAGGCAAATAGGAGTTCTCATTAAAACAGTATAAATTACTTTCATAATTTCTTGTTTTTGCGGGAACCAGCAGTTAGCATAATGGCTATGTCACTGGATTCCCACGTAGTCGACCACGGTTCGCGTCTCCGCCCCGGTGGCTTAAAACTTAACGCCGGGCGCATGTGCGTGCCTGCCCAAGATCCCGAGAGGAGAATGGAGGAGAAGGGATTGAGGCGTGACCATCCCCCCTGGGGGGTGATTTCTTGCTTTCTGTCTCTCTGTCTCTCTCTGTCTGTCTGGTGAGCACACGCGCCCTATAGTGAAAATCTCTCCAAAAAAAAAAAAAATTCTTGTTTTTGCTAACACCCTCCTACCCCCACCCCTGACTTAGCAAATGTTATCTCCTGCTATTCTCTAACCAAGCCAGGAGGATATGGCCAACCTCATGTTCCCACTACTATCAGGGTCCTTAACTTGCAGTATTCTTCCTTCCAGGCTCAGACTGAGCACCCCAACTCCATGCTGCTCTCTCCATGGACTGGTTCCCTTTTCTAACTACCAGGGGTTCTTGCTAATTCCCATAGTGAACATCTAGCACTTGCTCACACCCCTGCAGTGAGAGAGAAACCAGAAGAAGGAAAGTGTGAGCATGGTCAGGGAAGTCTGGGCCTAGGCATGATCTAGGAGAAGCCCAGTCATCAGCTCAAGGTCACTCAGCCAACCAAAGACCGCTTTAGATTTTTTAGCATGATGAAAGTGATGTTTTATGAAGGAAAAGAGCAGTTTTAATATTACACTGGCACGGTGCTGTTAGCACAGAAAGCAGGCAGGAAATGCCTACTCGTTAGTATGCCTCTGCGTGGCTGCATCTTTCAAGCTTGATTAATACTTAATGTGATTGCTTTTAAAATCTGTCACTATTTGGCAGCGATCAGACGAGTGCCAGTGACAGAAGCACAAATATTTGTATTAGGGCTATGTCGTCTGCTAGGGTTATATGATTAATAAGTTTTGCCTGGTCACCCACAGAGATTTTGTTTTCTAATTTATCCTGCAGTGTGTTAACCAAAAATGCTGGAACTAGTGGGGGGGAGGGAGGGGAAGGGCAGGTTGTTAGTAGCTTTGGGGTTTTTCCTTTAATTATTGAAAAGGGTAGCCCATTGCTTAAAGGGACTGGCTGACAAATTTAAAAGTCCTCAAAATCCTGCTAGAACCAGAGCAGACGCTCTTGAAAGCTAAATTCTATCAAGGCAGACACAGTCTGAAGAGAGGAGAATGTGTCAAAGAAATGCTTTAAAATGAAAAAGGAGGGAGGGCAGTGCAGAGAGATTTGGCTGCAGGGAGAACAATAATAAGACTCTCTCTCTCTCTCTTTAATTTTAGAGAAAATGCACACAAAATACCAGATGCTGTAACTTCAACAATTCAAATAGAGCTACACTAAATATTTCTGTGCAAGAAAGAACATTTTGAAAGGAGATACAAGACAGGAGTGGTGAAGTTTTCACTGCACAGTGAACAGCTGGGTAGTGATACCCAAAGCCTCTGCCTACTTTGGACAGATCCTAAGAAGTCAAACTCTGCCTTTAACTCCTCAGTGCTGCCCAAGATGGCTACAAGGGTCACGGGTCACCTAGTTCTAGTATTTCAGATTTCAGGTGTGAAGAAAGTCCTGTAAGGATTTTCTAGGGTTTCTTATGTGGTCAGAACTGCTGTATCCTGGTGTGGACAATGCGGGGGACCAGTGGAGGTATGGATTGTGGTTATAAAGCCTGTGTTTTTGTCACTCAGTCCTGAGTTTGAATCCTATCACCTACCAAGTATGCAATCTTGGACAAGTTACTTAAACCTTCTGGGCTTCAGTTTTCTCACCTGTAAAATAAGGACAAGACTTACTTTTGAGGATTCAATGACCTGTCAAGTGAAAAGAAGTAGCCATTAGTCCTAGAGACCCATACCTTTCAAATATCACATTTTCTATCCCTTCCCCTTCCTATCTCTTTCTCTCCTTCTTCCTGCCTTCTCATAAAGCATTAATTTCTAGTCACCTGGCCATTATCAGCCCATCAGAACTACTAGCATATCTAGATATACATGTCACCACACACACATCATCTTTCAAGAATTAGTATAAATACATTGATCCAAACAAAGGAAGACAGCAGTCCCTGCAGGATACAATTCTAACAGAAGGTGTCTGATTCAGTTGCCACTATATTATTACCATCATCATCATTAACTCGGTGCCTGCTGTGTGCTAGTTTTATAAAAGATGATGAGCCACCTGTGTCCTATAAGATAAGACCCACTAAATTGCTGGCAAGATTAAATTACTCTGTACCAAAAGCCAAATACAATTCAGGGTGGTGAGGATGTGGAAAGGAGAAACTGACAGAGAAGAGAGGTTTGTGGTTAATGGCCAACTCTGAAAGCCAACAATGGCATGACAGGAGGTCAACCAAGAATAAGGATAAGTCTGCAGCCTTGAGATAGCCATGATGGACCACAAAGCAATCGCACCCACAGTCTAGGCCTCTTTAATCTCTCATCTTCTAACAAACACTGGGGTTGAACATGTTCTATGAGCCCTGCTCACAGAGTTGGAGATCCAAAAATGAACAAGTCAGACCCAGTCCTGGCTCTAAGACACTTACCTGCTCAGAGAAGCAAACCACAGAAACAGAGCTTGTGAGCAGAATACTGAAAGTTTGCCTATGGGCACTTAGGCCAGCTTAGAAAGGAAGAGTGAACAGTGCTTCTAGGAGAACACCAAAACTGAGTCATGATGCGTGAGGAGGAGTTGAAAGACGGAGACCAGTTAATTGATTGAAAATTTGTGTCTCCATGTAGCCTTCCAGAAAATACATCAGTGAAAAGAAGAGCATTGGCTGACAGAAACAGAGAATAAATTGAGGACTAAATCTCAGAAAATAATGTGAAAAGGCATACACAACATATCTTGATGTCTGAATAATTAATTTGAAATTATATAAAGTCTTAAGGCCAAAATCTTAGCATCCCATTCCCAGCTTCTCAGTCAAATCCCTGAGAAACAGGAAGTAAAACCTTTAAAACTTCTTAAGCCTCATAACCCCATCTGTAAAATGGGATATCAACAGAGAATCCACTAAATGCAGAAAACACTTTAATCAGAAAACAATGTGGAAATCTCTTGTAAATGTGAACTCATGTTATTTTGAAGCTTCTAAATCTAATATAAGCCCTTGTCTAATGGTCAGTTAACAAAGTATCAGTGACATAAGACCAATTTTTCAAAAGGATAAATTGAGTCACAAAAGTGCCAATAGCTTATTTATACTGGCAGAGTTGAAGCCCGGTCTTATTACCAAATGCTCTACCGTACATCTATACTCCTAATGAACCTGTGGTTTCTTCCCTGGGCTCTCTTCTTCACTAAATGCTCTCTTCCTGGTGCTGTTACCATTCCAGTAAAGACACTGAGACTCCATCTCTACCTATAGCCTTGACTGCTTTTATGAGCCCCCTGCTCTTTCATCCAACTGCATTCTGAAGATTTTTCCATCAGATTTCACAACTGAAATGTCTAAACAGAAATCATCATTTTCCTTCAACAGATCTGATCCTCTTCCTGGGTTTCTTAGTGCAGGGAATCATAGCACCATTTACACGATTCTTGCACCCAGAAACAGAGTTATCATTCACTCCTCCCATTTATCACCCCTTAATCATCCAGACTAATAGATTTTATTTCCTAACTAATACTCAGATCTCCTATACCTCTTCAACCTTATGGCCATGGCCTTATTGATCTTTTCATGAAATAATCTTCTCTTCAAATCCATTCCATAGTTAGAATAATCTTTTTTGTTCTGTTTTATTCTTAGGTTTTGCCATATAGTGCATGCACTCAACAGAGAGTGACAGAGACAATGAAATAGAAAGTGAGATATCATCCCCTGGAGGTGGTGAGAGGAAATGGCCATGCTACAACCCCTTCTCCATTCTCCTCTCAGGATTTTGGGCATGCATGTACACATACCTGGTGTAAGTTTCAAGCTACTGGGTCCAGGACTCAAACCATGGTTGGCTACGTGGGAGTCCAGCACTTAACTACCACACTACTTGCTAGCCCCTAGAATAATAATTTTTAAAGTGTAAATCTTGTCATGTCACTTTCTGGTTTAAATCTTCATGGTTTTTCATTGTCCCTAGTGTAAAGACCAAATGCCTTAGTGTGGCCTTTCAAATGCCTTACATGGCCCTTCTGGACATAGGCAGTTGTAGACATCTCCAGTGTCATCTCTCACCCTCAAGAGTCCTAAGAGGGACCAGTAGTTGGCGTAATGGCTATGTCAATGGACTTGCATGTAGTCAACCACGGTTCAAGTCCCAGACCCTGTGGCTTAAACTCATCGGGTGCATGTGTGTGCGTGCCCAAGGTCCCGAGAGGAGAAGAGAGGAGAAGAGATTGTGGCATGGCCATCCCCCCTGGGGGGTGATTTCTCACTTTCTGTCTCTCTGTTTCTGTCTGTCTTTCTGGCAAGTGCACAAGCCCTATAGCAAAAACCTCTCCAAAAAAAAAAAAGAAAAATAGTCCTAAGAATGTTAGTCTAATCCTAGAATTTTCATAATGGAGGTTATATACCATGACTATGGTCAAAGAATTTCCCCTAAACTCCCAGACAATCAATTCTGGAAATAAATGTAAGCCTCACTAATACCAAAAATGAGGCCAGGAAGTAATTGATGGCCAGCTAATTATGTTTTTAAAATTGTTTCCGAAATAGCTAGAAATACGAAGATGCTCACCCTCTACAGGATAAGATATATGAATCAAGAGGAAACAAAGGTTCCACCTTAGTTGTATAAATTTCAGCCCCATCTCCAATGAATCTCTCTGGAGCCTTTAACAGTTTGTTAGAGAATCTTTGTTATCCCTTTCATAAAGCCCTTGCATGGGACTTATGTCCTTGGATAGGGCATATGTATTATGCATATCAAGGGCATATTAAGCCAAGTTTATTAATACTAAAATGTAAGTCCTTAAAAACCTATAGCTTAGACACTCACCCAGCATCACAAAACTGGCAAATGACAACACCAACATTAGAACTGAGACTTTGGGTTCTTTTGCTCATGTTCTTTCCTTTTACTTGGTAACCTGGGCAAGTCCAAACTCCATGGAGCTGTTCCTGCTTCTGTTTAGCTGTTCCTGTCTCACTATCCAAATTCATCTCTCAGTTAATGTTGTACCCTCTTCCCTGCACTGTTTTCTCTCCAGGCTTAGGCCTAGAAATTTCTCATTGTATTTTTTTATTGACTACATCAATGTCTATTCTCCCATGTATCTCTGGGAGATGAGTCCCTGTTTTCTTCACCTTCAGGTTGATCGAGTTGGCATGTTAGTTGGTCAGTGTGATTACAGATCTGATGGTATCAGTTCTAAGGCTCTTGCCTTGTTCTATGGTTTTCTAGTCAGAACCTCCACTTTGAACTACCACTGAAATTAGAGCTGGGACATCTAAGTGAATGTGACATGGCAAGCAAAGGCTAAGAAAATGTGTGCATCATTCTGGCTTCGGTAATGGTGGCTTTCATCATATTTCTTCCCCTTAACGCAGCACAGTTAGCTCTTTTGTAAAGGCTTTACCTTGAACATCTCTTACTAATTAAGCCCATTCCTCCCTGGCAGTCTCTTTGTACTGCAAATAGGATTCAGCACTGGCTGCTATATGATTTGCAGCCACATGAGTTACAAAAGTGCAGGGTGTCCACAGAGCAAGGGGCTGGGAGGAAGAGAGACAGGAGTGATAAATGGTTTATTTGTCCAAGTGAAAATTACATATCCCCTCCTGGACTTCTATTACTGAATTATTTTATTACCAATCCCTGAAAAGAGCCAGAAATGAGTATTAGATATGTAGAAAAGCTACTCTAAAGAGCTGGTTCATTTGGCAAATAATGTAAAACAGTGGCTTTTTCCAGATTTGCATTTTCTTAGGAGCCACCATTCATCCAGTGGATTATTTTTTGCCAGGTACTGTTATAAGTATTTAATGTATATTAATTATTTAAATTTTTATATTAACCTTATGAAGTAGAGGCTGCTATTATGCCTACTTTATAGGCAAAGAAACTAAGGTACAGGGAGATTGAGTATAAACTACTTTAGGTCTTGTAACACTAAGAAGCAGAGCTAGAAAGTGAATGAGGCAGTTTGACTTCAGAAGTGATGTGCTTAACCACAATATCAAATCTTCACAGAAAAAGAAAACTGCCACTAAATTTCCTCACTTAGTGAGTGCTGTGGTTTGGAAGTCTCCCAGAAATTCATTTGCTGGGGCTTGGTTGTATTGTAATGGTGTTATATAAAAACTTGACCTTTTCATGGTGTTCCAGGGTGGGGCCTTTGGAAATGATAAAGGCATTGGGGCAGAGCTCCTGGGGTTGAGTTCTGGTGTGTTTCTAAGAGGAGAAAAGAGACCAGAAACTTATGAACAGGCCCTGTTCCTAAGATCCTGCACTTCTACCATATTGTAACCTTATCTTATCAGAAGTTAGCCCCTGGATCTCAAACCTTCAAATCATGAGCTGAATAAACCTCTATTTCTTCATAAATCACCCAGTCTCAGGTATTTCTGTTAACAATGCAACAGACTGGGACAGTTATGAGTTTTACTTTGAGCACATTGCTTAATGTCAGTTTCTGTCTCATTTGGACAACAAGGTTAATAGTATCCACTTTGCAGTTGGATTAGTGGCAATGTCTAAAATGTGCCCAGTAAGGAAACCCATAACATGTATATTTATATACATAACAGTGTAAGAGTTGTTATACATAACAGTATTATTATTATTTTTATTTGTCATTCTTTATGTATCAAGAGGGACCCTATAACAACTTCATATGTAAACAGAATTATCATGCAAAGACGTACTTATTTAAATCTAAGCCCAGAGGCCCCAGTTATTAATATTTAAAGTTTTTGGTACTTAAAAATCTAACTTCAAGTTAACAAATGTCATGTATTGAATAGCTAGAAGAAGTTTCCTAAGATCTTCACTTCTTTGTTGCTGTGGCTCATTGAATTTTGGTCAGTTCCCAGGAACTGGAGGCTCTTCTCTCACCCTGAGGAGCCTTGGGCACATTCAGGACAGGTTTGAATGTTGGTTCAGGCCCTCATTAGAGTATATCCACTTATAGAGTTCAGTCCCAGAACCCCCAGCCTTCTGAGAGCTCTCCATCTTTGGGTGTGGCCTAGGTCAAACCTCTTAGAGAAGTTCCAGAATTAAAGAGCTCCCTGGAAAGGAAAAGAAGAGGAAAGGGTAAGGAAAGAAAATATTAGTTCCTGAGGACCTCAGAGTTTTCTGGGTACAGGTTAAGCAAGGGCTAACTGAGCAGAGGGCTAATTGAGCTCAAAAGTGCTTTTCAGTCCTTGTGCAAACTTCTTAGATGGAAGAAAATAAGCCATAAAATACATAGCTTCCTACAGGGTCTTGTGACCACAACAGGCTTCTAGACCGAGAATGGGAAGCCAAAGGAACTATAGATGGAGAAAGGGGAGATTAAAAGAATGTGGACAACCTTTGGAAGCTCAGCCACATGGAATCTATCACTAAAGAACAGTAGAAGGGTCAGACTGAGGCGGTCTGTCTTGCCTGGGGTCCACTGAGGCAAAGAGTCTCAGAAGTTTTCAAGGGCCACGTTCTTTTAACTTGGGGTGTTGATAAGTAACACCAAAGCTGGCGCTTTGAGAATGAAGTTGAAAGGGGTCATCCTGATGTATGGTTCTATCAGATATGATTAAAACTGTCACTAGAAAAAAAACTGCTTATGAAAGGGCATCAGCCTTTCTTGTCTACACAGAAAAGAGAAAGAAAATGCATCTGCTTAGCTGCCTAACTTTGCTTGAAAAGCAAAGAAAAATCTATAGACCAAGAGAACTAACAATACCTCTGCTCAAGAAAGGATTCATGGTCAAATTAAAACTTCAATTTGAAGAAATTGTTGTTAAAATTCCCAGACTTGAATCTAATATAATTAGATAATAGCCCCGAACTTAAAATCTCTTTTAGCAAGACGAGAGGGAGAAAAAGGCTAGAAAAAAAAGCTAATCTGAACCTCATTAAAACTAAATGAATAAATGCCAACTTCCAAAAGAGGGCCAACAAGATAAAAGCACAACAAGTATAACTCAGGCAGGGGCGGGAGCCAAGCAGTGGAGCAGAAGGGGCTCTAAATTGATATCGGAAGCTAGGATTTGCATCCTACTGGCAGCTACGTGACTTTGGGCAAATGGGCAATACATAACCCAATGTGTCTCAGACTCTAGCAGGACCCATTCCTCTGGAAAAGTTACTGAACTACAGGCTCCTGGGCTCTACCCAAGAGGTTCAGATTCTGCAGTAGGAGAACCATGCCTGAGAAGGTACGTTTCTTACAAGTTCACAGGAAAAACTGATGCTGCTTGTCCAAGGCCTACACTTTGGGAAACACAGGGCCTACTTGGACCTCAGTTTCCAAATAAATAAAATGAAAAAGAAAACTAAGTGCTCTCTAAGTTCTTTCCATGTTGTAAAATTCTGGATAATGAACAACCTGGGAAAAGCAGGTACTGTATCAAAAAGAATTATTCCATAGAGCATGTGCTGCCTATACTCTCAGGGGTGCAAACACATTGCCAGACAGGGATCTACTCTAGTGATTCAACTGATACACTAAAGACCAGAAAGCAGGACTGAACTGTGGACAACACATACAATATGGCAGAAGGAGTACTGGCCAGAAAAAGGCTGTGATGGTTAGTTTTGGGCGTCAATTGACTGGACTAAGGAATACCTAGAAACCTGATAAAAGATTATTGTGGGTGTTTCCATGAGGCTATTTCCAGAAGACATTAACGTGTGAGTCTGTATGGAAGATCCACCCTCTGAGTGAGTGAGAACCATCCAAGCAACAAGGATCCCAGAGAGAATACACAAGATGAATGGGTCTCTTTTGAGAAAGATCAAGACAGATAACTTCTGTTGCCTTGGACATCAGAACTTTAAGTTTGTCTGCCTTGGACTCCAGCCTCTTGAGTTCTTGGGCTTCCAGCCTTGGACTATGATTATGCCATCAGCTTCCTTACCTCTGAGGTCTTCATACTGAGATTGAATCACACTACCAGAAACCCAGGACCACCTACTTGCAGACAGCCTGCTGTGATACTTCTCAGCTGCTGTCATTGCATGAGCTGATTCCCCCAATCAATCTCCTCTATATATCTACACTTACCCTATTGGCTCTGTCTCCCTAGAGAACCCTAACACACAGGTACTTCCTCCCCATCTGTTAAAAAAAGGAAAAACTACAGAGGGAACCAGCAGTTAGCGTAATGGCTATGTCGCTGGACTCCCACGTAGTCGCCCGTGGTTTGCGTCCAGGACCCGGTGGCTTAGAGCTCGCGCCAGGCGCATGTGCGTGCGTGCCCAAGATCCCGAGAGGAGAATGGAGGAGAAGGGATTGCAGCGTGACCATCCCCCCTGAGGGGTGATTTCTCGCTTTCTGTCTCTATGTCTCTCTGTGTCTGTCTGGCAAACGCACGCGCCCTACAGCAAAGAACCTCTCAAAAAAGAAAAAAAAAAGAAAAGAAAAGAAAAAAGAAAAAATACAGAAAGCATCTGAAATAGCATCAGTCAAAAACGATAATTTGTTATAAGTTCCAGTCAGTTTGTGAGAAAGGGTCAGCCACGAGTGACTCAGGACAGATACTCTATTTTATGATCCCAGGCACAGAAGAACCTTTTTTTTTTTTCACTATAGGGCGCGTGCGCTCGCCAGACAGACAGAGAGAGACATAGAGACAGAAAGCGAGAAATCACCCCCCAGGGGGGGATGGTCACACCGCAATCCCTTCTCCTCCATTCTCCTCCTGGGATCTTGGGCACGCATGCACATGCGCCCGGCGTGAGTTTTAAGCCACCGGGTCCGGGACACGAACAGCGGTCGACTACGTGGGAGTCCAGCGACATAGCCATTACGCTAACTGCTGGTTCCCCAGAAGAACCTTTTGAAAACTATACATTATCCTGTGGTAAACTAAAACACAAAATCAGTTTTCAGTTTTTGTCTTCCTTGGCCTTTTTCATTAGCTACTATTTGAACACACTTGCTCTGATTGCCTTCTTGGTAGGAAACATAAAACTGAAAACAACCATTTAAAAATATGTGTAAATTTTATAATACATTGAAAGGTCTGAGTGTCCTGTACTCACTTTATACTTGTTATTTTATATAAATAAGTAAAATAAAAAAAAAAAACTTTTGAGTCTTTGATACTTTTCAGATATTCAGTTACCTCTCTCCAACTAAGTACCTATTTATTATATCTATCTTGTGAGTATGAGACAGAATGTGTAAAGTTTTTAGAGCTAGTTATCTTCGAGCAAATTTAATGAATATATATATATATTTTATTCATATTTATAATTGTTTTAGTATGTGTATATATATATATATATATATATATACATGTGGAGAGCTGCCAGTTTGAAAACATGTGATTAAAACATGTGGCCTCTAGACACATGCAGATATGTGCTTTTGTAAGCTACTCTAGCAGGGCTATTGAGAAGCATTTACATATGAAAACAGTATTCCCCTGTTGTCAATGGTTGTCTTCTAGCTGTTGTTGATACCCAATATCTCCCTACTGCCTAGTATTAGGCTAAAAGAAGTCGCATAAGTTTATTAGATTGTCCCCCAAAAAGATTAGAGAAATTATATGGCGCCAGTCATATTTATATTTTTAAATGATTTATATCCAAAAGCAACTGGCTTTGCATTTTGATTTCTTCTCCCTTAATTCTCTTTGCATTCCACTTCCTTCTTCCCCATTCTTTTTGTATCCCATTAGACACAATAAAGACATACAAGTATGAAAAAGCGAGGATTGGGTGGTCACAGCTTCTCTAATAAAAACGTTTCGACCACAACCAGCCTCAGGTTTATTCTTTTATAGGGCAAAAAATGGGGGAAGGGGAAAATGGGATGCAAAAAAAAAAAAAAAATAGGGAAGAAGGAAGTAAAATGCAAAGAAAATAAGGGGAAAAATCAAAATGCAAAGCTAGTTGCTTTTAAATATAAATCATTTAAAAATGTAAAAATGACTGGCACCATATAATTTCTCTACTTTTTCTGGGGACAATCTAATAAACTCATGGGACTTCCTTTAGCCTAATACTAAACAGTATCGAAATACTGAGTATCAACAACCACAAAAAGACAACCATTAACAACAAGCAAATACTACTTTTGTATGTAAATGTTTCTCAATAGCCCTGCTAGAGTAGAGTAGTTTACAAAAGCTCATATCTGCATGTGTCTACAGGCCACATATTTTAATCACATGTTTTCAAATTGGCAGCTCTCCATATACACACACACACACACACACACACACACACAAACACACACATTCACACACACAAAATTAAACCCATGTAAGTTTTTTTAGAGAAAAATACTTTTTTTAGAAAAACTTACCTAACACTTTATAATATTTATATACTACCTCTTCCATAAGGTCTCCCCAGTTCTTCCCAATCAGTTTCAAGTAGTAAAACAATCTTACTTTAAGTGGAAAACCTTATTTAATACAAATGTATATTAAATTACTCCTGTGATTTAAAATATGACTTTGGAGTGAATCTGACCTAAGTACAAATTTTGGCTCTATCATTTGACAGCAAAAGAAGTTAGAGTTAAAAGTTACTTAATCCCCTGAGTCTCAGAGTTGTTTTTTTTAAATGAGGATTAAAACACACGCATATTATGAAGATTAAGTTAATAATGTATAATAAAGCATTATATTTATAAAATGATAACTATTATTATAAAACAATGTGATATGTTTTAATTAAAATGTTTAATAAATTATGTATATGAGCTTTAATAAATATTACATTAACATAATCTATTTAGAAATTTAAGAATTAGGTCTCTATTTCCAAAGTTAACTTCAAAAATAATGTGGAAACTACCAGATGCCAGGAGGGCAGGAGGGAAAACATTGATAAATGTGGTAACCTAAAAGCAGCGACCATGACCTAAGAAAAACAAGATTATTTTATTATTTTGTTTGTTGATCTTTCCTGATAGTTTTTTTCTTTTTCTTTCTTCTTCTTCATTTTTTTTTCAGGTTTTTGCCATAGGGCATGTGCACTCACTGGAGAGAGACATGAGAGACAGTAAGAGAGAAAGTGAGAAATCACCACCACCACCACCCCCCAAGTGGGGATGGTCACTCTTCAGTTCTTTATCCTCCATTCTTCTCTTGAGATTTTGGGCATGTACATACATGCCGGGCATGATTTATAACACACCAAGACTGGGACTCAAACCACGGTCAGCTCTGTGGGAGTCCAGTGCTTTAACCACAAGCCACCTGCTAGCCCCTCCTAATGTATCTTTAGCTATAAATCAATTTAATGGTTCATGTTTGAAATGATATTTTTTAAGTCAATCTATGACTCTAACTGCTGTCTCTTTAGGTTCTCTCACCAACACTTTCTGCATGAAGGTCCACTGCCTATATGTTATTTTTGTACACATGTCCTTTTCCAGATTGTCACCTGGGCATTAGTATCTGGCATCACCCAGATATGTATGGACACCTCTATGGACAGTTCAAAGCATTGGATTCACCTACTGTGTGCAAAGTATGAAAAACAAAAACAGGAACAAAACAGGCTTTCCCCTAACTACAATTCTGGTCTAAGGTCTTTAATTTACATGTGGGTGGTAGTTGACCGCATTTATTAAAGTAGCAAGCATTTAGAAAACTACTCCATGGAGAAGCTCTGGCCTGAGCACTCTGGAGGGCCATATGAAGAGAAAAGAAGAGAAGAAGCCACGGGCCTTCAGGACAAGGCTCCACATGGCTACAGTGAACTAGATTTTTAAGGGAATGAAGATTTTCTACTAATAATTCAGCCTCCAACAAACGAGCTAGCGGTAGGGAGCCCCCCTCTGCACCCCCAGCCTTCTCTCTCTGTCTCTCAGTTCCTGTCTCTCCCTGCTTCTGTATTCCCTTTTTTAAATTTTTTTGGTAATATTTCTTTTTACCCCTTTTCTTTTTAAAAAAAACAAGGTCCAGTTTTTCTCTGGCTCTTAGCTCCGCCTTCTTTCTTGTTAATTTTCGCTCTGCTCCTCCCATCCAGGCAGAAGAAGCCATGGGCCTTCAGGACAAGGTTCCACATGGCTACAGTGAACTAGATTTTTAAGGGAATGAAGATTTTCTACTAATAATTCAGC
>NW_006159535.1:3532211-3537479 GCF_000334495.1 Tupaia belangeri chinensis
GTTAGGTGCTACTTTATAGGATGTGTAAAGTTAGACTTGTGCTCATGGAAATGTGTGTGTCACATGTGTTTGCTAGGAGGGTATTCGGATTGATTAGGGTCTTTGGTGATTCAATAAAATGTGGGGGGGAAATGGTACAGAAAGCAAACATAGATAACAGAGACAGTGTGGGAGGAGAACAGGAGGTGGCAGAGGGTAAGAGATAGGGAACCAAGGATGGGGGGAAAAAGCAAAACATACAGAAAACAAGAAATGGGAGATCATTTGCTAAGAATAACATATTTGTTGATGTGCTTGATTGAGACAATATACAGTGTACTCTAGATGGAAAATCTCATTTTGTATGCTGTAATGATGTACAGTGAATGAATGCAAATAAATAAATTGGGAAAAAGGAGAAAAACATAATCTTAGAGTAAGAAAAGAAATATAAATCATATAAAGATGCATTTAACTATTGGAGGTCAAAAGAAGAATGCAATGAGCATCACAAAGGGGAGTTCCAAACAAAGATGTGCAATTCAGAAGACAGAGTTCTCTTCTTACTAGGAGGGATCTAGGAATACAGGCTGGAAAGGGGACATTGAGCAGTTGTATATCTGGGTTGGATTTCCCTAAAGCAGCATAAATTGAGAGAGATCATTCCAGGGTGGGGTGGGGTGGGGGGGAATGATATATGCAAAGATATTAAGAAATAAATGTGGGATCTCCTTTGAACACAAGTAATATGGTGAAAGTTAAAGAGTGAACAATAATAGTCAATATTGAGCAACATTTTCTGTGTAATAATGTTTTATGTACTTTTATCATTTTTTTATTTTTTTTAGAGATTTTTGCTATAAAGCACATGCACTCACTGGAAAGACAGAGTGCATGTGCTCACCATAAAGACAGAGTGCAGAAAGTGAGAAATCACCCTCCAGGAAGAATGGCCATACTGCAATTCCTTCTCCATTCTCATTTTGGGGTTTTGGGTATGCACACACACGTTATTTTTTTTTTTAATTTCTAGCAGGCACATGCACTCTTCATAGAGAGACAGAGAAAGACAGAGAGAAAGTGAGAAAGCACCCCTTGGAGGATGGCTACACCACAGTTACTTCTCTCTCATTCCCCTCTAAGGATTTTATGCACAAAAGCATGCTCCCAGCATGTTTTTTTCAAGCTACTAGGTCCAGGACTCAAACCACATAGTCAGCCTTGTGAGATCCAGCCATGTTAACCACTATGCCACAGGCTGGCCCAACATACTATTATTATATACACATGTTACAGATTAAGAAACTGAGTCACATACATGTGAAGTAACTCACTCATTGTTTTGAAAATCAATGACAGAGCTGGTATTAAAACTCAGTTATTTCTAATACTGAAGTCCAAACTCTCAAGCAGACAGTGGAGGTTATACATGGCAAGTCAAGATTTTGCACCTTTTGAATATCAAAGGGATATTCAAAGACTCTTCCTCCTAAAGCCTTTTTTCCCCTCTGTGCTGCTTAGAAAAATCCCCCTATAGCATCTCTGGCAGGGGACCATGTACCTTCTGTTTTAATGTTTCCAGATATGGGTCTTTGTTGACTCAGAGGACAGCCCATTGCAGGACTCAAAATAAATTAAGTACTCTTTAGCACTAAGTACTTATAAAGGAAAAGAAGGTCACTTGTGAGGAACATAGACCCATCCTATATTGCCCCATCCCCGACCCAAGAGTTGAAGATGCTCACAATCCTGAGTCATCCTTGGGTTGGAGTTGGCTTATAGTGGGATGATTTTAATCACTCCATCTGAACTGGTTCAGCTTAGAGGACCACTTTGCTTTTCATTTTGTCATACTCAGAAAAGTAGAGATGGACTTTCAGGCATCTCCTGATGCTGACAAGCACAGCACTCCCAGTTAGTGCCCACGGCTCAGACATTTACACTGAATTTCTGGACTTCTGTTCATCAGAGCACAACTTGCTTCCTGGGATTTTTTTCCCCCAAAGGCTTCAGAGTTAGGGAACAAGGTGGGGGGAGGGCAGGCACATGGAGAGGAAGATAACTTACTGACTTATTTTTTTCTGAAACCGGGCAAAAGATTCAAAGTCTAACTTCTACTTGACCACTTCTTTTTTAAACTTTACAAGCAAAAACACCTTCTGTGTGTCATGCCAACTGATACAAAGTTAACTCTTACTACATGCTCAATTTTGAGCCAAAATATAAACATACACAGAGGAAAATGATCATGATAGGCCAATAGCTCATTTGTCTTTTTTTAAATTCTAACTTCAAGTTTAAAAATTTATCCAGAGAATTTTTAAAAAGAATTCACTACCTCAAAGATATTAGCTTAGCTCCCTGATTTATATCAAACTATATACTTGAGAATCAAGTCTTCCATCAAAATCATTAAACATTTTTAAAAGGATGGAGGAAATGACAAGTTCTTAGAACATACTTTTACATACCTCCTGCTAAATTTATATTAATGTATTTAACTATTTTAATCTACCGATCATAAAACGTTTTATGTACTTTATTTTAGAGGGATTTTTTGCTCTAGGGTGCATGCACACTTAGGCTATATTGTTCCAATTTCTCCATAAGAAGATTCACTGATCAATTTCATTCAAACTGATCAAACTCTGAGCAAAATTCAAATAAATTCTATCTCCGTCTTCCACCAATTTTTAATTCTAATAATTCTATTAAAAGAGAGAAAAGATCAAACTGAACTTGTTTATAGGTCAACCCTATGTACTTACTAATCAATCCTACAATTTTTCTCTATCAAGCTTACTATAGAATATAGAATTTCCTATCTGCTTTTTTTTCTCTTTTAAATTCAGAAATATACCTATTTGTAATCTCTCAGCACCTTTTCACCATATTCTAAAATTTACAGAGGTACCCAGCGATTTCAACTACACCTTTCTTAGTACTCTGAAATGGAATTCACCCAAGCTCAGAGATTTGAACTCAGTTTCAGAAACTAAGTACATTTTCATCACCTCCCCCGAAGTCTTGTGCTTCACTTTCCTCTCAACTAGGATTGTTCTCCCTTTCTGAGCAATTAATATTCTACTTTTCTATACATATATAGCAATGTATTGGTGGTATTGCTAGTACTTACTCTCTTTCCATAAGCATGTTTGTCTCCACATACTATACTTAAGTTCAGGGGCCAAGTATTATTCATTTATATGCCTCTTGATTGCCTAGCACTAAGTCTGACACAGCTAGGAGCCCTATCACTGTGGTTGAGTTATTGATCAACAGTGTCATCAAAAAATGACATCATAAGCCACAGAGCTTGGATTGGATGGCCAGTTCCTGCTGTCTTCACTGCAGTTCCCTGCCACTGGTTGGATGGGTCAGGCACAGAGAGCCCTTTGTCCTGGGAAAGTGACCATGGTCAGAAAAGGGGCCACCTCCTTATCTGATACACAACCTAAGTTTGTGGGGAAACCTGAAACTAAAGCATTTCTAGATGATCTGCTTCTGGGTCAGTGTTTCCATCAAAACAGAGCAGCTCTCTCACTGCCATCTATTTAGGGTCAACCCTCAGGGCCAGCAGGTGGCGTGGTGGTTAAGGTGCTAGATTTCCATATGGTTGACCAGACCATATTTCAAGCCCAAAGTTTGTGGCTTAAAAATCACCTCAGGCACATGTACATGTGTGTCTAAAATCCCAGGAGAAAAATGTGGGAGAAGGGATGGTGGTATGGCTGTCCTCCCTGAGGGGTGATTTTTCACTTTCCCTCTCTTTCTGTGGAACACTTTCCCTCTCCTCTCTGAGGAACACACACACCCTATGGCAAAAGTAAAAAATAAACAGTCAATCTTCAATACAAAGGTTTGTAAAATAAAAAAGAAAAATGTCATTTTGAACGAGTAGTTCTGGATGATTAAGTTGGCTGTGGTATGTGGGAGAGATGGAAATTGAAAGATTAGAAGCAGGGAAACTTCTTAAATAGCTCTGAAAGTATGCTAATGTGAGATTAGAAGGGCCTAAACTGGTGGCGATTGGAATGGAAGTAGAATGCCAGTGTGAGAGAAAACTTGGAGAGAGAATAGGCCCGGGGTTGACAGGTGATTAGCGCGGTGTGAGTGAGGCAGAAATGACTTGCTGTCAGCCAAAGATCAAGAAGTAACTGCTGGGCCAGGGACTACATTTCCCAGTCCCTCCCTACTCTTAGAGCTACACAACTAGCTTTTGCTATTGAAACGTGAAAGGAAGTGATGCGTGTTGCTTCACGAATAAAGTGGTTAAGAAACTAACAAAATATTGCCATGTTTTGTCCCATGCACCACCTAAAAATAAAAATAAAAAATTCTAGGGTTCTGGAGAGGATGGAGACACTTTGAAAGAAGCCTGTGACTGAATGGCCATGTGGAAGGTCACTTACCACCTGAGTATTCTGATATTGGACATTACATGAGTGAGAAAGAAATCGCTATTATGGCAAGCCACTGAGATTTTGGGTTTATCTGTTATAACAGCTAGTGTTATCTTAATTAAAACAGACAAGGACAAGGAAAGTCATGGGTGCTTTTGAATCTATGATGGCATCCAGCTCTGTGGAGGATGTGGTGCTATTTTAAAATAATGAAAGGTATCAAGAAAAGGACCAGAGAAGGGGGAAATATTAATACCTAACTGAATAGTGTCACTATGTGAGGAAAGTGCCAGACATTGGGAATCAGAAGGCTCATCTCAGCCCCTCCCCTCAAAAATATGTTCTTAAATATGTCACTTAACTTTTCAGCCTCAACTTCCTCATCTGAAGTATAATATTTGGAAACAAGTCTTATAAACAATGAATAGCTATTTCGATGTAAAATATCATTATTATAATCATATTGCCCACTTTAATAAAACTATAGGCGTGGGACCAGCAGGTAGTGTAGTGGCTAAGGTGCTGGACATCCCCACATGGCCAATCATGGTTCAAGTCCTGGACCTGGTGGTTTGCTTTCTCACTTTGCCTTTCTCTCTGTTCGTGTCTCTCTCTGGTCAAATTAAAATAAAATAAATGAATAAATAAAATTAAATAAATAATTCTTAAAAAAAATTAAAAATATGTAGGCGAGAGACCAGCAGATGGCATAATGATTATGTTGCTGGACTCCCACGTAGTTGACTGTGGTTTGAGTCCCAGACCTGGTGACTTGAAACTTATGCTGGGCACATGTACATACATGTCCAGAATTCCAAGAGGAGAATAGAGGAGAAAGGATTGCAGCATGGACTTCCTTGGGGGGGGGGGGCGGCGGTGAAGGGTT
>NW_006159535.1:3537508-3585128 GCF_000334495.1 Tupaia belangeri chinensis
AGTGATTTTTCACTTTCTGTCTCTGTCTCTCTCTCTCTCCAGCAAACACATGAACCCTATAGCAAAAATTCTCTCTTTAAAAATAAAAAACTATAGGTGACCTCACAGATCATCTCAGTAAGCGAAACACTAAATCTCATATAGTAGTTGCTATAACTGGGCACCACATTAACTCATAATTTTCATGGCATAGATATTATTATTATTATTATCATTATCATCACCAATTTATAGATGAAAACATTGAATCATAGATGGTTTAAGTAATTTTCCCAAGGTCACACCACTAGAAAGTGGAAAAGTAGGGCTCAAATCCAGACAACCTGACTACCAAGTCTCTTCTCTTAACTAGGACAAAGAGATATTCTCTCTAGGTTCAGTTTTTTCATTTTAAATGTGGAAACACAGGTCATGTCACACAGGTGGTTATGCACTAAATATAGACTACAGTGACAGAAAAGGCAATTTTCTTCCCAAGAAAATTCTAGTTTTTCATAAAGGCTGTTTTTTCAGAAACTCACTGAGCTGAGAATGCATAAATTACTAAGAAAACTGAACCAGATATTTGAGCAGAATTTATGTTGATAGGAGAAAAAACAAAATGTGCCTTACCCTTGCTATATCTCTCAAATATGAAGTAGGAGGGATAAGCAGATGGATTTATTTAAATGTCTTTCAGCCTAGTTGTTCCTGTGGTTTTAGGACATATCAAGGTTCTTTTAAAAAATGGATTCCAGTTCTTTCCAATATAGAGCAGAGAAACAGCCCCAAGGTAACCAAGAAGTCACATCAAGCTCAACTCCGAAAGCACTTAGCCAGAGCAAACCAAGTGTAAGGAGCCTCCCAGGGAGCCCACATCATGCTCCCTCCCCCTCCTCCTCCACCCTTGAGAAACATAAATATCCATAAAGAGGCTCAAACCTGCAGTTGATAACAACTGAACCTCCTTCTGGACAAAGCCACCTGTGAGTGAGGCTGTTTTTCAGATGCCATCTGAAGCCCATTACATCAAAGAACAGGTTCTCCAGGCATAAGACTATTCATGCTCACTTACATTCAGATCAGAGAAAATCTCACACTTCTGGTAGCCCCAAAGGAAACGTGGCTCTCCTTTGGCACCAGCTGAGGACAGGAACCACATGTCTTCTGCATGCTTGTTGCTTCTGTTTGTGAAACAGCATCATGTTCTTAAGACACAGGTGGAACATTTTAGATGAATTTCCAGATAGTCTCTTCTTTCCATTCCTCACACTGAGTTACAGCTCTGTAAGTTTCTACAGACCTGCAAAGACACTTCTGAATATGTTTACTATCTCTCTATATATAAAACATTCCTTTCTGACCATGCATTGACCTTGTATAATTTATGATTAAGACTCTCAGTAAAATCAGCATAGAAGGATCATTTCTCAGCATAATAAAAACCATCTATGAAAAACCTATAGTAACATTATACTGAATAGGGAAAAGCTAAAAGCTTTTCCACTAAAAACTGGCACAAGACAAGGCTGCCCACTCTTCCACTCCTATTTAGTGTAGTACTGGAAGTCCTAGCCAATGCAATCAGATAAGAGAATTAAATAAAAAGCATTCCAATAAAGAAAGAAGAGTTGAAATTATCTCTGCTTACAGATGGCATGATTTTATACATAGAAGACACAATAGTATCCATGAAAAACCTCCTCAAAGTAATAAATGCATACAGTAAAGTGGTGGGATACAAAATTAACTTACAAAAATCTATAGCATTTCTATATGGAAACAACAAGCAGACAGAGAAAGAACTGAAAAAAGTAATCTCATTTACCATAGCCACAAAAAGTACAAGATACCTAGGAATAAAACTAACCAAAGAAGTCAAAGACCTCTATAAGGAAAACTATGAAAATCTTTAATAAGAAATAGAAAATGACACAAAAAAGTGGAAGAACACCCCATGTTCCTGGATTGGGAAAATTAATATAATCAAAATGGCAATCCAACCCAATTAATCTACATATTTAATGTAATCCTTTTACAATTGTAAGAGATATTCTTCACAGATCTAGAAAAGACAATCATAGAATTTGTCTGAAATCATAAAAGACACAGTATTGCCAAGGCAATCCTACACAAAAAGAGTGGAGTGGGTGACATCTCACTTCCTAGCCCCAAAATATATTACAAAGCTGTGATAATCAAAAAAGCCTGGCATTGTCACAAAACCAGACATGAAGACCAATGGAAGTAGAGACCCCAGAAGTAAACCCCAAAACATACAGTCAACTGATCTTTTACAAAGGGTACCAGTCAATCCAGTGAGAAAAGGAAAGCCTCTTTAGCAAATGGTGCTGGAAAAAGTGGGCATCCACCTGCCTAAAGATGAATCTGAACTCTTATCTGTCACCATTAACACTCTTATGTGTTACCATTAACAAAGATCAACTCAAAGTGGATCAAAGATCTAAATCTAAGACTGCAAACTATGAAACTACTGGTGGAAAACAGTGGGGAAACTCTGGGAGACATGGGGGTAGGCAAAGACTTCTTAAATAAGACCAAAAAAATACAGGCAGTAATCACAAAAATAGACAAATGGATTACATCAGATTAAGAAGTTTTTGCATAGCAAAAGGCATAGTAATTAGTGTGAATCAACAACCTTTGGAATAAGAAAAAAGTTTTGTTAACTATGCCTCAGATAAGGGACTAATAACCGTAACACATGGGTTTAATTTAAGAAGACCCAAAAAGCAAGACGATTCATAAATAGCTCTGTTTATGAAATGGAAGAAAACAGTGAGATAAATAAGGAAGCTTAAAAATTTCAGAGAAAAAAATAGGAGTGAACAATGAAGGAAAACTGGGGGGTATCTTTGGATGGTGAGGAGAAAAAGTTAATTGCTGGACAAACCCTTTTACTTTCTTTTCTAAAGCCAGGTAGCTCTGTTGTAGCACTACTGACAAGGAATACAGATGACACCTGCATCACAGGCTATCACAAAGAGACAAGAAAAATAGTTATTCTTTACCTTTAAACATCACTGCTTGAAAAGCCTTTCTTATGTCTAAATCTATTGGTTCTCACAAGAGCCCATTTTACAGAAAACTGAGGCCAAATGGTCTAAGTGATTTGCTTATGACCACAGAAAAGAACATGTCTACAAATTCCAACGGAGCTTTTTGTCTCACATCATACTCTCTTGTGCATCACCATGTAAATTCAAGAAAGAACAAAGGTACTGTGATCAACCAGCTATACGATCAAAGATGAATTACAACCTCTTTAGGGCTCAGGGTCTTCATGTAGAAAATTAAGTTACATTAGAAATGGATGATCTATAGTTCTGAAAGTCTATGAATCCAGAAATCTGAACATCCATGAATTTTAACAAACTGCTATTTTTGAAGTTGCCAGTTATGATCTATTAGCAGATTATGAAATTAGTTTAGTCAGTAGCCACCATTCCCTCTTTTAAAGAAAATAGTAAAGAAAAGGTTTGAATAGATTAAGATAAGGTAGAGTTAGTTCAGCTTCAATGGCACAAGAGGTAGAGTGCCACTGCACAACAAATAGATAGGTGGTATTACATCAGACTAAGGAGCTTCTGCACAGCAAAGAACACTAATTAGTGTAAATTAACAACCCTCAGAATGGGAGAGAATTTTTGTTAACTATGCCTCAGATAAGGGACTAATAACCGTAACACATGGGTTTAATTTAAGAAGACCCAAAAAGCAAGACGATTCATAAATAGCTCTGTTTATGAAATGGAAGAAAACAGTGAGATAAATAAGGAAGCTTAAAAATTTCAGAGAAAAAAATAGGAGTGAACAATGAAGGAAAACTGGGGGGTATCTTTGGATGGTGAGGAGAAAAAGTTAATTGCTGGACAAACCCTTTTACTTTCTTTTCTAAAGCCAGGTAGCTCTGTTGTAGCACTACTGACAAGGAATACAGATGACACCTGCATCACAGGCTATCACAAAGAGACAAGAAAAATAGTTATTCTTTACCTTTAAACATCACTGCTTGAAAAGCCTTTCTTATGTCTAAATCTATTGGTTCTCACAAGAGCCCATTTTACAGAAAACTGAGGCCAAATGGTCTAAGTGATTTGCTTATGACCACAGAAAAGAACATGTCTACAAATTCCAACGGAGCTTTTTGTCTCACATCATACTCTCTTGTGCATCACCATGTAAATTCAAGAAAGAACAAAGGTACTGTGATCAACCAGCTATACGATCAAAGATGAATTACAACCTCTTTAGGGCTCAGGGTCTTCATGTAGAAAATTAAGTTACATTAGAAATGGATGATCTATAGTTCTGAAAGTCTATGAATCCAGAAATCTGAACATCCATGAATTTTAACAAACTGCTATTTTTGAAGTTGCCAGTTATGATCTATTAGCAGATTATGAAATTAGTTTAGTCAGTAGCCACCATTCCCTCTTTTAAAGAAAATAGTAAAGAAAAGGTTTGAATAGATTAAGATAAGGTAGAGTTAGTTCAGCTTCAATGGCACAAGAGGTAGAGTGCCACTGCACAATATTGTTGCCACAGAGGAGGCACAGGTTCAAGTCCTGAATTGACTCCAAAATATTGGGTATTCCTATACACCCTTGATCCTGACTGTCTGGGCAGCTGGGAGAGGATCATGGTGTAGTGAGACCCTCTCAAAGGTCTCTCTCTCGTTCTCTAATCAAAGAAGTAAGATAAACTTAAAAAAGAAAAAAGAAAAAAAGATAAGGTAGGATAAAATGGAGTAGAACAGGATAAGATAGGGAAAAATATGTCAGGTCCAGCTGCAGTGGTCAGGCAGGAGGGCACCACTTTGCAATGCTACATGGAAGACCACAGTCTGGAACCTGAGTCAATCTGAACCACACTGGTCATGCGCACCACACCTATAATACTGGCTTCTGGAAGGCTGCAGTAGAGGATAGTGGCCTGATAAGACCCTACTGAGGAACCTGTTTCTATCTCTCTCAAGAAACAAAGAAGAAAAAAAAAAAGAAAAAGAAAAGAAAAAATGTAAACATGCACCCCATGCAGTAAGCGTGAATGTTATCTTGTAAAATTGTGTATATGTACTGAGTCATAATTAAAATGTATTTATTATGAGACACAATAAAAAATTGGCAAAACTCAGATTTAAATTATATATTCATATCACACAATGTAACAGAGTTTTTCTATAGTCCCCAAATATACATACATTTGCTGTTTTTCATGGGTTTTTTTGACTGTGGTTTGCCTTTCTCTTTCCACTTGGACATCTTTTCACTTAGGCCAGGAGTTCTCAGTTCCTCCTTCCTTTCTCATTTGCTTAGCACCTGCCCTCCTTGGGAAGGTTTCTGGCTGCTGCCAGAGTGGGTAGCTGAAAAGAAGAAGGCGTTGAGGTGTTGGATGGAATCATAGGTTCTATCAAGCTTGTGACATTTGTCTTCCTGAAATGGGAAACACAAAAGATAAAGAAAGTCTAGTTGGAATGGTAGTGAGGGCCCCAGAGATTCTGGACAATAGTGTCACTGTTTGAAAAGGACAGGGCTACAATTATCTCCATCTCTGGCTCTTCCACCCTCTTCTTACAGAGGGTGACTAATATAAGGGTGTCCCAAGTCTTCAAATAGGAGTATTTCAGAAGGGTCTATGAGAGGAAAGTGGAGGTTGTATTAGCTTTCTCAAGGATGGCTGCCCAATAAAAACTATCTAAAATCATATGAGGAATAAAAGTTTGAGAAGAGAATTGAAGATTAGGGCTTCTAATTTGTTGTTCAAAAGTACTCAGCCCCAGGAAGTTTGCCCCCTCTAGTTCAAATTTAAGTAGGTGAGAGAGGAGTTCCAAGGGACTAGATCCCGTGGCAGATTAACCATTGTTTCCCTTTTCATGATTTTCTCAGACACAAAAATTCTGATTTTCTGTGTAATTCTGAGTTTGAAGTCAAGGTCAGTGACAAGAAAATGAAGCCCTCTGCTATCATATTCTCTATCACTCAATGTTTCAAATGAAAGTTGATTAAAAACATGTGACTGAGATCTTTAATTCTAAATCATCTGGGTGGGGACTGGAGATGTAGCAGCATCCTTATTCTTCCTATCAGCATGGTCTCAGGACAGCTTAGTTTGAAATCATATCCAGGAAATTGTTAATAATGAGAAAACATTGTTCCTAGATGGCACAGTCTATTAAAGTAATGTTAAATATAAGTGCCATTTCATGGGTTCTGTATAAATATTCTTCTTTGTTCCCTAAATGACATTACTGGTGTCTCCTTCGAGGGGTTGCAGGTAGAGGTGAGGTAAGGGCAGTCCTGCAGGTTCTAATTGGCTCCCTGCACTGAGCTCTGTGCAAAGGATCAGTGTCCATTTTGGGTCTGCCTGGCAATGATGCCTTCCCAAAAACTGCCGTGTTAAGCATCCCCTGGTGGCTTTATAAAATGGTTGACCTGCTATTGACCTGCTCCGTGTCACTGGTACTCAGGAGCAGTTTCTCTAGCTAAATACTTGTGGGCCCCATGATAGATTGTAATAAAGATTATAAAGGCACAGCCAAGGCCTAATAGCTCCCAGCTGTCCCATAGTACAAGGAGTCCCACAGTTTCTATTAGAGGAGCATCAGTGAGCCCCTTCAGGGATGTCTGCTGGTAGGGTCAGCAGCAATGACTCTTAAGCCATTCCACTGAACACAACCCCCTTTCCAGATTCTCTCCCCACAAAGGAAAACCAAATGACCCACCAGGGTCAGCCCCACACTCTCACAGAAACTAACCTTTCCTTAATTAACTCCTAGATCTAAATGTGGCTGCCACAAATTTCCACAGATTATGATAAAAAATGACTTACCAGCAATTACTTTTGTATGCTTGTGATAGTAAGGGATATTAGGCATCATTTCTGCCTGGCTGTAGTCAAATAAATTAAGCACTTATACATGAGAGAACCAAGCACTGAAGGAGATACTTAGTTTAGATAAAATCAACATTAACATTTTGTGCAAGACATGGGAAGCCCACAAAAGATTATAGGAGAGACCAGTGGTGGTATACATTTGGATAGGGTAGAAAAGAATACACTAAAAATTTTTAGTAGCTACTGTGTGTCCAACACTGTGTTAGCTATTATATGTCTTTTATCTCATTTAAACTATATTTAATGCTGTTGCATTAAGAGGAAAGTCATTATTGTTTCCTTTTTAAAAAATGAGGAAGCTGATGTTTAGTGAATTTTAAGTAAGTTACCCTAGAGTTATTGTGAAGATTAAATGAAAAGATGACAGTAAATTCTTGGAGCTCTTGGTATAATTCTAAAAATATATTTCAAGGTTGCATAGATTTTTTCCACCTTAAAAAGTCTGTGACTGGGTCCAACAGGTGGCATGGTGGTTAAGGTACTAGACTCCCACACAATTGACCATGGTTTGAGTCCTGGACCTGGTGACTTGTTTTCATCCTTTCTCTCTCTCTCTCTGGCTAGTGTCTATAGCAAATTAGAAAATAATAATAATGATAATAATAATAATAATAAATACAATTAAATAAATAAGTTTTTTGGGGAAAAAAGTCTGTGACTGGAGCCAGCAGATTGTGTGGTGGTTAAAGCTCTAGATTCCCACTTGTCTGAATTTCCCAGACCTGGAAGCTTGAAAATAATTCTGGGCACATGTAATTGTGTGCCCAAAATCCTGAAAGAATGAAGGAGAATGGATTATGGTGTGGTCATCTCCTCTGAGGGGTGATTTCTC
Organism: Tupaia belangeri chinensis; assembly: GCF_000334495.1. NCBI lineage: Eukaryota > Metazoa > Chordata > Mammalia > Scandentia > Tupaiidae > Tupaia > Tupaia belangeri. The sequence continues at coordinate 3,545,238 of NW_006159535.1, forward strand.
ACTTTCCTTTTCTCTGTCTCTGTCTCTCTCTGGCAAGTGCATGCACCCTATGGCAAATCGAATAAAGAAAATGAAAGCCTGTGACTATTATTGTTATCTCAGTGATCATTTAACATTGGAAAGGACTTAATGGAAAAGTCAAGACTGCACCTTGTGTCCAAGAACCAGACTCCATAGCCCATTGCTCTCTCTAGCATGAATCTTTTTTTTTTATCTGTCTTCATTCTTTGAAATAGTATAAAAGGGATCACAAGAAACAAATGTACATTTCAAATTCAAAATCAAGAAAAATAAGAATATATCAAGATGAAGCCAAGAACAGAATATGGAGACCATAAGAGGCTGGACAGCTGCTATAGCTGAATCCTGGTTTATCGGGAGCCCAGTTTTCTGGGCAAAAACACAGAAAGAGGTTGAAAAAGTTCCCTTGATTTCCTTGTTCAAAAAGAAGAAAGTAATCCAATTCCTTACAGGAAGTAACTAATGTATGTCCTTAAAATTATCCCTTTAATAAATTTCTCACATGGAACTTTATACTAGAAGCACTACATTGGTAACATTCTCAACTACAGAAAATGAAGTCACAATCTCAATAGACCTCTTTCTTGTAATTTCTCAGTGAAAGTCAGCAGGACAGCAAAACTTATTTCATTCAAAGAAGTCTACTTGGAGGCCAAACAAGATGGTCCAAATATATCTTTCCTATGATCTGGTTTGATCAAAGAATGAAGAATAGACCATCTGAAGAAATGAATATACCTTTCAAATATCCTCCATAAGGAATATTTTCTTAATGGAAAATACTGGAGCTATCAATCTTCACCTTTAACATCCTCCAACTCCCTCCCTTCTAAGGAATCTACTCTACCAACCTACCAACTCACTTGCACTGAATGCAGGCAGTCAGAATAGGGCAGGCATTTCATCAGATATCCAGAGACCTGGAATGCCTGGCTGGAAAGATCAACAGAGCCTATCAGAATATTCTCCAGGAATTTGAATCTAAAGCTGCAGACTTTTAATAAAAGTGAAATGATAGACGGTACAATGTTGTAGTCTAGATTGCAGGCATTGTGTTGTTGAATGAGGGCAGACCTAACACCTTAGAGATCAAAAACAGATGGAATAACACACATCAACTTGGATGAATCTCAAAGGCATTAGGCGAGTGAAAAAAGCTAGTCTCAAAAGATTACACATTGTATGATTCCATTTATATGTCATACTTGAAAAGACAAAATGATAGTGATAGAAAATAGATTAGTTGTTCCCAGGGGCCATAGTGTTGGGAGAGGTGTGACTATAAAAGGATAGAGCACAGGAGTTTTGGGGGCGCAATGGAACAAACTTACATTCTGATTGTAGTGTTGTTTACACAAATCTATACCTATGTTTGAAGTCACTGAACTATGAAAAGAAAGAAAAAAGGAAAGGAAGGAAGGAAGGATAAGTGAACTCTTGAGTTAGCAGGGTTACTGAAAAGGATATTAGCCAGACCAGAAGAAGGGCAAGCTCTAGGCAAAATTGTCTCAGTGTAAGGCTCTTCTCAGTGCTTTAGGCCTTTCTCTTTACCTCTCAATACCTCCTCTCTCCTTCCTGGAAAGGATTTCCTTCAAAACAAAGTGAAGTCAAGAAAATAAGCAATGAAGGTATATACTTTCAGGTATCAGCCAAGATAAGGAAGGTTTTTTAGTATATTTGTTTGTTTTCCTATAGGCACGTATGTGTTCACTGGAGAGACAGAGAGAAGGAAAGTGAGAAATCACTCTCCAGGAGAGGTGGCCAGGCCATGATACCTTCTCCTCCATTTTCTTCTCAGGATTTTGAGCACACATGCACACCAACCAGCATGTTTTTCTATCTGCCAGATGCAGGATGCACAATTGGTCATGTGGGACCCAGTGCCTTAAACTCTGCACCACCCGCTGGTCCAAGAAAAGGAATATTTTGATAGCTGGGTTCAGAAGGTCTTGCCGTTCATCCACACAATTACACTTTAAATATAGATAATCTTCTGTTATTCTACAGATGCTCTTGGTATGGGAAGGAACAAGATGGCCTAGAAGTAGCACCAAAACTCCTCAGGGATACAAAAAGAAAAGTCCTAGAGCAGGGAACAGGCTGAAAACCAGGGCAGAAAGAATTAAAATAAACATTTTTGCTCTTTTCTTTTTTTTGTATAGTTAACACACTATCGAATGTGTCTTTAGATAACCCTGTCCTGGTGATATTTTCAATAGCCACTAACCTTGCCTGGCACAGTATGGGAGTTGTAAATTGGCATGGAAATTTAAAGCAGGCTCTTGTTGGTGTACAGCACAAATTAGTTATATATGGGGATGGTAGTTTTTTCATCTTCAGTTGTCTCTGATGAAGCTTATAGAAAATAATTGTTCTGTTAACTGAATACCACTCTGTAATTGCAAAAAAAAAGTTTGCAGCTGTTTTGTTGACATTCTGAATACATCCAAGTAAATACAATTTTTTAAATTAGTATTGTTGTCCTTTTAGGTCTGAAATTTTCTTCTTGAGGGAAACTAGACTTTTGCTTTTGCCCATTTTGGATCACATGGATTACTACAGTGTTTATCTTTTCATTATAGTTAGCTGATAAAAAGCTTTTGTCTACACACCTGCATATCATAATAGGGGTAATAAAAAATTGAGACAGTTTTCATCCATAACTGAAATTCTGAAATTGTAATCAGTTGATAGCAAATTTCTCATAGCCCACTTAACATTTATAAACTGAAGTGTAACCAGTCTACACACAGCATGGGATTATTAGAATCAAACATTTTGAAAGCTGTCCTTGAAGGACTAATAGGAAAGTGTGTTCTAATCTTTACATGAGGACTCTATATTCTTTAACTTCCATTACCATGTAATGGCAGTTATATATTTGCAGTTCCCACATTAAAGAAGACTTTAGACTGTATCCCCAAAAGTGTGAGCTTAAAATAAAAGACTGCCGTATTCAAGTTTTTGGTTGACCTTGGTTCCAGCAAAGGCTATGAAAGTGCTGACCGTAAATGTCTTTTCCCATTTATCTAAATACGGACTGCTCGGAAAACTTGGCTTTCCATTAAAAAGTATTTTTAATTAATTGGAGCAGCTTTTAAAATGATGCTACATTTAAAATAGGGGAAACATTCCTCTCTTGTGGTTTGCCCCTTTATAAATCAGATAGACATAAAGAAAGAAGACACAAACTTTGCATCTCAGTATGAATTATTCTAATTTGATTTTTCTTTACAAAACCCAAACTCATTCATTAGAGTCATGTTTATCTGCTTAACAGTTTAGGGAACAATTTGGCAATTTTGTAGTTTGAAATTATCATTCTCTTAAAGTGCCAATGTTTTAAAATAGCATTCTTGTCATTTTACACACTTTTGTGATGGAGTACTGTTTTGTTATATAATTTTGACTTGGATTCTTTCCATTTGCATTTTTTATGTAATTTCAGGAGGAATACTGAACATCTGAGTCCTGGATGATACTAATAAACTAATAATTACAGAGGTTTAAAAAAAAAAGTAAGGTTTTTTATTTATTTTTTTCTCACATGATTAGGTTAGAGATAGGCTATGACTGGTGGTGTTTTATCTGCTCACATGCATTATCAAGGGTCCAACCTCATAAGGCAGGCTGTAGTGTACTGAACTATAGTACTGGAAGCCACAAGTTTGGATTCTGAATCCACCCAAAACACACTGGGTGTGTGCACATCCAAGATCCCGATGAGCTGGAAGGCAAGAGAAAGGGATCACAGTGCGACAAGACCCTGTCAAGGATGACTCTATCTTTCTCATTCTCTCCCTCTCTTACACGTGTGCGTGTACACTCTATCATCAATAAAATAAACTTTAAAAAAATGTTATCAAGGACTCATTTTCCTTGTATACTTCTGCTCCACTGACCTGAGCATGTTAGTTTTTCATCCTCATGCTGGCTCCTCCCTAATTGTAAGTTGAAAACCACACTCCAGGCATGCTGAAAAAGTCCAAGGAGAGAAGAAGGAGAAAGGAGAATGTCTCCTCTCCCGCCCAAATCTTCTCTCAGGAAAGTAAAAATGCTTTCGAATACCCCAAGCAGACATCCTCTCACATTTGATTGGCCAGAAATAGTTCACATGTTCACCTCTCACTGCAAGCAAAGCTGGGGAAACAGGCATCTGATTTTCATTCCTATGTCTGGTTGCCCTCTTTTCATGCTATTATCAAGTTAACTTTTTCCTTTTCTTTTTCTTATTGCTTTCTATCTTTCATCTAGAATAATTACCTGTTCTGGAAGTCACTCTTTCATCGCACTAAAAGGATATTTCATATTTTCCCTGAATATGAGACCCAGAGGAAAAACTAGGACTGGTACCTCTCAGTTGTTACTCAGCTTCCCCTTTTATTGGAAGGTATTTGTACGTCCTGACTAACAGCAACAGTTTTAGCTATAATAACCTTATGTGAAATGAAAGGAAATGTATTTTAGTATAGAAAATAGTAGCAAGAGACCAACAGATGGTATAGTGGTTACATCACTAAACATCCAGGTATTTAGTCAATCACAGTTCAAGTCCTAGACCCAGTGACTTCAAACTCACACTGGGTGTAAGTGTGTGCATGCCCCAAATCCTGAGAGAAGAATGGAGAAGAAGGGATTGCGGTGTGACCATCACCCCTGGGGAGTGATTTCTTGATTTTGATCTTGATTTTTGTCTCTCTGGCGAGCACATATGCCTTATAGTAAAATTCTCTGTTAAAAAAGAAAAAGAAAATTGGGACCAGCAGTTAGCGTAATGGCTATGTCACTGGACTCCCACGTAGCCGACCGCGGTTCGAGTCCTGGACCTGGTAGCTTAAAACTCACGCTGGGCGTGTGTGCGTGCATGCCCAAAATCCCAAGAGGAGAAGGGATTGTGGCATGGCCATCCCCCCTGGGGGGGGATTTCTTGCTTTCTGTCTCTCTGTCTCTCTCTGTCTGTCTGGCGAGTACACACACCCTATAGCAAAAACCTCTCCAAAAAGAAAAAAAAAGAAAAGAAAAGAGAAGAGAAGAAAATAGTAGCAATACCCAACCTGGATGATCTAAATTGTAACTGGAATAGGATCTTCAGATAAGTAGCAACAAAAGACTGTCATAATTTTTTAAGTGCCATAGAGAGTAACTGCTGGTCAGACAGGACTCAAACAATGGCAAAGAAGAGAGAGGGAAGACCATGTAGATCATGACTGGCCACCTGTTATCTGCCATTTGCCATGGGCATTATCTTCGCAGCCACTGAGGTGCATAGGACACAGAGTGGCACTGGGTCAAGATCAAGGATTCTGGAACCATACTCTGGTGCTTCCACTTCCTAGTTCCCTGCTCTTGGCCAAGGTTCCTTGGCTTCCTCATTTATAAATGGAGATAATAATAGTACCTACCACACAGAGTTGTGAATATTTTATAGATTATACATATAAAACAGTTTAAAGAGCATCTCGTTCACAATAAACATTCCATAAATATTGTGAATAATAACACAGTTGTTATTATTGTAGTGGATTTGTCATTTTCATTATTATTATTGGAACATGGAATAGTTTTGACATCAGTGGCCTAAAAGGCCACTAGAGAAGATTGTGAGTTAATGATCAGGTTGCCATTCCTCTTCTCCCACTGCCTAGCTCAGTAAATTTGAGTATGTCACTTTTCCTTCTCAGGCCTTAGCTATGCATGACAGTAAGGGGTTACTTGTAGCTCAATAATTCTAATCCTTTTCTCATATTCAGCTGCTGATGTTTTTTCCAACTATTCACCCACAGTAAGATATTTAACTCATTCTACCCAAAGTTGAGTAGTGTGTCCTTGCTGAATAAGGATAATTCTACTGTAAATGAAGAATCTCAGAGCATAGAATCTACTTCAAGAGGTAGATACTCACCTTAGTTGCAAGGCTCATCTTGGTTCCTTTTATTTATTATTTTATTTACTTCTACCATAACTGAGTGAGAGAGAGAAAGAGAAGGAACCTCTATTGGGATTCTGATGCCTGATGAACCTCCCAGCCTTCAGCCAAACTATGGGCACATGTGTGCCTGGCATGCCCAGGGTGGTCTCCAGACTTGAACAAGTAACCTTCCCATGTGAGATCACCTTGCAGAGGGTCATGTATTACTGTTGTGCTACTGTCTGTCTCCCGGTTCCTTTTAACATAAACATTCAACTTCAATTTTTATCCCAACTATTACACTTCCAGAAAAATTACCCTCTTTCATTTCCTGACTATCCATAGTAGCTACTGTGTATGAGCACCTATTATGTACCAAGAATTTTATTTGCATTATTGGTAATAGTTTCAATAAAACATTTCCAAATAACTATTATTGTTGTTATTTTACTGATTGCTAAACTATAGATAGAAAATTTAAAATATTTTGAAGATCATACAGGAAAAATCATGAGATTAATTTTTAAAATAAGGTCCATTTTGGGAACCAGCAGTTAGCGTAATGGCTATGTCGCTGGACTCCCACGTAGTCGACCGCGGTTTGCCAGACCCGGTGGCTTGAAACTCACGCCGGGCGCGTGTGCATGCGTGCCCAAGATCCCGAGAGGAGAATGGAGGAGAAAGGATTGCGGCGTGACCATCCCCCCGGGGGGTGATTTCTCGCTTTCTGTCTCTATGTCTCTCTCTATCTGGTGAGCGCACGTGCCCTATAGCGAAAACCTCCCCCCCCCCAAAAAAAATAAGGTCCGTTTTTAGTCTAAAACACAAATTCTGTATCACAGTCTCAAGGTGTCATCCAGAACTTCAGAGCCCCTGAAATAATGATCTACACATGTCTCCTGTCATCCCTCTCCTATTAGCTGCCTTAAGTGAGCTCTTACCTATAAATTCAGCCCTATTCTAGGCTCTAAAACTAATGATCCTGAATTTATTGAATTCAAAAAACACGTGCTTAATGGCCCAGCATCAAACCAATTCCATCTCTTCTCTCTTTCTCTGTATCTCTCTCTCTCTTTTCAATTGCCAGAAGGCACATGTGCTCCCAAAGAGAAAGGGAGAGAGAAAACACCCTTAATGAGCATGGTCACACCACAATCCCTTCTCCATTTCTCCATCCTGTTGGAATTTGGGGCATGCATGTGCCAACATGTTTTTCAAGCCACCAGGGCCAGGATTCAAACCACAGTCAGCCATGTGGGATCCGACTCCCTTAACCAGTAGGCTAAGGAGCCAGCCCTCTTGTCTCTTTTTGATTATATAGCCTAATTTTAACTACCTGTATCTTACTTTGCTACCAGCACCTTCTGGTACCCCATCCTCTGTGTCTACTATTCAGGAGCCCAAGTAAAATACTGTTCAAAAACCCCATTTGTTTCTTCTACAAATAGCTGCCAGTTTCCAGCTGTCTGCCCTTGACTAACTTTTCTGCTTCTTTCTCTCTGTATTTACTTATTTATCAACCACTGGAACAAACCAGACCATGTTTTCTTTGTGCTTCTCCAGAACCCAAACATATTCTGTTCACACATCCCTGTCTGCCAACTAACCACAGCTAATCCATCTCTGATTATTGATTACTTAAGACAAATTAACAAGGTGAATCTTTACCATTAAAACGTTTTTAACATCCTAAATTGGGTTACAATTTCCAATTAAAAATTTATTTATCCATTCTTCTAGTCACAGAAGAGGTTTGGCTTATTGGATCCTAACACCAGAACAGACTATCCATCTTACAGAGTGGTAGGTGATTACTCAAGATATATGCTCTGTGAAGGACAAAGCGTCACATGAGAGAAGCCCTAAGCCAATAAGCAGAAGGAAGAAATTATCAATATTAATGACATTAATAAAAAGTTAGTCTATGAATGTAAGCAGGCCTGGTTTTTAATTCTGTCCTTGTCTCTTTCTAGCCCACTGGTTTAAAATATGCACCCTCCCCTGAATTCTGGGTATATGCCCAAAAGAATTAAAATCAGGATCTTGAAGCCATATCTGTACTCCCTTGTTCATTGCAGCATTATTTACAAATCTAAGATATGGAAGCAACCTGAATGTCCATTGACAAATGAATGGATAAAGAATACATGATTTATACATAGAGCAGAACACTATTTAGCCTTAAAAAATAAGGGAATCCTGTCACATGTTGACAACACAGATGAACCTGGAGAACATTATGCTAAGTGAAATTGGTCAGACACAGAAGGACCCTCTAAGGGAATAGAGGAAACAGGCATGAAAAGGGAAGAAGCCAAGAAAAGGTGCAGTTTGGGGGAAAGTTTATAGACACTGGCTGCACTTGGATCCTGCAGGACAATTCAGGAGTGTAAGTTATATCCGTGTTGTAGTACAGGCTTTCCTATTCCCGAATGTGTCAGACATTGGTTAAGAGCCACCCATGGAGAACATAAATGTCCAGGGACCTATCCATCTTACAGAGTGGTAGGTGATTACTCAAGATATATGCTCTGTGAAGGACAAAGCGTCACATGAGAGAAGCCCTAAGCCAATAAGCAGAAGGAAGAAATTATCAATATTAATGACATTAATAAAAAGTTAGTCTATGAATGTAAGCAGGCCTGGTTTTTAATTCTGTCCTTGTCTCTTTCTAGCCCACTGGTTTAAAATATGCACCCTCCCCTGAATTCTGGGTATATGCCCAAAAGAATTAAAATCAGGATCTTGAAGCCATATCTGTACTCCCTTGTTCATTGCAGCATTATTTACAAATCTAAGATATGGAAGCAACCTGAATGTCCATTGACAAATGAATGGATAAAGAATACATGATTTATACATAGAGCAGAACACTATTTAGCCTTAAAAAATAAGGGAATCCTGTCACATGTTGACAACACAGATGAACCTGGAGAACATTATGCTAAGTGAAATTGGTCAGACACAGAAGGACCCTCTAAGGGAATAGAGGAAACAGGCATGAAAAGGGAAGAAGCCAAGAAAAGGTGCAGTTTGGGGGAAAGTTTATAGACACTGGCTGCACTTGGATCCTGCAGGACAATTCAGGAGTGTAAGTTATATCCGTGTTGTAGTACAGGCTTTCCTATTCCCGAATGTGTCAGACATTGGTTAAGAGCCACCCATGGAGAACATAAATGTCCAGGGACCTCTGCTTCTGTGTGGCAAAGCAAGCCTCAAAAACCTGAAGAAAGGAGCCCAAGATCCCTGAACAACAGCTGCAGGTGCTAACTGTTGGAAGTGAAAGCAACAGCTTTTGGTTGCTGCACACCCTAGCCCCCTTACATACTATATGCATACACACAACCATCACAAAGTTACTCAAGGTGAGCTGGGTGGAGCAACAATACTGTTTACTATCCAGAGGCTCTCAAAAAATTGCTAGTTCTCATGAGGATATAACTTGCCTCTGTTCCTCATGAGAAAAGTCAAATTGAATGAATTAGGAGACATTTTCCATGAAAAGATTTACATCAGTAAGACAGGAAGCAATAAATAAAAGCAACAGATTAGTGCAATATTACTAAATTCCATCATTTAGGTTCCTGCCTGGCAGATTTAATAAATGAGATCTATCTCTTCTTGGTGACTGCACTAGCATAAGTACCGTCTAAATCAGGCCTGTAGAGAATCAGGTGACCTGATGGATATCTATCTTTCAGCTCAATAGCAGTAATGCATGGAGGATTTGGAGAGATTTGTGTCAGGAATCAGAGAATGCAATGTTTGTTTTGAATTAACTAATTTTTATAATCAATGTACTGTGAGTGATATGCTCTTGCCCAAGTAGATTTGTGACCTGCCTGAAGTACCAATTATGTTCCAATTTATACAGTAAATCTATCTGGTAATATGAGATGTTGCAGCAATTTTAACACATCAGTAAAGATGGAAATCAATTTATTTTCCTTACCATTTGGCAATAAGCTTTGTAAATAAAACAAGGAAATACAGAGTTTCCAGGGCCAGACCAATCTTTTGCTTCAACCTTTTCTACTTCATGGCTGTTGGCCAAGGACAGGGTTTGCCCCACTAGAAATCTCACTCTCACACAAGCCCAAGTTGGCTCCCCTAGGACCACTAACTCTCTCTAAGTGCTGGGAAAAGTGGGGTTTTCTTCAAGGCAGTCCAGTGTCGGGATTAAAGGAATGAAAATAAGTTTTAAAATTGCCAGGAATTACCATAAACCCACACCAAAGTAGATTGGGCAGATTAGCATAACTGTTCTACACATAAGGAAACTGGTGCTCAGACATAATCCAAGAGAATTGCTGAGGATAGAGCTGGGACTCAAACTCTACGTCTTCTAGCCATAAGTCCTGATGTTTGTCTATAAAACCATGAAGTAACCTAATGATTTAACATCTCTGTCAAGCTGCCTTGTCTTCTAAGAAGACAAAAATGGGGTGGGGGGAGTGCCTGGAATTAAGACAAGTAACAGGTAGAGGAAGAAAGAGGAGGGAAATCTCAGGCAGAAGGAGCAACATGTTCAAAAGTAGGGAGAATTTGAAGTGCATGGTAAGACTTCTGGTTTCCACTTGAGATGAAGAAAGCTGGGAAAGAGCGTCCTTTTACACTTGAAAAAAAAAAAAATAGCCAGACAGAACACACAAAACTTTTCTTGAAACCACTGGAGGGCTGAGATAAAGGAACAAATTTCTAAAAAACAATTAAAAAGGCAGGTACAAGGAGAGATGAGTCCTGAGCACTTGTTATTCTGGGGTAGATGCTTTTGGACACAAAAAGAATTCAGCCAAAATGCTAACAGATGGGTAAAATCTGAGTGTGGACTAGTAAAGGTATACAGAATCCTCAAGAAAAAGCAGATGTGTAAAAATGGTATACCTTATAGGAAACTGACCATGAATAGAGTTTTGAGGAGTAAAAGTTGTTCTGGGTGAGTCAGTGAGTGAGAGGTCAGTGAATGTGAAGGACTAAGATTCTACTGTACACCCCTGTGGACTTTATAAACACTATACACCTGGGACCAGCAGTTAGCATATTGGCTATGTTGCTGGACTCCCACGTAGTCGACCACGGTTCGAGTCACGGACCCGGTGGCTTAAACTCACGCCAGGTGCGTGTGCATGTGTGCCCAAGATCCTAAGAGGAGAATGGAGGATAAGGGATTGTGGCATGGCCATCCCCCCTGGGGGGTGATTTCTCGCTTTCTGTCTCTCTGTCTCTGTCTGTCTGTCTGGTGAGCGCACGCGCCCTATAGCTAAAACCTCTCCAAAAAAAAAAAAACCACTATACACTTAGTCAAGACTAAATTTATTTTTAAATACTCTTATTTTCTTCAATAACAAATTAACCTTAGTGTATTTCATAAACTTAATTTTTATATTTAATAAACTTAATTTTTAAACTTTTTCACTCTTTTGTAATAACACTTAAAGCACATTGTACAACTGCACAAAGACATTTTCTTTCTTTATATCCTATACTATAAGCATTTTTATTTTTTAAAAAAGTATTTATTTATTTTTACTTTCTAAATTTTGCTGTTAAAGACTAAAGTATAAACATACACTTTAGCTTAGACCTACACAAGGCCAGGATAATCAATATTGCAGTCTTCCATTCCCACATCTTTTCCCACTGGAAGGGCTATGATTAAAAAGACAACATGAGATTAAATTAAGCACAAGAGAAAATGGTGCCATCAAGAGATGCAATGAACACAAAATATATGAGGTTTCTGCCAGTGTAACACTACAAACTGTCTTATGGTTATTTTTCTTATAAGTAGAAGTATACTCTAAAATAACAATAAAAAGTACAGCATAATAAATACATAAGCCAGTAACATAGTCAGTTATGATCATTATCAAGCATAATGTACTATACATTATTTTTATTTAATTAATTAATTTATTTACTTATTGGAGAGGTTTTTGCTATAGGGCACATGCACTCGCCAGAAAGACAGAGAGAAAGAGAGAGACAGAAAGTGAGAAATCACCCTCCAGAGGGGATGGCCACACCACAATCCTTTCTCCTCCATTCTCCTTTTGGGATCTTGGGCATACACAAATACATGTACCCAGCTTGAGTTTAAGCCACTGGGTCCAGGACTTGAACTGCAGTCGACTACATGGGAGTCCAGCCATGTAGCCATTATGCCATCTGCTGTTCCCTGTACATTATTTTTATACAACCAGCAATACAGTAAGCTTGCTTACAACAGCATCACTGCAAACATGTAAGTGTTGCCCCCAGATAAGCTTTTTTTTTAATGAATCATAGCCAATTTTGTTCAAATTTTCCAAAATTCATACTTAATATATTGTGTCTATATAAATATATGTCACCATTTACATAATGGTTTTATTATCTCATTTCTTTTCGCTTTATCATTCATTCTTTATGGTTCTTCAGCAGAAGCCAACATCTTGAGTTGCCCAGTTAAGAACCTCTGACCTACTACTCTAATGAAGTTTCTTCTCAATTTTCATGGTCAACATTTGGCTTCTAAAAGAAAGGCTGGAACCAATAGACAGTATAATGGCTATGTCGCTGGACTCCCATGTGGCTGATCATGGCTGAAAACTAATGTTGGGCATATGTGCTTGTGTGCCCAAAATCCTGAGAGGAGAATGGAGGAGAAGGGATTATGGTGTAGCAGGGTGATTTCCTGCTTCTGCCTCTCTGTCTTTCCAACAAGTGCATGCACCCAATAGGAAAAATCTCTCAAAAATAAATAAATAAATAAATAAATAAATAAATAAATAAATAAATAAATGGCTTTTGGTGCTTTCAATCACTTGCTAGTGGGGTAAGATTGCATTGTTACCCATAACCACACAGACAAGCTTTTACAATGAGGAAAAGGGACGTTCCAAATCCCCTTCTGTACCACCTGGCAAGTAATGACCAGTGGCTACAAAGACTCTACATTTCTGAGAAGTGATCAAAATTCCCACTGGCCAGAGTTTACGGAATTTACCCTTACCCTCTCCCTACAATTGAGACCATAGAAAGAAGGCCCTCCTCACTGAAAGGCACAAGCCTGTGAACTCGCTCAGGTCGCACCCCTAAGGATTCTCCCCTTGTTTCTCTTGGACACTCACCTGTGTTCTAAGGTCTAATAAACTTAACTTCTGCTCATGCTCACATTTCTGTCTGGTAAATTACTTTACCACCTACACACCAGTCGTACAGCCCCACTGCACCATTACAGTTATCACCTGGTGACAGGCTTTTTCAGCTCCATTATCATTTTATAGAACCACCATCACATATGCAGTCTATTACTGACAGAAAGATTGCTATATGACACATAACTGTATAAATAAGAACTAGTCAAACTGAAAGGAGAAACAGACAAATCCACAATTAAAATTGAAGATGTTAACCTCTCCAAGGTGGCACAGTGCATTGTATGCTAGACTTAAGTGCTGGAAGCCATGTGGCCAGCCACAGGTTCAGATTCCTGAGTCAGCCTAAAAACCCACTGGGTATTTGGGCAGGCACCCAAGATCCTGAGGAACTGGATTGCTGAGGCTGGGGAAAGGTTGTGGCATGACAAAAATCCGGTCAGGGATGATTTCTCTGTCTCTCTCCATTGCTCTCTTGGTCTCTACACACTACCATTAAAACAAACCAAAAAAAAAAAATCAAAAAACAAAACCCAAAAAACCCACAGGCATCAGCACTCTTGTATCAATAACTAATAGAGAAAGAATCCAGAAAACCAGTAAGGAATAACACTATAAGCCTCTTAGGCTCATTGACCCTAACAGGATATTCCACTCAATGAAAGCAGAAAGAACTTGTTTTTTGTTTTTTGAGAGGTTTTTGCTATAGGGCACGTGCGTTCACCAGACAGACAGAAACAGACAGAGACAGAAAGTGAGAAATCACCCCCCAGGGGGGATGGCCACACTGCAATCTCTTCTCCTCCATTCTCCTCTCGGGATCTTGGGCATGCACGCACACACGCCCGGTGTGAGTTTAAGCCAATGGGTCCAGGACTTGAACCACGGTCGACTACATGGGAGTCCAGTGACATAGCCATTATGCTAACTGCTGGTCCCAACATTTTTTTTCATATGAATAGTGTACACCACTAAGACAGACCATGTTCTGTACCACAGAAAAAATCTTGACAAATTTGAAAAAATATTGGGTCATTTTTTGCATGGAAAAATATGTCATGACTTTTCCGTGACCTAATAGAAGTCTTAAGTCTCTAACTATAGTGACACTTAAGAGGGATACCAGATGGAGTTTCACTAGAAACCTTAGGACAGTAGGCTGGAAAGACAGCACAATAGAGTTATATGACATGCTTGTCTTAAATTATGTATGCACATGCAGATAAAGACAGGGAAAAGCTTTACATGCATACAATTCACTCTTGAGTTAACATGCATAGTAGGAGAAACATATGCAGTTGTCATATCCCATCTCATCTAGCAGGAAGTCCCTATACTTCATCTTGACTTGAGATGCATACACAGAGAAAGGCAGTGAAAGATAGAGTGAAAAAGAAAAAAAATTAAAAACAGAAGAAAAAAATTACAGAATCAACAGATGGTACAATGGTTACATCACTGGAATCCCACATGGCCAACCGCAGTTTGAGTCCTGGACCCAGCAGGTTAAAACTCATACCCAGAGTAGGTGTATGTGTGCCCAAAGTCCCGAGGGGAGAATGGAGGAGAAGGGATTGCAGTGTGGCCAAGTCCCGTGCAGGGTAATTTCTCGCTTTCTGTCTATCTCTCTAGCAAGCACATGCACCCTTTAGCAAAAAATCTCTCTCAAAAAAAACTTACAACAAAAACAAAAACAAAACAAAAAGATCGACTGATGTCTGTGGATATAAATCCAGGGCCTCTGGCTCATCAGGTCCTGCTCTTGCCTTTCCTCTGTCAGATCACTCAGAGCAAGCAACATGGTGATGAGTGGAAGCAATACAGACCTTGAAGACTGGGCTCAACCCTTGCTACGTTGCTCACACGCTACATGGTTATGGATGTTTATTTAACCTCTCTAAACTGCATTTGCTCATCTGTCTAATAACAGCAACGGTATCTCTCTCAAATGGCTTTGAGAGAATTAATGGAGATGATGTATGAACGTACTTAGCACAGAGTGTGTAGACCATAGTAAATGCTCAATATAGTATCACTATTACCATCCATTATTATTATCCCTAGGAAAGAAATTCTCCAGGGAAGCTCTCCATAAGGCTAAAACACTTATGCTGTTTAAGGACTATTTATTTAAATTTAGAGTATGGCAAGAAGCATAAAATCTATAGGTAGGAAGAAATTAAATCTGCTATGATGTCCTATGTCCTCTCTGAGAAGCTTGTAAGAATAATATGGAGCCAAAGTATAGGGCTTCCTTTATATAGACTTTCTCACAGGAGAGACCCTGTCCTATCCCAAACCTCCTAAGTTGTTTTTCCTACTTAATCTTTAGTGCTTGCCATTCTTTTAACTAGACCCAAACACAGTCATTCCGTAATTGAAATACGGCTGAAAATACATGTAGTGCTAGGATGGGTGATATAATGTATTACCTTTCCATCAAGCAGAAAAGCAGGGAAATAAAAGCCTGGTTACACAAGGAATGAAGTAGGAGATCCTCACCAGAAGAGGGGGCAGTGCTTTCTACATGCTCCCTGAACCCAAAGAAAACAGCAGATGAGTAGAACTCAAAGATGCCTAGAGGATAAGCAGACCAAAGACCTCCTAACATCAGGCCTCAGACCAGTTCATTAGAATTATCTAAAGAGTTTGTTAAAATCAGATTCTTAGGTCAGCTGTGGTAGTGCACTGATGCTATGATATTGTGATCTGCAGGAAGGAACCACATGGGAAATCTGAGTCCAACCTAAAGACTGGGTATGGTGACATGCAATCCCAGCAACATGGGGAAGCTGAGGATCAAAATAGCTAAAAAAAAAATAAATAAAATTACGGACTCTTAGGCTTCCCCCTGAACCAGTTGGGGTTAAGATGATAGAATTTTAACAAGTGAGAAGAGCTAGATGTAATAATCACGTATCAATACCAACTATTAACTTTATAGAGGCAGAAACTGAGCCCAAGTTAATGAAAGAACTTTACCCTCCAGCCACTTGACACCTGTCTTCAACAAGCTCAGCTTAGCCGTGATCATAAGAGTGCAAGCAGGAAACTCTAGTCACCTTCCTCCCTTCCCTGCATGGTTCCCCCCAAGCATTTAACATATGAGGACTATAGTTTTCCATGAACCCAGTCTTTCTATGCTACCAGTGGTGACACCTCTTTTTGGATGGCTAAGCTAAGTCCCTCATAAGTTCAACTTCCTGATTACACCCTCAACTTTTCTGCAAACAGTAAAACTGTAAGAGGTGGCAATGTCACATTTGGTCAATAGCTGGCAGTCATGATTGAAGTTGCAGACAATAACAAGAGGGAGTGGCAAAGAGCCAAAAATGAATCTGAAAGGAACGAAGTGACCATTCTCCAACAAGAAAACACACCCCAATCAACTGAGAAAATCATGCAGTGAAAATAGTCTGTTTAAAAAAATCAATGGCGTGCGAATCAGCAGCATTCAAACCCTATAGCCTAGCATCTTGCTCCACCCCCAAAACTGAGCCACATTATTCCTGAAGCCATTCCCAAAGACATCAGTCCCAAAGACAGCTCCTCACTCTAACTTCAACGTCTTCCTCCCAGCATCTGCTCATTTACTTAAATGCATATTCAGACCCTGGGAGACTCTGTATCTCACCACATGAAAATGTTCTTTCCTCCATGGTTATCACTTTTGCCCAGAACCTCATCATTCCACATCTAGATTATTTCTAGAAACTGTTCACTTTGCTTTTTTTCTCTTTCCATAGTTTCTGGCTCATAACTACTTGGCCTTTTGTTCTGAAACTGCCTAATCAGGCCATAGAACTTGTTACAAATAAATTAAAACCGAAAGAGGTCCTGCCTCATACTCAGGAGTTGGGAATGCTACCCAAGAGGCCCAAAAGAAACTGAACAAGCAGGCCTTTCTGCCTTTCCCCACTCAGTCAGTTAGCATTAGATCAGATTCTTTCTGTCCAATCACATTTCTTCATGGTTGTTCATACTTCAATTATTACTATGCAATGAAGTCTCCATATATTTAAAAAAAAAAAACAGTAAAATGACAAGGTTCAGTGTGCTTTACACAGTTGAACATGTAGAGGGTTGCAGGAAAGTGAACAAGAACTAATCCATATGTTGGAAGGGCATTGTACCTCAACCATATGACCACAAAAGTTCCTACATTCAAGACACAACCAGATCTCATTCTATGTATCTCTTTACTTGGTTATTTATTTATATCCTATAAAATATCCTTTACAGGGTCGGCCAATGGCATGGTGGTTAAGGTGAATGGATCCCAAATGGCCAACTGCGTGGCTTGAGTCCCAGACCTGGAGGCTTGGAAAACACAGCAGGCACCTGTGCATAAATGCCCAAAATCCCAAAAGGAGAATGGAAGAGAAGGGATTACAGCATGGCCATCCCCCTGTGGAGTACCTTTTCCTTTCTATCGCTCTCTCTCTCCCAATGTTAAAAAAGAGGAATACAGGCAACCAGCAGTTAGCGTAATGGCTATGTCGCTGGACTCCCACGTAGTCGACCGTGGTTCATGTCCCGGACCCGGTGGCTTAAAAAAACTCACGCCAGGCGCGTGTGCGTGCGTGCCCAAGATCCCGAGAGGAGAATGGAGGAGAAGGGATTGTGGCGTGACCATCCCCCCTGGGGGGTGATTTCTCGCTTTCTGTCTCTATGTCTCTCTCTGTCTGTCTGGCGAGCGCACGCGCCCTACAGTGAAAATCTCTCAAAAAAAAAAAAAAAAAGAGAAATACATATCCTTTAATAATAAGCTAGTCTATGCATTTCCCTGGCTCTGTGAGCCCTTCTACCAAATTAATTGACCCTAAAGAAGAGATCATGGGACCACCAACTGGTAGCTGGTTGATCAGAGGTTCCAGAGGCCAAAACTTATAACTGGTGTCTGAAGAGGGGGCAGTCTTAAGTACTAAGCCCACAACCTGTGGGATCTGACACTATATCCAGGCAGATACTGTCAAAACTGAACTGCATTAGAGGACCCTCAGCTGTAAAACTGATTGTTTGCTTGGTATGTAGGAAAATACTCTCACACACTTGTCCGCAGATGTTTTCTGTGTTGATTGCTGACTGACAGTATAGAGAAAATTCAATTTGTTTTTTCCTATATCTTCAAAGCCTCCATCTGTCTCTTGTATACCTGACATATAGTGCTCAGAAAAACTGCCTCGTCTTCTATTACTCCTATGTGACCTTTGCCAATCAGACAGGTTTCCTCATTATCCCTCCCTGAAACTCAGACTTTTGTTCAGGCTGTTCCTTAGAATGACTATTCTCTCCTGCCTCTGCATGTTCAGGCCTTCCACCCCCTTTGGGTTGAACTAAAGTGTCTGCTTCTTTACTAGGCCTTCTTGGAACACAAGCAGCCTCCAAAGATCTCCTCTTGGCACCTATGAAATTTTTCATCTGCAACTCTCATTCTTCACTGAACACATGCTCACTTTCATAGCTATAATGCTGGGGTTTGGGAGTGAGGGTTAGTACCCCTAAAAATATTCTAAACTTCTGGAGGAAGTCAGCATACAGTGGAAAATACATTGGGATAAGATCTCATGGTTCCTGTCAAAGTCCTTCCTCTAAGTACTGAAGGACCTTGGGCAAGTGATTGAACTTTGCAGGGCATTATCCTATAAAACAAGAGGATCCTATGGGAAATCACTAAGGTTCCTTCCCATCCTAACACTTGAGACTTCTAAGGCAAGGATCGTGTCCTTTTAATATCTCCCAAAACTCTTAGCAATTCTCCCTTACTTTTTCTTTCCTTTAGTTTGCTATAGGGCTTGTGAGCTCACCAGAGAGGAAAAGAGAGAGACAGAGTGAGGAACCATCCCCCAGGGCAGATGGCCATGCTGCAATCCTTTCTCCTGTCAGGATTTTGAACACATAGGCATATGGGTCCAGTGTATTTTTCAAGTCACAGGGTCTGGACTGAAACTGCACAGCTGGCACAGCAGCCTTCATCACGATGCCACTGACCAGCCACCCACCCTTACTTTTCTTCATCCTTTAGGCCTCTCTTCCCTTGTTTGTTACATAGGACTGATAATACCTTCCTCATAGAATTTTTTTTTTTGAGAGGTTTTTGCTATAGGGCATGTGTGCTCGCCAGAAAGACAGAGAGAGACAGAGATACAGAAAGCAATAAATCACCCCCTAGGGGGGATGGCCACACCACAATTCCTTCTCCTCCATTCTCCTCTTGGGATCTTGGACAGGCACACACACGTGCCCGGCATGAGTGTAAGTCGCCGGATCCAGGACTTGAACTGCGGTTGACTACATGAGAATCCAGCAACATAGCCATTACACTAACTGTTGGTCCCCTTCATAGAATTTTTGATCAAGACAGAGGAAAAAAAAAAAAAGAAAGAAGAAAAATACTTCTTGTGAGATACTTAGCACAGTTCTGACACAAAGTAGGGCTTAATAAATCTTTGTTCCTCTTGTTAGAGAAATAGAAGGAATATATTGGAGAGGCTTTTGCTATAGGGCATGTGCGCTTGCCAGAAAGACAGAGAGAGACAGAGAGACAGAAAGCGAGAAATCAAGACCAGAGGGGATGGCCATGCCATAATCCCTTCTCCTACATTCTCCTCTCGGAATCTTGGGCATACATGCACATACGCTCGGCATGAGTTTTTGTTTTTTGTGGGTTTTGTTGAGGTTCTTTTTTTGGGAGAGGTTTTTTTAGCTATAGGGTGCGTGTGCTCGCCAGACAGACAGAGAGAGACAGAGAGATAGAAAGCGAGAAATCACCCCCCGGGGGGATGGCCACGCCACAATCCCCTCTCCTCCATTCTCTTCTCAGGATCTTGGGCACAAATGCACACGCACCTGGCATGAGTTTAAGCCACCGGGTCCAGGACTCGACTGCAGTCGGCTACATGGGAGTTCAGCAACATAGCCATTACGCTAACTGCTGGACCCCGGCATGAGTTTAAGCCACTGGTTCTGGGACTCGAACTGTGGTCAGCTATGTGTGAGTCCAGCAATATAGTCATTACGCCAACTGCTGGTCCCGAAGTAATATATTAGATATCAGTTGAACAAAGAAAGAAAGAAACTTTAAAAAAATAACTATTGATTGAGATCATCGGTAACATGTTATCTTTCCTTTAAAATAGAAACTATTTTCCTTTCCTTCCCTTGAGCTAGAAATTCTCATTTATAACTGTCTTTCTGCATCTGTGTTGAAAGCAGAAGTTCAGGGCTGCAGTGAGTCCCAAGGAGGCTCAGGAGAGATGTCCTTGTGCACACAAGATAGCACTTCTGAAAGTCAAAGCCACTGCACCTCCTGAATACGAAGACCAAATGTTCCATTTTAAAAAGCTACAGTTGCTTAACCCGAACCATGAAGATGGCATTCCTTGAGGAAAAAAGGAGGTGAAGGCTGAGGTTCAGAGGCCCCTGGTGCCTGGCTGATAAGGTGTCAAAATGTCATTGAGTGAATTGTTCTCCTTCTCAAAGCAGACCCACTTGATATGCTTCTCTCAGAGCCAGAAGATAGAGAAATCTCTCCCAGTTGGTGCTCACTTACTCAGACTGCCAAGTCCCAAGCAGAGAAGCATGCATCGAGGCAGGCCTCCAGGGATGAGATCACACCCTTAACCAACCAGCCCTGGAGAAAGTAGAAAGCCCCAGCTCAACCAATTGGAGAGTTTGCCAGGAACCATGACAAGGCCAGCTGTCTCAGTGACAAATGGACAAGAAGGTCTTGCCAGACAAAAAAAGTACTCTAGGAAATGAAGTTAGACTACTCGTAACAGATTAGGAAACCAGAATTCATGGCATTCTAGAGTTCAAACGACCCAGACGAGATTTAGATAGAGTGACAAATCTTGCTCAGAAATATATCAACCTGCTACTTCTACAGAAGAAAAGGCATCATACAATAAAAAATTTTACTGCGTTTTATGATGCCAGATTTTTAAAGTATTGGTTCACAAAAAAAAATACAACATACTTAGTTGTTGGAATTCCACTGAGGTCCAGAGGCAGATGTGAGTAAAAGATGTATACAGTTATTTAAAAAGAAATAAACACTTTCAAAAATGCATTACTCCGTAATTAGGTTATAGATGAAGTGGTCAAAACCAATCTATAACCCTGGCAGCAGTAGTACAGCAAGAACACAATACTCTGCAATACCGAACTCACACGGGAAGGTCTCAGGTTCACATTTGAGGCCTTTCTGGGAATGCGGGTTGCACACATGTATGCCTATGATCCAGACTGGCTGAGAATGGGAGCAGACTATAGCATGAGGACCTTGTTGGGAGTGCCTCTCTCACTCTCTCATGCTTTCTTTCTCTCTCAAAGGGAACAAACATAAAAAAGACCAATCTATGGAGGAATTTTCATGACATTTCAACAATCTTACAAATGCTCAGCATACACCCCTCATGTCTTAAGACACTAATCACTCCTGCTGTCTAATCCATTCCCACCTGAGTCTCTGGTTGAAATGCAGCTATGATATCTTCCCTCATTAATTCAGGACTATAGGGAAGATGGCACATATGTAAGTTTCTTGAAGTCTTCCCACCAGAAGTCAAATAGCATGACATCTAGAGATAACTAGCCACCTGTTTTGTTTGTTTGTTTGTTTGTTTTGTTTTGTTTTAAATTATCATGTGCTTTTATTGGGTATGTGTACAATATCAAACATATCAGATATATATGGAAACTTGACAAAAATTATTTGGTGACAAGGCAGAGAATGCTCTAAGTGTGAACTATATACCATGACAAAGTCTTCAGGAGAACAAGTGAAGAGAAGGAAATGTTACAGAGGAAGCCACACAGCAGAAAATGTATTTAAGTTTAGGGTCCAAAGAATAGGAATATGTCATTGCTCTGCCTCTCACCTATAGCAAAACCTTACGTAAGTCCTTCCCATTCTCTAAGCCTCAACTTCATAGCCTATAAAATTGAGAAGAGAAAATTGCCTCTACTGAAATCAAAATATTGGAGTTTTTTTTTTTTTTTTCATCGAGGATCTCATGGAACAAAGTTTAAAAAAAAATCAATAATAGATCTAGAGTGCTGATATCTGACAGATTTCTTAAACCATGATAAGATCTGTTGTTTGTGTTCACATTTTCTAGTCTCAAAGTAGCCTTTGTTGTCCTGGGCATGAAACAGAGTCAATTCCGGAGTCCCTGAGTCAGGAAGGTCCCATAGTACAGTGAAAATCTGACACAGAACTGCTCTACAAGCTGGGACTAAATAAGTAAGTCCTCACATATTCTCATGTGCTCTAGCTGTGAAAGTATAGGGACAAGGGTTCCTTCATTTTCATATAGGAAACCTTCTAGGGTCCCTGGTCTCCTAAATATGTACTGCATCCCAAAAGGAAGAAGATTAATTAAATAGGTTAGTCCTGTTTCTATAACAGAAATTTAAAAAAAAACTCCAATATTTTGAGCTATATTCTGTTCCTCTCCAGTCTCAGAATGCACACACGCAGATCTTCCTCTGTGTGTGTGTGTGTGTGTGTGTGTGTTTGTATGTGTATGCACCAAAGCATGTTAAACACAATATAAATGCCCTGGCTCTGAAGGCCACCAACTCCTCTGAAGAATAGAAAGTCAAAGTGACAAATTCGACACTAGTCCCTAGTTTGGGACTTCACTAGTATGGGAATTCCCCTCTTGACCAATACTGATAGTCTCTGAGACCTCAACCATGGTTTCAGCAAACCTGCCCCCTCCCCCACTTTGTGTCCAGTTCCCACATTGTGCCAAAGCTGCCAGCCAAGGGACCAATTAGTGTCAACTATGATGTCAACACTTGCCTGGTGAATGCTGCATGTAGCTACATCTTCCTAATGAAGCTCTGAACTATTTAATTAGGAGCTGCTCTGACAATTCTGCCCTTGTCACATCAGCAATAGGTTGGAACACAAGGGGGAAAATTTCCACTGAATCCATGCCATAGCATTTGCTCTGTAAACCGAGATGAGTGGGATGCATTCACCTTGCTAATGCATGGAAATAAGAGGTAAGGCAGTTTCTCACCACATCTAGATGGAAGGTATAAAGATACAGCCATGCATAAAACAAAGGATTTTTCCCCCTCCCTATCCAAGCAGCTATTTGTTCACATCTCTTCCCTTTCCAGCATACTTGTGTTGACTTCAAGGGTCAGAGGCAGAGCAGCCTGGGGACCAGCAGTTAGTGTAACGGCTATGTTGCTGGACTCCCATGTCGCGGTTTGCATACCGGACCCGGTGGCTTAAAACTCATGCTGGGCGCGTGTGTATGCGTGCCCAAGATCCCGAGAGGAGAATGGAGGAGAAGGGATTGCAGCATGGCCATCCTCTCTGGGGGGTGATTTCTCACTTTCTATCTCTCTGTCTCTTTCTGTCTGTCTGGCGAGCGCATGCGCCCTATAGCAAAAAACTCTCAAAACCAAACCAAAACAAAACAAAACAAACAAACAAACAAAAAAACCTTTGACTTAGATAAAAATCACCAACAATAATGAAAAAAATAGTTCAAAGAAATCAGAATAACATAAGAGAAATAGTATACTATGAAATGCCCAAATATTCAAATAACAGGTATTCTATAAGTTAAAGAATCAGACAAGAGTATAGAAGGTCTATTCCATGAAATACTTGCAGAGAACTTCCCAAACCTAGAGAAGCAATCAAATATCCAAACCCAAGAAATACTAAGGACCTCAAATAGAATCAATCCAAGAAGATACTCTCCATGGCACAACATAGCCAGAATGACCAAAATCACAGATAAAGACAAGATACTAAGAATTGCAAAAGAGAAACATTAAGCTACTTACAAAGGTTATCCCATCAGGCTAATATTGGACCTCTAGGTGGAAATCATGCAAACAAGGAAAAAATGGGAAGATATATTCAAAGTGTTGAAAGAAAAAACAATTTCAGTCAAGATTTCTATACCTGGCAATATTAGCCTACAAATAAGAAAAAAAAAAGATAAAAAATATTCTTAGATAAGCAAAACCTGAAAGAAGTTATCAACACCAGACCAGCTTTTCAGGAAGTTCTGAAGGGAGTGCTAAACCAAGAAAACTAAAAAGAGACAGATAGAAACAAGGGAGTAAAAATCAACCAAGAAAATGGCTAACATAATGGCAGGGACAAGTCCGGAAATATTGATAATAATGCTGAATGTTAATGAATTAAATTCTCCTGTCAAGAGACATGAACTGACTCAATGAATTAAAAAACAGAAGCCCTCTGTTGCCTACAGAAAATGCACATCATGGATAAAGACATACATAGGTTAAAAGTGAAGGGCTGGAACAGGTATTCCATGCAAATGGAAACCATAAAAGGGCTGGAGTTACAGTACTGACTTCAGACAAAATAAGCTTTAAGACAAAAAAATGTAAGAAGAGACAAAGAAGGGCATTATGTAGTAGCAAAAGGGCTAATTAATCAAGAAGATATAATACTTATGAATATGTATGCCTCCAAGACAGGAGTACCCAAATACATGTAGGAAATACTGCTAGATCTAAAAGGAAAGAGAACACAACACACTAACTGTTGGGAAATTATGTGGGAAACATTGTCAAATATGAAATGGGTGTTTAGTTCTCTGTGTATAGAAATTTGTGTCAACAGGTGTTCTAAAACTGTATGAGATTCTTAAATATCTGATATGTAAGAGTACATTATTAGTCATACTTGGAATGTTAAATAGTTCTAATGTAGTTTGTCACAGAAATGATCGATTTGTCAGTCTTGGGTTATGGTAAAATCAGATCTCGAACCATGGCCATTTTAAGTTTCATTTTCTATAGTTAATTGCTTTATTCTGATGCTCTTTCTAAAATATTTGGTAATAGGCTACAATCCAAAAATTGCCTCTTTTAAGGACATTACTGGAAAAGACTCTGATAAGTACTCTTAAATATAGGTTTTGATAACTTTGAGATCATATTTCAGAATTTCCAGGATTTAAATGGAAGATCAGATCACAGTAACACTGCAAATTCAACAGAAGAGAAATTAATTACATGAGACTGAACTGACAAAGTAGAATTTTATGACTTTGACTAAAACATTACTGATTTTTTTCTATGCTTTGTTTTCCAAATTTAAGGATTTTTTTGTTTTCTTTTCAGCTGTTGATAGCTTTGGCAACTTGTTAAATTTTTTTCTCTTTTTTTGTAAACGGAATTGAAACACACTTATCTCTCTTCCAGACCCCTTTGGAATTGGAAAGCATTTGTATTATTATTTTGTGGCAGTATGGTTATTTGCATAAGTTTAATAATACCCATTGCCTTGCATCAGAAATTGGAAATGCACTGAGTCAGCAGGTGACATGGTGGTTAAGGGTACTAGACTCCCACATGGCCAACCATAGCTCAAGTCACAGACTTGGTGGCTTGCTTTCTCACTTTCTCTCTCTCTCTCTCTCTCTCTCTCTCTCTCTCTCTCTTTCTCTCTCTCTCTGTCCCTCTCTGGTCAAATTAAAATAAATAAAGTTAAATAAATAATTCTAAAAAAAAAGGAAATTGGAAATGCTGGTTATTGCCAGGACTTTGACTGGAATGTAATATCTCAAGACACAACCAGAGAGCTCAGGTTGATCCTGAGAAAGCCAACAGAAGCTCTTAGAAAGATTGTCTGGTACCATAAACAGATCTGCCTGACAGGTAAGTAAAGAATGTCACTTCCTGGGACCAGCAGTTGGCGTTATGGCTATGTCGCTTGTCTCCCACATAGTCATCCATGGTTTGAGTACCAGACTGGGTGGCTTCAACTCACTCCAGGTGCATGTGCAAGCATGCCCACAATCCTGAGAGAAGAATGGAGGAGAAGGGATTGTGGCGTGGCCATCGTCCCTGGGGCATCATTTCTCACTTTCTTTCTCTCTGTCTCTCTCTCTCTCTCTTTCTGGCAAGCGCAAGCACCCCATAGCAAAAAACTGTTCAAAAAAAAAAAAAAGATAATGTCATCCTAACAGGTCCCAAATCTTCCAAGTATAGGTATTTAAAGGCACAGTCACATGGTGAATTCCTGACTTGCCTCAGTAGCCTTGGGAGTCTTTTTAAAGTGTCTAATCTGAAGTTCCTTATAAAAGGTTCCAGAAAAGCAGACTAAATCAATTCGTATTCTTATTGAGCTTTGTGCAAATAATAGACCAAACTGAGACTAAACCTATTTTTTTGCAAATATGTTAGATTATGCTTTTCTTTAGTAAGAGGAGGAATGGAGAGAGGGAACACAGTGTTTCAGAAGAAAACTATAGTGCGCTTGTTAATAGATTTTAGCTCTGCCCATATTTGTTTTTTGAATTTTTAGTGTCTACCTACTGTTTGAACAGAATCCTAATCTTTTTTCTGGATTTAATTCTTAAGCAAATTTTTCTTAGCATTTTGATTCATTAAAGGTAACACTGCTTTTCTTGAAATAAAATAAAAATAATAGCAAACTAAAGACAGTGCAAGAGAAGGGTGGGCAATGGGAAAGTGGGGAGGAAATTAAGGTAAAAAAACATTTAATGGACACAATAATGGAAAATTGCTGATTATAATGTATATGATAATATCTTTGACTGGACTAATATGCAGTGTATTCAAGATGGCAAAGTTCATTTTGTATGTTGTAAAGATGTACAGTGATTAAGTGTAAAAAATATATATATAATTTTTTTTACAATGCCTATCTCAGGACCAGCAGTTTGTGTAATGGCTATGTCACTGGACTCCCATGTGGTTCAAGTCCCGGACCCAGTGGCTTAAACTCACGCCAGGCACATGTCCGTGCGTGCCCAAGATCCTGAGAGGAGAATGGAGAGAAAGGGATTGTGGCATCTCCACCCCATCTGTCTCTCTGTCTCTCTGTCCCTCTGTCTCTCTGTCTCTCTGTTTCTCTTTGTCTCTCTGGTGAGTGAATGCACCCTATAGCAAAAACCTCTCAAAAAAAAATAATGCCTATCTCTAAAAACATTATAATGATTAAAACAAAATGAGTTCAAAGAACTAAGCTCAATAAAAGAGTCTCCTTATTTCTCAATGTCCTGTGTTCTAAATTAAAAGGCACATTCTGTACTGTAATTAGGACAGTATTGTTTTTATTTGTCTCTCCTCTGTTTCTCACTCCAGTGCCTTTTCTTTGTCAACATTGTTATTTCACCAGTCCCTGTGGTTTCACCCACCCTATCCCCTGATTATTCTCTATAGATTACAGTTGTTATGTTATTTCCAAAAAGTGGCCCCCAAATCTGAACACCAAGCTCACTATCACAAAATACAATGATTTTTTTTTTCTTTTGAACTGGGTAACTTGCTCACAAATCAGTCTCAGATCTCATTAACTTTTCTGCAGCCACTCCGCAGGAAGATGGAAAAGGGTCCTTTTAGCCCAAGGGCCAAGAAAACAATTTATTTGAAAGAAGCCACCTAACTCCACCCATTTAAGTTTATTAAATAGAGAGGAAATTAGATCTCGAATTATATAATTCACTTGTGATTATTACATTCTTTGAAAAGGTTAAGGTGCTTACCACAAAATATAAAACAGTAATTTGTATCTTCATTGCTGAAATTTGGAGAAGGAGATTTGGAAATTTTGGAAAGCAACCATTCTGCTCACCTTGGGAGGCAAGAATATTGAGATGAAGTCTGACAGTCAAGAAAATCAGATAAAGAGTAAAACTCATTCATAATTTCACTGCTTCTCCTTTCCACTTCAAAAGAAAACAAAAGGAAATTGTCTTTTAAAAAGCAAATATAGTGGCCAGCAGGTGGCATAGTGGTTAAGGCACTGGACTCCCAAGCATCTGACATCGCTTCAAGTCCCAGGCGTGGTGGCTTGAACCTCACCCCAGGCATGTGTACATGCTTGCTCAAAATCCCAAGAGGAGAATAAAGGAGGAGGGATTGCAGGCCATAACTCCTCTGGGGAGATTTCTCACATTCTATCTCTCTGTTTCTCTCTGTCTCTCTGGCAAGCAGATGCTCCCTATAACAAAAATCTCTTAAAAATAAAAAGGCAATTATCACATGCAATTAGTCAGTTAGTGCATGTGATAATATTAATAGCACGAGGGAAGATAAACTGGGAATGAGAGCCATTTAGAACTTTCTATTTCTCATTCCTTTTGCACCTTAGGTCAATAATAATACTTTTATAAATATGGCAGGAGTTCCACATCCCATGCCATCCCAATGTGTATAGCCTTTTACAGCTAGAAAGCCATTTCTTCCCTACAGAGATAGGCAGAGGAAGAAAGAAAAGTGACTTCACGAGACTGAGTTTTGTGAGTCAGAGAAACAAACAGCAAAACAGATCATGTTCCAGATAATGATAAGGATGGGAAGTTAAAACTTCCATGCACAAGCAAAGGAGCATTTTCACTGATAACTAGGAGGTAAGCAAGAGTTCTTTAACCCTCCCATCCAAAGGCAGAACCAAAAGTGAAGATAAAATCATCTGTATCCTCAACCTAATAATCATGGAACCAGAAATAAAGAAATCTAAGTATTCTAAACCAGAGACTGTCTTTGGGAAATAATGTAATGGGCAGGCAGATTATGAATGATAGAGAGACAGCCAGCCTGTGGGAACTCAGAGAGACAATGGAGAAAAAGAGATGATAGACAGAAAAGGAAGGGGAGAAAGACAGGGACAGACAGAAATGTAAATGGACTAAAGTGAAGGGAAGAGAAAGTCAGCAAAAGGAAATCACCAGAAAAATAAAAGTTAGAGAAAAGGCATTTGATAGGCAGACCAAAAGAAACAAAAAGGAAAGGAAAAATGATAGGAGCCAAGATGAATGGGGAAGGTATAAATGAATTATAGAATGCTAGGTGGACTGAATATTGAGACACTAAGAACCTGATAAGGCACCAAAGTCTAATTCTTCATGCAAGCATTCAGGGCACATGGAGATGGCAAAGCACTGTCTAAAGTTGCTAACATTTACCTTCCAAGAGTGAGGAGTTTGGAGTCAGGAAGTTTCTGATTCAGTTTCTCAGATAAGACACTTAAGCTCTCGAGTTTTAGTTGGCATATCTGTAAAATAGGAATTATAATCCACTTCACTAGATTGTTGTGATGACCAAATATAAGATATATAAAAATACCATCACAATATCTAATGGATAATGCCTGTGCAATAAATGCTAGTTGTCCTTCTTTCTTTAAATCAGATATTCTACACAGGAGTTCTTTAATCATCATTCTCTGTACCGCCTCTCCTACTGTATCACAGACCCTGACTTTCAATTGTTAAGTGCTTTATGGGCAGAACCTGTGTCTTGTTCACCAGAGAATCCTCTGTGTCTTGCACAGTGTCTGGTACAAGGCCAATATTCTATAAATAAGTAGACAAACATTTTTAAATGAACAAATGCATAATAAGTGAATGAATGAGATGACAAATGTAAGAAAGAACTGTCTCCCTCTTGGGAGGAGTTAGTTATTGGATAGGCAGGGTTGAGTGCAGAAAGCAGAATCTACCTCAAATAGTTCAAGGAGAGATCTTAATATTGGGTATTAAGGACCTCACACAGACTTTAGGAGGCCTGAAAGAGCGTCAGTCAGAAAGCTGCCACTCAACTATAGAATTCAAAGTCATCCCACTACAGCTCCTGCAAAAAGAATATTGGTGTTCATTAACTTATTTGTTTGTTTGACTAATTTATTATTTCATGAATTTATTCATTCAACAAATGATTATTTGTCTATTTAGTTATCCACAGATAAGGAAGCTGCTGTTTTGGCCATGGTCACAAATTCCCTTCATGTACAGAAAGCTGGTAACTAGATAGGGAACCTGATCCTGTTATCCCAACTCTTCTAACATGCACGTGTCATGACCTAACTTGCAAGCAACGACAGCTATAGGAGAATGCATCTACCTCCTTTCTTCCAAATGTCAACTTGATGTACCTAATTGACAGAACAAAATTTGCATCCATGAGTCTGAGATATGTAGCTTTTATAACTTACTAATATGTCAAACTACAAAGAAGTTGGAATGAAGGCTGAAAGAGCCAACCCATATCAGGAATCTTTTTTAATCTAATGAAAAAACGCGTTTCAGTCATGAGAGAGGACAAAGCAAAAGAACAAACAGAAGGGGTTAAAAGATAAGCATGACTACTCTGTGAGCTTAATTTTCTAGGATTTACTCAATTTCAAATATTAGAGTTCATAATCAGATATATGTATCTTTTGGGGTTTGTAAAATTTATTCATATCAGATAGAGAAAAACACTCTATTCTCCAAGTGTTAGTTATTCTATGACTTCATCCATAAAAGATAGCCAACATTTTGGAAAGAAATTGCAGTCATTGAGGCTGGTATATGTCCTACCAAATGTTTCCTCAGAATCTTGAAAGCAGTCCCATCTGTTGCATAGAGAAGGCATGATTTCTAACCCAGTTTCCGAATGAATCATGGCAGCAGTAGCCATGTGACTAGACCTCACAGACTTCAAACTGCAGGGAGTATAATTGACCAAGAGTTCCAAGCTGCTACTGGGCTCTGACATCTATTGACATTCATCACTGCGATGGCTCCAAAGTCACTTTTCCTAGAAGTCGCTCCTAGGCAATGATAAAGCACACAGTAGGCAGGCCCTTTACTGGGAGACAGGGGACTCCCATGACAGGTAACTTTGGCTCAAAGACTCCCTAAGAGCCTTGCCAAATAATCCTTAGAACTTTCTTTAGCCTGCTCCACAATCTATGATGCTTCCCACCAACGTTTCTTTCCCCTGTTCTTCACTCAAGTTCAGACTTGGCTCATGATCTGATGGCTCCTCCAGCTTTTCTCAGCTTCTTCCCCATTTTCTCAGACCTTTCTGTTAATAAAATTCTCTCTTGACATCTCCTTCCTGGAGGACCAAGACTCACATGAGTGAAGTCTTAACATTGATCTTTAATGTCCCAATCCCAGGGATGGGGAAGGAGATGGGAAGGAGTTGGTGTAAGAGGATCATTGTGAGAACGTCCAGAGTATGCCTCTTCCATAGACAATGGAACCATGCTTTACATATGTGTAATTACAGTAAGAGAACAGCTTTTATTTACAGGAGAGGAGGAAAAGAGAGAGGACTCAGAAAGGGGTAAGAGATAAGCATGATTACTCTATGACTGACTTTGAATTTCTAAGATTATTTCAACTCAAATGCTCTGGGTCTTCACCAGATCTCATGTACATTCTAGGGTTTGTAAAACATGTTTCAGATATGATACGGAAGAACAAAATTCACCTCATTCTCTAAACATCATGTATGTGCAAAAATATATACACTTCTGTGTTCATGTGTATGTTCATATAAGAGAAAAACTATTACAATAAGTATATTTTACTAATCCTTGTCAAGAAAAATAATCTCCATTCCTGAAGAGAATAATAATAAAATTGTTTTAAAAGTGTTTTCTCTTGTCTTCAGGCTAAATTTTCTTTCCTTGGATGAATTTTTAAGAGTTTAGTTCTGGGGGCCAGCAGTTGGTGTAATGGTTGTGTCGCTGGACTCCCATGTAGTTGACCGTGGTTCGAGTCCTGAACCTGGTGGCTTAAACTCATGCTGGGCGCATGTGCATGCATGCCCAAGATCCCAAGAGGAGAATGGAAGAGAAGGGATTGTGGCATGGCCATCCCCCTGGGGGGTGATTTCTCATTTTCTGTCTCTCTGTCTGTCTTTCTGGTGAGCACATGCACCCTATAGCAAAAACCTCTCAGGGTTTGTAAAACATGTTTCAGATATGATACGGAAGAACAAAATTCACCTCATTCTCTAAACATCATGTATGTGCAAAAATATATACACTTCTGTGTTCATGTGTATGTTCATATAAGAGAAAAACTATTACAATAAGTATATTTTACTAATCCTTGTCAAGAAAAATAATCTCCATTCCTGAAGAGAATAATAATAAAATTGTTTTAAAAGTGTTTTCTCTTGTCTTCAGGCTAAATTTTCTTTCCTTGGATGAATTTTTAAGAGTTTAGTTCTGGGGGCCAGCAGTTGGTGTAATGGTTGTGTCGCTGGACTCCCATGTAGTTGACCGTGGTTCGAGTCCTGAACCTGGTGGCTTAAACTCATGCTGGGCGCATGTGCATGCATGCCCAAGATCCCAAGAGGAGAATGGAAGAGAAGGGATTGTGGCATGGCCATCCCCCTGGGGGGTGATTTCTCATTTTCTGTCTCTCTGTCTGTCTTTCTGGTGAGCACATGCACCCTATAGCAAAAACCTCTCAAAAAAAAAAAAAAAGAGTTTAGTACTTTTGCTTAAGCTGTCATTGAAGTAGAGTCTTTCTTGATTATTTCGTTTCTGAATATACTCCTTCTTGTAATAGGTAGGTGAGGAGGTAGGAATGTAGGTCCACCATTTCAAGATTTTAGAAATCTAGTCTTTATGGACAACCCATGGCATGGTGGTTAGGACAGCTGGGTCCCACGTGGCTGACTGCATGGTTTGCACAGACCAGCAGCTTGAGAAACATGCCGGGCATATATGCATGCATGCCCCAAATCCAGAAATGAAAGAGAAGTGAAGGAGAGGGATTGAGGCATGATCTCCCGTTGGGAGTACTTTCTCACTTGGCTCTCTTTCTCTCTCTTTGGTAAGTGCACACACCTTCTAGCAATTAAAAAAAAAAAACTGATCTGTAAAGTCCATTTCTGTCTAGTTCAACACTGTATTTTTATCCCCTAGAACAATACCAAGCAAGTAAGTAGCACTTTTTATTGATTAAATCTGCACCTTGGTCCTCATGAAAGCTGACTTGATTGGGAATAACTCACACAACATTCTATTTTCATTTCCTTTTTAGTATTTGGTAACCCCTTAGTAAGGTCACACCTAGAAGGAACTGAATTTAGAGCTAGCATTCATGATATAGAACACCTGAAGCACAGAAAAGGACTATCATATGCCAACAGAGAACTGCTGTGTTACCAGCTATGCCTAAACATAGTGCATCCAAATACAGTTCTTCAAATCCAGGTTCAACCAACCTTGGGGATCATTGTGATATTAAATGTCCTGAGATACTGAACACTCTTTGATCAGCCTAAGGGATTCTGGATTGTTTTTGCACCATTGCCTGGACTCTGAAAGATACATCTGGAAGCAAAACTGCTTTTGTTCAGCTGCAATTCAGATGTATTGAGCCCACACACATACCCAGGGTTCCATTGGCGAATAGGGTTCAACTAACTGAAACAAGAACTTGACACCTTTCTAGAGGAAGGGAACTTTGATTCTACAGCCAGAAATGCCATTTTTAATAGCCCAGAATTTGATCAAAGAGAGCAAGTCTTTTTGAATAACAGGTAAAATTGTTATCGTGATAGGTTGGAACCTTTGTTGTGATTTTTTTCTCTTTACCTCTTCTACCATTTTGTATCCTGCCTCTATCCAACCAAACATAATTATGAATTAGGAAAATACAGAACTTCATGAGTTCATTCAAAACTGTTTATTGTGCACATACTGTATTCCAACCAGTTCTGAAGATAAGTCCTATGGATACCATGATAGGCAGAATTGGCTTGCTTTTCTTTTCTTTTCTTTCTTTTGTTTGGAGAGATTTTTTGCTTTTGGGTGCAAATATTCACCCGAGAGACAGAGAGAGAGAAAGTGAGAAATCACCCTCTGGGGGATGGCCACACTACAAACCCTTCTTCTCCATTCTCCTCTCATGATTTTGGGCACACACGCACATGCACCTGGCATGAGTTTCAAGCCACTGGGTCTTGACTCAAACTATGATCGGCCATGCATGCACCCTATAGCAAAAACCTCTCAAAAAAAAAAAAAAAGAGTTTAGTACTTTTGCTTAAGCTGTCATTGAAGTAGAGTCTTTCTTGATTATTTCGTTTCTGAATATACTCCTTCTTGTAATAGGTAGGTGAGGAGGTAGGAATGTAGGTCCACCATTTCAAGATTTTAGAAATCTAGTCTTTATGGACAACCCATGGCATGGTGGTTAGGACAGCTGGGTCCCACGTGGCTGACTGCATGGTTTGCACAGACCAGCAGCTTGAGAAACATGCCGGGCATATATGCATGCATGCCCCAAATCCAGAAATGAAAGAGAAGTGAAGGAGAGGGATTGAGGCATGATCTCCCGTTGGGAGTACTTTCTCACTTGGCTCTCTTTCTCTCTCTTTGGTAAGTGCACACACCTTCTAGCAATTAAAAAAAAAAAACTGATCTGTAAAGTCCATTTCTGTCTAGTTCAACACTGTATTTTTATCCCCTAGAACAATACCAAGCAAGTAAGTAGCACTTTTTATTGATTAAATCTGCACCTTGGTCCTCATGAAAGCTGACTTGATTGGGAATAACTCACACAACATTCTATTTTCATTTCCTTTTTAGTATTTGGTAACCCCTTAGTAAGGTCACACCTAGAAGGAACTGAATTTAGAGCTAGCATTCATGATATAGAACACCTGAAGCACAGAAAAGGACTATCATATGCCAACAGAGAACTGCTGTGTTACCAGCTATGCCTAAACATAGTGCATCCAAATACAGTTCTTCAAATCCAGGTTCAACCAACCTTGGGGATCATTGTGATATTAAATGTCCTGAGATACTGAACACTCTTTGATCAGCCTAAGGGATTCTGGATTGTTTTTGCACCATTGCCTGGACTCTGAAAGATACATCTGGAAGCAAAACTGCTTTTGTTCAGCTGCAATTCAGATGTATTGAGCCCACACACATACCCAGGGTTCCATTGGCGAATAGGGTTCAACTAACTGAAACAAGAACTTGACACCTTTCTAGAGGAAGGGAACTTTGATTCTACAGCCAGAAATGCCATTTTTAATAGCCCAGAATTTGATCAAAGAGAGCAAGTCTTTTTGAATAACAGGTAAAATTGTTATCGTGATAGGTTGGAACCTTTGTTGTGATTTTTTTCTCTTTACCTCTTCTACCATTTTGTATCCTGCCTCTATCCAACCAAACATAATTATGAATTAGGAAAATACAGAACTTCATGAGTTCATTCAAAACTGTTTATTGTGCACATACTGTATTCCAACCAGTTCTGAAGATAAGTCCTATGGATACCATGATAGGCAGAATTGGCTTGCTTTTCTTTTCTTTTCTTTCTTTTGTTTGGAGAGATTTTTTGCTTTTGGGTGCAAATATTCACCCGAGAGACAGAGAGAGAGAAAGTGAGAAATCACCCTCTGGGGGATGGCCACACTACAAACCCTTCTTCTCCATTCTCCTCTCATGATTTTGGGCACACACGCACATGCACCTGGCATGAGTTTCAAGCCACTGGGTCTTGACTCAAACTATGATCGGCCATGTGGGAGTCCAGCACCTTAACCACTGGCCTGAATTGGCACACTTTCTATCATCATTAGGATTTTAAGTGTGGGAGGGAGATGGACAGTAATAAAATAATCCAACAGATAAATATTCAGTTATAAGCTAGGAAATGCGTTATAAAGAGCAGGATGCAGCAAAACATCTTAAAGGAAGTTACAGATTGGGCTGAGTTCAAAGCCTAAGTAACAGTTAACTAGGACAAAGTGTAGAGAAGAACTGGGGTAAGGTAAGGGGACTGGCTCTGGGCAGGTGGACAGCATGTGGAAAAGTATAAAGAAACACAACACTCCAAGAACTGGAAGACCCAGTGAAATAAGACCACAAAAGGAGGTCATGCCACATGGGCAGGCCTTTGTAGGCAGATGACACCCTGGGGATTCTTCTCTCCTTTGACTTTGAGTCTCCTCACACCAGAGATGTTCTGATGTTCTGAGAGGTTCCCAAGTTTGCCTCCTACTCAGCTTTGCAGTCTCTTCTCATGCACTTCAAAATCCTCTCTCTCTACCCTCAAGAAAACAACCAGGCTCTCATCCTGAGCTAACCTGGGGAAACACCTTTTCTTTTCTTCTTTCCTTTCCTTTCCTTTCCTTTCCTTTCCTTTCCTTTCCTTTCCTTTCCTTTCCTTTCCTTTCCTTTCCTTTTTCTTTCTTTCTTTTAAATTTAATTTAATTTAATTTAATTTAATTTAATTTGATTTAATTTATTTTCCCCAGCATGAATACACTGCATATGAGTCCAGTAGGAACACTATTCTTGAGCCCCTGTCTCTTCTAGCTCTCAGCTCTGCCTCATTGGTCCTGCTGGTTTTTCAGTGTAAACTGTCTTGCTACTTTTTTCTATTTCTTGGTTCAAATTTGTTCTCACATCCTTTCCGTTGATGGTGTGTAAGTACCCGGCTAGAGCCTACTATGTAATCTCTCAAAAGATATTGGGCATCGAAGGGGAAAACAAGATCTTGTGTGTGTGTGTGTGTGTGTGTGTGTGTGTGTGTGTTAGTTTGTTCTTACATGCACTTTCTTTTTTTAAGTTTTATTTTTTTATTTCATTTTCTTTTATACATTCAATCACATTATTTGTCTTACAAAGTGGATATTTCAACAGGTGAACATTTCTCCCTAGTACAGTTGATAAAACTACTAAATATCTTCAATAGAAAATATCATACCTCTTTGGGCCATTAATGCTTTGCCTCCCTATCCCTCCCGCAAGTGTCCTTCCTCAGACCCTCCTCTTTCACACACACTATATCTGGTATTTATATCTATATACTGTGTTTCTATATCCTTTAGTCAATTAGTTTCAGTCATAGAGTGTGGACACTCGGTATATATTAAGTGGGGACATACAATGCCTCTCCTTCACAGCCTGGCTTGCTTCACTCAGCAGTAGATCTTCCATATTCATCCACTTCCTGTCAAAAGCCAGGGTTTTGTTGTTTTTTATTGCTGAATAGTATTCCATTGAGTATATGTGTCACGGTTTTTCTATCCATTCATCTATCACGGGCATTTGGGTTGTTTACATGACTTAGCAATTGTGAATAGTGCAGCAATAAACATCGATGTGCAAGCACTTCTCTGATTAAGTATTCTTCTGTCCTTTGGATAGATACCAAGGAGTGGGATTGCTGGATCATATGGTAGATCTTTCTTATTCAACTTATAAAAAGGAATTCCAAGTTGGGATTTCCAGAGAATGTATCCTTCAGAAAGGAGAGACATCTGTGGGCTGACATTCCTATGCTCCTTAAACCTGTGATGTAAACACCTGCCATTTTCCCCAGACTAAACTTGTTTAGCTCCTCATAGCTATAGATGTGAAGATCATTATAGCTACATTCAGCAGAACAGTTTTAGGGCCAGCCCTGTAGCTTCATAATTAAGTGAGCCAGTTCCCACATAGCCAACAGAGGTTCAAATCGAAGACACTCTAAGACCATGTGTGTCCACCCCAAATCCCAAGAAGATGGAGAAATTTGCATTAGTAGTGTTCTCTCTCTCTCTCTCTCTCTCTCTCTCACTCTCTCCCTCCCTCCCTCCCTCCCTCCCTTCCTCTCTTCCTTCCTCCCTCTCTGTCTTTCTGTCTGTCTCTGGCAAGTGTATGGTCCCTCTGGCAACTAAAAAGAAAATTATTCCTGAGTGGAGGCAATTTTGTCCCCAGAGAACTTATGGTAAAGTCTGGAAACACTTTTGGCTTTCTATACTGGGATAAGGTAGTGATGCTATTGGTAGCTAGCAAGTAGAAGCAGGGATGCTGCTAGCTTCTAAACATCCTAAAATGCACAGGGCAGCTCCACAACAAAGAGTTATCAAGCCTAAAATGTTAATAGTGCCAAAGATGAAAAACCCTGCAATAAACCCTTCTAACAAAGAGGTGACAGTTCAAGGTCTATACCCCTCATCTCTGATTAATATTATTCAGCTACTAACCACCTCCACAATGCACTCACATAATTAATACATGTATTTGTATGTATTTTTGTTGATTACAGGTTCATGCTTGTCTCTCGCCTTAGGTATTTAAGGTCTTGAAGGAAATGAAGTATCCTTAATATATACTTAGTAATCTACTAAGACCTGGTGGAGCAATTGGCATCCAGCAGTTTTACTTTGTGTTGATAGGGATTATTTACATTGCTGAGAAGTACTAGGTCTCCCTTTTGCTTTATACAGTTTGTTTAATAAGGGTCAGATCTGTTGCAATGGAACCAGGGCTTTCCTGTGTAGGGAGTAGCAAAGTTACTGAACCGCAAAGATATAAATAATCATTCTCTGGTGATAACAGTACCAAAACCTCAGTGGCTTTAAGACTACAAGATTTGATTGCTTGTCCTTACTACATTTTCTCTGCAGACTATCAGGGAGTTCTGAGCCTCCTCGTCTGCCATTTCAAGATAGGGCTTCAGGTTGATCTCAGAATGGAAAGAGATGCTAGAGAATCAGGCCTCAGCCCAGAGTTAATACAAGTCACTTCCATCATGGCTCATAGGCCAGAAATAGTTATACATACCCATTAAACTAGAAATAGCAGCAAGAAGAACTAGGAGCTATGGGGAAACAAGTAGAATATTAGCTGAGTTGTAGCCCAGCTTCACTGAACATTTGGCCTAACTTACTTACCTTCTCTACACCTCAGTTTCTTCATCAGGAAAATGACAATAGGCATTTCAGAGAGTGGTTGTAAGGATTAAATGATATGTTTAAATATAACCCATGGTATATAGTATAGGTCAATAAATGACAGCTGGTATTACAACAATGGTAATAATAATATTGTTGTTCTTTGTCTCCCCCCCCCACCTCACTGCAAACCCACATAAAGCAAAGTAGATCCAAATAGAGGCTCCCCCTGATTGGCTTTTCTCACTGTGACAATATGTTAATTTGTCAACTTTTCTTTTGTATCTCTGAAAATAAATAGTGTTTACTCTTTATTCATCTCAAATCATTTTTTACTATCTATATATTCTGAACATTTTTCAGAAGGCTAAAAATGGAAAGAGGAGCATGACCTCAGTATAGCCTTCAAGAGTTCATAGCCTGGCATTGGGAGAAGGTCTAGGGAAACTCTGGGATAGCACCTAGCAAATTGGAGAGGGGAGAATCAGGTCACAAAAGCCTTCATTGAAGAAATGGTGACTAATAGACAAATAGAAGTTGTCAGGGAAGGGGGCAGTCTGGATAAGGGAGAACAACATGACCAAGGAAAAAACTATTGCAAAGGTACAGAGAAAGCTTGATATACTCTGTAATTTAACAAGGCCAGCACATGGAGTGAAAGGGAAGGGGCACAAGATGGTACCAGAGAGGCCTTCTATACAAAGAAGAAATGTAAGCAGAGCAGTAATTGTGATCACATTTATTTCATTTTATTTTATTTTTTTCTTTTTTATCGGAGAGGTTTTTGCTATAGGGCATGTGTGCTCACCAGACGACAGAGAGAGACAGAGAGATAGAAAGCTAGAAATCACCCTCCAGGGGGAATGGCCATGCTGCAATCCGTTCTCCTCCATTCTCCTCTTGGGATCTTGGGCACTCACGCACACGCGCCCGGCGTGAGTTCTAAGCCACCGGGTCCAGGACGCGAACCACAGTCGACTACGTGGGAGTCCAGTGACATAGCCATTACGCTAACTGCTGGTTCCCAAAACTCACTTAATCTTATTACTTCCTGAAAGGCTACATTGCCATATACAGTATGGCTGGGGGTTAGGGATTCAACAAATAAATTTGGTGAGTGTGGTAGAGAGAGGAACAATTCAGTCCAGAACAGCGGGTAAGTTTGATGGCAGGCAAGCCAGAAAGGAGAAAGATGCTATAATCCAAGCAAAAAAATCCTGAAGCCTGCTCTGAGTTAGTAGACACAGTGATAAAGAAAAAGGGAAGTACGTGAAAAGTTGGTAGAACCAGTAAGACACTGGTTCAACAGTGGTATTACTTAGGAAACTGAGTAGGGAATAATAAAACTGTGCCTTGAGATGAAGGGAAAGC
>NW_006159535.1:3585159-3596125 GCF_000334495.1 Tupaia belangeri chinensis
TAGGGAAAAGATGAAAAGTTCACTTTTTAATTGTTGATGTTGAGGTTCCTGGGAAACATCCCAGTGGAGAAATTGAGTATATAGCAGGTGTATGTTCTGGCCCAACAAAGAAATGTAGTCTGAAAATACAGATTTGGAAATCATTAGCATGAACAAAGTCTAGCTAAGGACACAAGAGTAGATGAAGTCACCCAAGGAAAGTAAGTAGAGTGAAAAGAAGTGGCCAAATCACAAACCTCAGAAAACACATTTAAAGAGTGGGTGGAATAAGAGTTACTTGTGAGCGTGCTTCAGAAAAAGAACCAGGAAGAGAATTTAAAAATCAAGAATATTTGAGGTCACAAAAGCCAGGAAAGGATTTTAGAAAAGGCCTATTCAGCAGAGTCAAATGTCACCAAAACATTACTAATGTGGACTTTAAAACGAATTGAGTATGCAGTTACCATGAGTGATCTCCCCTGGGACAGCTATAGCATTGCTGAAGCCACAGAGGCCATGGGGAAGGGGGCAAAGATAGTGGTGACAGGAGGGAATAGAGTAACTCTTTCAACTTGTTTGAATGGGAAGGAAAGGACAAAGAAAGAATGAAAACTAAAGGGAAACATAAGCAAAGAACTTGGTTTTGTTCAGGTAAAACACATTTACATGCTTAGGGCCAAGTGTCAGTTAACAGGAGAATTGCAACTATAACAAACAGTACATAAAATTGAAAACCTAAGGATCCCAAGGAATCAGTGACATGCAATCCAGGGTCCATCTTTTGGAAGAAATCCTCTCCCATCTTTTGCATGGACAGATTGTGTCCCTGAAGTAAAAAAAGAAAGTCAGAATTCCTAGGCTCCTACCTTTCCCTCTTCTGTCCATCAAGTCTTGGACTAAATTCTTCATGTTACCACTTCTGTTTGACTAGAGGCCTTTGCCCTACTCAGGCATCTCCTTGTTTTTCAGGATAAACATATTCTTTCCAGATTGGGTTATCATTAGCTAGACATTTGATTCCTGGTATAGCATCTAATCAGTTTAATAAATACTTGCTGAATACATAAATCTAGGGGCTGGGCCCTAGCCTGTTTAATGCAGACCTTGCACCTTCTGGTAGTGACCAGAGAGTGGACAGTATAGCAGTCACACTCACAGGGAAGCTCTCTAGGAAAGATTCATTATTCATCCCACAAACATTTACTGAGCGCATGAGGCTGTCTTCAGCCATAGAACAGATGGCCCAAGGCAAGTAATACACACTGCCTCCTCCAAACTGGAGGATTCCCTTCTCCCTGCAAATGACAAATCAGTGGCTTCTACACGCACCCATCTGCCGTGAGCCAGAGCCCAAATACTCTCTCTGAATCTCCAGCATGGAGAAGCAGATCACTACCAATTTTTCTTTCTGTCAACAGGAGCTGAGGAATAATTATGCCCAATTGACATAAGCAG
Source organism: Tupaia belangeri chinensis (assembly GCF_000334495.1). Classification (NCBI taxonomy): domain Eukaryota; kingdom Metazoa; phylum Chordata; class Mammalia; order Scandentia; family Tupaiidae; genus Tupaia; species Tupaia belangeri. The sequence continues at coordinate 3,586,594 of NW_006159535.1, forward strand.
CTCCAATTACCTTCAGAATTTGGCCTGAAGCCCAATTATATTTCTCTAGCTTGTAACACACTACATGAAAAGTACAAGTTGTCTCATTTCTTTTTCTTACTTTTTAAAATATTCAAAACTTTTTGGCTCAGTAAAACCAACCAAGCATGTTCTTTGAGAATAATTTTGAGCACAATCCATAAGCCAAGTTAATATGATATATCTTCAAAGATAAATTCAGTTGAAAGAACTTATATATATTATTTTAAAATTATATGCACATGAATAAAGTATGTTGCATACAACTAATTTTAAAATGCTGTTGCTAGGTTGAATATAAATCAAGGTATAAATATGTTCATGAGCACACATACACACAAGGGTCCAAAATTCACCAATGAGATGCTTCGTAAAAATTATTTTCTAAGCTGGTTATTTGAAATTTGAGTGTTTGTGTGTGTGTGTGTGTGTGTGTGTGTGTGCATATTTGTGTGTGTGGTAGGGTGTGGTTGGGGGGTTCTCGCTATATTGCCATCCTCCTGCCTCAGCCTCTTTAGTAGCCAGGTACCACAGCACGAGGGTCCTTAGAACAGGCCAGGAATTAAACCTGGACACAAACACACATTACTCCCTACTGCTGTGTAGGCTCAGCCTGCTGAATAGTACACTTCAGTGCATACTACCATAACTGGGCCTGAAACTTAGAAATAAATGTTTCCAGAAATAATGTTAAAATGATGGGTAACTTCCCTGGGTCATCACTCAAAACCAACTTCACCTATAATTTAGATGAACTAGGTTAGACTGGTTTGGATCTGAGGGATAGCAGTGTATATGTTCAGAAGGAAAGAAAAAAGAAGTAGGATAGGGAGCTTAGGGTAGAAAAACTCAGCTTCAGTGGGTGGGGATCTTTGTATCCTTCCCTTCCCTTGACCCCCATAGGACCTTAAGTCTCAAGTTCTAGAATCCTTCTCCCAAGTCCAGACATCAGCTTGATACTGAAGGCTCCACCTTTTCCATGACTAAAATGCACTTCCTGGGCCAATCCTATGACAAAGTGGTTAGGCGCCGTACAGAGGAAGCCAGATTCCACATTGCTAACCAAGGTTCAAGTCTAGGTCCCAGAGGCTTAAAAAACATACATTGTGGGCCAGCAGGTGGCATGAAGGTTAAGGTGCTGAATCTGACATGGCTGACTCTGCAGTTTGAGTCCCAGACCCCCTAGCTTGAAAATCACCCAGGGCATGCGTACGTGTATGCATGCCAAAATCCTGAGGGGAGATTGGAGAAGGAACTACATCATGGGCCATTCCCCTTAGGAAATCACGTCTCACTTTCTTTCCCTCTGTCTCTATCTGGTAAGTACATACACCTTAGAGCAAACATGTAAAAAGCGAAGCAAAACAAAACTGAACATGCATCTCCCTAACAGGATGGAAGAAAAAGAATTGTATCATGACCAGGCCCTATTGGGGTCTTCCCTTCCTGTGTCTCTCATGCTCATGTGTGCACACGACATCTATCATAAAAGAGAGAGAGAGAATGAAATCCACATTCCTCCAGAAAAACAAATTTTATTCCATGAACAAACCAGGCTGAGGGTTTGCCTTCACGGGGTGGGATCCAGTTTGTGAAATGTTGGTGAGACCCAGACCAAGGGAAAGTTTGTTTGGCTCATTCAGTGTGAACTTGTCCAGTTTGTTCTTCTTCCTTTTTTTTCAAACTGATTTAGTTGCTACCATTCAAAAATCTATATGTTCTATATCTATATGAGTAGATACTATGTACTCATCAACATTAACTTAACCTCTTCTAGGAATACTTCCTAATCCCTCAGTAGTAGGTAGGGCCACAAGACTGCTCCTAGTCAATAGACTGTGAGCAGAAGTGCCATGTGTTTCCGAGGCTAAGGCAGGGAATGGTCCTCTGTGTGATTATCCAATCTTTCTTGTTCTTGGCATATTAGTTTGCTAGGAATGCCATAACAAAGTACTACAAACTGAGTGGTTTAAATAGCAGAAATGTATTGTCTCACAGCTGTGGGGGCTGGAAATGAGATCAGGATATTGGCAGGACTATGTTCCCTCTCAAGGTGCTAGAGAAAATCTGTTCCAGGTCCCTATCCTAGCTTCTGGGAGTTCTTCTGTGGCAGCACAACTGCAATCTTCACATGACTTTTTCCCCTTGTGGGTCTCTCTGTGTCCAAAATCTCCCCTTTTTGAGCGGATAGCAGTTGGAATAGATTAGGGCACACTTAATGATCTCATTTAACTTGATTACCTTTTTAAAAATCCTAACTCAAGGGACCAGCAGTTAGCGTAATGGCTATGTCGCTGGACTCCCACGTAGTCGACCGCGGTTCGAGTCCCGGACCCGGTGGCTTAAACTCACGCTGGGCGCGTGTGCGTGCATGCCCAAGATCCCGAGAGGAGAATGGAGGAGAAGGGATTGTGGCGTGGCCATCTCCCCTGGGGGGTGATTTCCTGCTTTCTATCTCTCTGTCTCTCTCTGTCTGTCTGGCGAGCGCATGCACCCTATAGCAAAAACCTCTCCAAAAAAATAAAAAATAAAAATAAATAAATAAATAAAATCCTAACTCAAAAAAGAACACATTCTGTGAAGTACTGGAGACCTGGTTTTGAGATGGTCAAGCCTAAACGGCTGACTCAGTACATAAAGAGAAGCTGCCCTAGAGAGTTGCCCAGACTCCCCACATCTTCAGATGAGAGAGAAGTAATTTTTATTAAGCCACTGGGATTTGGGGGACTATGTGTTATTGAAGCTTAGCTTAGTCTAGCCACATAAGGACACAAGAATACTCCATGTGAAAATCCTATTCCTTCCTTGGACTGGAGAGCAACACTTTCCCTTAGACAAAACCAGATTCTACTCACCCAACCCCAGTATTCTATAATCTCTATTGCTTTTTAACTTTAACTCTCCCCTCAGGTTTCAACTACTATTTCCCTTTGTGCTTCTGCTCAGATTTTCTTACTCTTACCTGCTTTGTTGCCTGGCCTTTGAGCTTATGGGTCTGCTAATTCTGCTCTAAACTGGTCCTATTATTCATGGCTGCCTCCTTACTTCCCTCTGTGAGTCTTTAAATTAAAATTTTTGTGTGTGTTCTCCATGGCTCCCTAGGTAGCTACAGATTATAATGGAGGAATATGTCCTTTCTAGCTTAGGGCTCATAATTACCTGGTTTCCCTGTTCACTTTTAATATAGAAGCATAAATACATTTCAGAGGCAATTTCAAATATATCCTGAAAAATAGTCATAATATCATAAATAGAGCTTCATACCCATTTTCAAAGCATTTTAACAGCAGAAGTTTTGTTATCGTCTAACAGCAGAAGTTTTATTATCATCTCTTTACTAGTGAAGAAACTAAAGAGTAAAGAAATCAGATGACATGCCCACAATCCCAGAACCATGAGGATAGAGAGGAGATGAAGCTTGCAGTCCTTAGACTCCAAGGGCAATGTTCTTCTCAACCCCTATGTCTCTGTTTCCTCACAGAAAAAAAATGTAGTACTTTGACAAGATGTAGGAGTCTCCAAACTCATATTTAGTTTGGGAAGCTTTGTTTTAGCCAAATCTTACATGTGATGGCCAACGGAGGTAAGCAACTCTGGCCCAAGTAGAGACAAGCTCCAGAATCAGACAAGTGATATTTTTACTGGCAGCTTTTTAACCAAGGAATATTTTGACTCAGAAGAAAATGCAATCTATTACATTTTCCAATTTTAAAAAAATATTAAGTTTCTTCTTTTTGTATTTTTTAAAAAGAGGGGTTTTGTTGTTGTTGTTGTTTTCTGTTTGTTTGTTTTTTTGCAATAGGGTGCATGTGCTTGTCAGAGAGAGAGAGACAGAAAGCAAGAAATTATTCCCCAGGGCTTTCTCCCTGGGGGTATGGCCATGTCACAATCCTTTCTCCTCCATTCTCCTCTTGGGATTTTGGGCATGCACACACACGTACCTGGTGTGAGTTTTAAGTCACCAGGACCAGGACCTGAATTGCAGTCGACTACATGGGAGTTCAGCGACATAACTATTATCCCATCTGCTGGTCCCACTAAGTTTCTTTTTAAACCACCAAATGTAGTATGTTGAATGATAGCATTCCAAAAATTATATATAATCCTCAGAACCTGTGACTAATACCTTATATAATAAAAGGTTAAATGTTGCCTTATTTGGAAAAACAGTCTTTACAGATGTAATTAAATTAGGGCATTTGAGATGAGGAGATGACCCTGGATTATCTAAGTAGGCCCTAGGTCCAGTGACAAATGACCTTATAAGACACAGAAGAGAAGACATGGAGGGAAAAGCCACATGAAAATGGAATCAAGGTTGGTATCATGCAGCTACAAGCCGAGGAACACCTGCGCCCACCAGAAACAGAAAGATGCAAAGGAAGAGCCTCCCCTAGAGCCTATGGAGTAAGCATGGACCTTCTAACACTTTGATTTGGGATTTATGATCTGCAGAAGTGTAAGAAAATAAATTTCTGTTGTTGAGGCTACCAGGTATGCTTGTTAGAAAAGCCACAAGAATCTTATACAACAAGTAGTGCAAAAAGCCAGTAAGTCCACTCTACATCTGAGCACTACTGCACTGTCCATACCATTCCAGGGTGGAGAATTAGGGATGAGGTCAAACTGTAAGATGGAGTGAGAGTAGGGTGAGTTTCAGAGAAAGAGTGAAGCCCAGGACTTCTTTAAGAGTTTACTTACACCTGAGCTGATCCCGTCTCAAAATCTCTCATTCATCCATCGTCGTTAAAGACACTGCAAGTACAGATATTTAGCCTCTTATTCTTAGCTGCAGATTGTACAGGAAATTGCCAATTACATTTCTAGCAGTTCTTCCAGAACTTTTGGTAATATACATTTTCATTTCATAATATCCCTATGCAATGCTGGTTTGGAGAGATAAGCTTGATGCTCCTAAGAAGCTAACTCAGTTTAATCAGACTTCTAAGAATATCCTTAATATTTATTCAGAGTAAAAGCAATAAAAATGCATAAAACTTCAAACAATAGATAAGTGAATAAAATAGAAAATGAAAATCACTGTAACAGGGGTAGGTGTTGGGGTAGAATAAGGATCAAGGGTAGCTGTTGCACACATTATTGATTATAAGGGCTAGTGATATTATGATTTTACAGGGTCATTTTGTACAACTATGCCATTAAAAAAAAAAACTGCATCAAAATGACTGAGCTGAGATGAACTTTGCTTGAATATAGCCATGTCTAAGTATCCTGGTTTGGCCAGAGAACTGTCCACTGCTCTTGGCCTTCCAGTATCTAGAAAGTCCCTTTAAGAGACGCCCAGAAGACCAGCTTTGCACTGCTCAGGAGAAGCTGGATCCCATATGGTGGCTGTGGATTGAATCCCAGACCATTTAGCCTGAAACATGCTGGGAACACACGTGTGTGCACAAGATCTAATGGGCAGGAAGACTGGAGGAAAGAGGACCACAGCATGACCAGACCCTATGGGAGGTGTTCCTGTCTCCTTCTGTCCTTCTTACTCTCAAGCTCTTATGTAATGCTCTGTAATAAGAATTTTAAAAAGAAAAGACTCCTAGAAACTTTAAGAGGTTTTTAGCCACAGTTTGAAAAACGTTGGGTGAGATTTTCCTCAGAGACTCTGAGCTATCACATACAATAAGTGTATGTGGATGTTGATGTGTTTAACAGACATAAAGTAACACAACACAACAGAAAGCTATTGGATGGATACACATAAGCCAGTTAATGACTGTCAGCAATCAGAAAACTAGTAGTTTCTTTCTCTATTGATACTTGTGGTTGCAACTTAATGATGTTTTTACTTAACTGATGGCAGCTGTCTCCATGAGAGGCTATTAGCACATTACATCTTTATTGAAACTGTCAAAGTAATAAATAATGTTTGTGAGTTCTCTTTTGTTCAGAAGGTTAATTGTTGTTTAATAATATTCTGGTGATGTGTTAAGCACTCCAAAGGAATTATACATGCACACCGTTACTCTAAAAACAGAAGTCTTAATAATCTACTAATTTCCAAGTTGTTGATAGATCTGAGACATAAAGATGGTAACTACCAGGTAATATGATGATTACCTAAGATTTTACATTCAGTCTAATTTTTTAATTTAAACTGACAGATACTTATTTAGCAAAATATTAAGCTGGAAACTCTGAGAAGTGCAAAGATTTGTAAGACACTATATCTGTTCTTGGGAAACATCCAGTGTTATTGAAGAGAGTACATACATATAGCTGAATTATTGACTGAGATGTATTCAAAGGATACAAAGAAAAACCTACCCCTGCTTGGTTATAATACGTAACCTTTTTTACATACTGATGTATTTAGTTTGCTAAACTTTGTTAAACAATTTTAAGTCTATACCATTTATTTATGCCACTGTTAATTGGTTACTTTGCTACTTGCTGCTAAAACATACTCTAGTTTACCTAGTGTGGTCATTTAGACACCACTTCCTTCAAAGTAGGACAGAACCTTAGACACCATTAATTTTGGTCTCTCTTTCCTACCAAAGAAGGCGGCAGAATGCAGAGATGAGAGGATTGGACTAAATCACATGGCAACAGCAAAGCACAGAGCAGGGCTCAGCTGACCCTTTTTCTCACTTATTTGAGGCCTTGGAAGAAGGTTTCAGTAGTGCCAGTATTGTCCTCCATAGTTTGTCAAGTTTGGACATAAGACTTTAAATCATGACACACAAATTGGTAGAAAGGGAAAAAAAATGATAGTAGTGGTGGTGGTCGTGGTGATAAAGGAGCAGGAGGAGGACAAAGGAAAAGGAGAAAGAAAAAAAGGTTCTATTTTGTGAGATCTTATGATGAATGAAGAACTTTGCAAACACATCTTTTATAATTTTTATGGCATTTCTTGAGGTAGGTACTAAAATTATTCTAATTTTACACCTGAGGAAATAGTGACATTAAATGGCCAAGGTCGCATGATAAGTGGCCATAGTAAAAATGAAATCCCAGGCTAGCCTGACTTCAGAGCTTGGATTCTAAAGCCACAAATACTATATGACATTATAAGCTTTGCAACTTCTGATAATCCCTGCCCCTCCTTTAGTCTGAGGGAGCCAGACAAGGGCACAAGACAATCTTTGCTGATGGTATCTGGGAACGAACGTTCTGAGAAAGACTCAGATTGTGCAGCAGCCCCAAATGGCATTTCTAATGTTCTCATTCTCTGTGGTGCATTCACTTACCAAGACAATCAACTCAAATAAGAATTCCAGTGAAGCTCAAAGCAAATTAATTAGCCATGCTGCAGACACATTAAAACTCTACACGCAGTTACCATAGTAGGTAACCTTGCATGCTTTACAAAATGTGGAGTTCTCATTTCAGCTTATGTTGAATAATGAATAATTTTCCCTGCCCCCCTGCTAAATAGCGAATGATGAGAAAACCTTTGGTAATTCAGTGATGTTGAATTACTCTGTTGGTAGGATATCCACATTTCCCAAGACCACCATCTCCTTATTCTAGATCCCTTCCTCTATTCATCCTTCCCTCCCCCACAGGTTCCATTACTTACATGGGAGAGATGGTGCTCCATTCCTGGCTACAGAGGCAGCATCTGCTGGCAACATAAGAGCAGTGCTGGAGGTCCCTGGGCATTCTAGGCAATCCAGACACTGTGGTACTTCCCAGCAGCCTCAGCGCCCACCCTGAACCCACTTGCCCTTGCATATCACACAGCATTACCTCCCAAGGAAGACTATTCCAATACTCTGTGGGTCTCAACCCCCTGTCCTGCCTTAGGTGTCTTCAGAAAAGTTACATATTTTTTTAATTTTAATTTTATTTCCTTCTACTGAAATGTAAACACCCTGATAGTAGGAATTTTGTTTTGTTCATCACTGCCTCCTCAGCATTTAGAAGTGCTGGGCACATAGAAGGTACACAACAACGTTTGCTAACTACATAAATAAACACCACAGGTATTTGTCAGCATGTCAATTTTACCATGGATATCTTTGGAAGAAGGAGGATAGAATGAAGTCACATCATGTAGCAAGACTTCACTCTGCCATCTACAGGGCATTTATTCTCTGATCTAATGCCTCACTTTCCCCACTCACTCTCCACAAATGCCCCGATAATCTTTTGTAGGTTGTACATGTCCTACCATTAAAACAAAGCTCAGAGTGGCTATATCCTCTCCCCACCACCACCATAAAAATCCTTTGAGCCAAAGACAAAAACACTCAAACATCAACAGGAAACTCACTAAATAAATATGATACTAATATAGCCATAAATTAAATACTATGTAGCCATTACAAAGAATTTAAAATAGATACCTAAGTAAATGGATACATAAGTATATAGATATATAAATATGTAACATCATATAAAAGGAAAGAACAAAACATACATATGTTAATATTTGCTTAGTAGTTTTCTGAAACAACATAAAAAAACTATGAACTGTGTCTGCCTTTGAGAACAGAACCAGGAAAAATGGGTCAAGAGTGGGAGGAGCCTTTATAGGTGTTTTTAGTACTATTCGAAGTTATAAATTTTTTGGTTTGGGTTTTGTTTTATTTGCTGTCTTTGAACATTTTATTTCAAATTAGATAAGCAGAATTACATACTAAAGGAAAGACAGTGTGGATGGGCAGGCATTCATATAGTCAAACAAAACATTGATCAATTTTACTATGCTCCTGAAAGAATTCACCAAACCAAACAGGAATTTTATTCCATGGGGTGTCTGCTAAGAACTTAAGATTTATTCCTTTTTTTTTTTCCCGTAGAAATTGAACCTTCCCCCTTTCATTCTCTGTGAGAAGTTCCAAAGCACATAATGGCACCTACTAGATCCCAAGGCCAAAGCAATTCAGTGAACCAATAATCAACTTAAAAATGTATTTGCTCCAGAGAAGCCATTTAGCTATAACTGTGAGGTTGTTCTCCCCAGAACTTTTAATTTCTCCAGACATCCTTTTCATGGAAAAAGAAAAAATTAGATCAGAATAACTTAGCTCTTGTAATAGCAATACCACATAATGAGTATTTGTAAGCATACTATATTTATCAAGACCTCTCCAATTATAACAACGAGGTTTTCTAGAATGTGCTACTCACTGAATTTATTATCTGTTGGTCATGTTACCTTTATAACTACTTGCTAACGTGTCCTATAAAGCTGTTAGGACAATTGTTAAAGTGAAAGAGAACAAGTGCAGGGATTTCCTGTTTTTATGTTAACCCCTCTGAGCAGAATCCTTCCTGCCTATCCCTCTGAAAGGTCCTGTGAACTCTTTTAAGGTAAGAGGATGTCAGCTATGTTCCAGGGAAGTCCCATGGCAGCTGATGGCCACCTTCAGTGACTGACTGAGCTATGCTCCAGAGTCAATGAGGGGCAGCAGGAAGTCAGGGTCCCTTCCAAGAAATTCCCAGTCAAGGCCAACCTCACTTCCTCACCTACACATAACCTGTACCAAGATCTCTATGCTCTTTCTCTTTAACTGAGTTAGTCAAAAGGCTGAAGGAAATTGAG
>NW_006159535.1:3596156-3599786 GCF_000334495.1 Tupaia belangeri chinensis
GGAAAGAGAAGACTGTTGAATTTTATTCTTGAAATAAGAGAAGCCCTTCTCTTAAAGTAATTTTGCACTATTTGGCCCCATCAAGGAGACCATGGTGGAAACAAGAGTGCCAATCTGATTGCCAAGGAACAAACAAGATTGGATTTCAAACATCCAAACCAGCTGAAAAGAGAAGGGTTAGTGAGAAGGACTGAATCACTAGTCCTGTGCTATCAAATTTTGGAAAAATCAGATGGAGATCACCAGCAAAACTCTAGGTGAGTTAATCACTGCAAATGAGTTTAGGTTCGCAGCTTCATAATTTTCTATTTTGCATCTTCCTGGAATTAAAGAAAAATTGCTAATGTAATCAACAAATTCCTAGATCACTGACAATTGCAGAGATAAATTAATAATGCAGCATTTTAATTTAAGGGCTGATTAGCTAATAAAAGAGGTGCCATTTACAAACTGAGTGATCCCACACTTCTATCCTTAGAGATTTGCTTCTCTAATTTAAAGACTTGAAAATGATTTGCAAATCATTAAATACAGCCCATTTTAAATTCTTATCAGTCATTTACACCTAAATGTGAGTTAATATACTTTAGATTTTCACTTCAGAATACTTTCTGCCCTCTTATTCTGTCTTACATGCTTGCTTGCCCTTCTGCCAGGTATGATGCAGCAAGAAGGCCCTCACCAGATGTGGCCCCTTGAACTTGGACTTCCCAGCCTCCAGAAACCAGAAAACTATCTACTCTCTATAAACTACCCAGGCTCAGGCATGCCATTATAGTAGCTAAAAACAGAGTAAGACACCAACTCATGGAAATGTATTTTTCTTTCTGGACTGGTTAAATGACTAATCAATGATAGGGCATCTACCATGGTCTTTTCAACTCGAGACCTTGGCTTTTTTCCTCAGCACTTTTACTTGCTAGTCTTTTCAAGTTTTGTAAGAGTTGGTGATAGTCCTGGGTGGTAATGAGTGCTGGATGTTGTGATACCACAGAGAGCCTTCCCAACACTCAGGGAAGGACAGAAAGTAAAGCGCAGTCACGATTTCCCAAAAGGAGGTCATTGCATCACTGTAAACAAAGTCCTATATTTATCTAGAACCTTCCATACATTATTCTGTTTGATCTTAACAACCTTGTGCTGCAGGCAGGATAAGTACTCTGTTATTCCCACTTTACAGTTAACGATCAAAATCAGCGAGACTAAGTGACTCAATTATACGGAATTCACACATTTCAGAGTTACGCAATCTCGCCAATCACTCAACAAATTATTTAATCTCACTCATGAAGATATTAGCATATATGAATAGAGTCTCCTGAATAACCATTAAGATCAACCAAATGAGTAAATTTAGATAGCTTGGCTGGGATTGTGTTAATTAAAAAACACATTTAATGGGACCTTAAACTGCATCCAAACAGGTTTTTCCCAAAGCAGCAGAGTGGTTTCTTCTTAAAGCACTTTTTTGGAGTGAACCAGTTTGCTATATAAATTCATGGCTGACTCCCAGGCTTTGTTTGCCTTATCAGATATGAATCAGATAAATTTAAGAAAAAACTAAATTCATTTTACACATGGTTCCAAATCAACAGACTCAGAGTAAAGGCCTGTGGTTTACCCTATACTTATCCCACAAGGGCAATAGGTTTTAGAATCAATGTTTTCCCTGCTATGCATGTACCCTTTACATTACAGTCTAGAAACTGTCAGTGTGTCTGCTAGCCGAATTCACTAGAAAATACTAACACACTGTCAAGCAGTTCAACAGGGCAGCAACAAGTCTTTAACATTTTATAGGAAAATCAGAAGACCATAGTAAAATATATGCCGCATATTACTACCACTTTTTTCAATCCCTGTTACTGGACTTTGATGAAATAATGGCAAATAGATATAATAGGTTCTCCTTTAGTCTAAAATTTCCTCTGGACCAAAGGAAAATTTGAGAGTTCATAATAGTAAAAGTTTGCTGTGAAAAAAACACACATCTCTAGAATGAGAAATTAGCATTTCTTCTACCTTGTGATTCTGATGAGGCATCCAATTGGAGTTCTCTGGGGCAAGCAATGAAAGCTTATCTAAGGACCAGCAGTAAGCATAATGGCTATGTCACTGGACTCCCATAGGGTCAACTGTGGTTCGAGTCCTGGACCCGGTGGCTTAAACTCACACCGGGCATGTGTGTGTGTGTGCCCAAAATCCTGAGAGGAATGGAGGAGAAGGGATTGTAGTGTGGCCATCCCCCAGGGGGGCGATTTCTCGCTTTTTGTCTCTCTGTCTCTCTCTGTCTGTCTGGCGAGCACACATGCCCTGTAGCAAAAACCTCTTCAAAAAAAAAAAAGAAAAAAAAAAAGCTGATCTTAGGAGGTTCAACAGTGTCTAGATTTAGATCAGTGAAGAATTATGGGTTTGCTCTGTGTAGAGTTGGTAAGTATTAGGAAAAAGTAGGAACACCACTGTCCTTCTTTGCCTTTAATAGGCACTATCCATGTCATTTGCCAAAAGGACAGAGCACAGGTTTCAGAGAAGTCAGGTTGAGATAGTGCAGGACTCATTATCAGATTAGAGGTTGAAAGTTGCCAGGATGATTGCTGCTGGGCAGGCCTCCCACAGCTCTGAATAACTCTTCTTTAGGCTGTCCACCCACACTACTGCACAAGGGTGGTAATCTATCAAGTGTCTACAGTACACTGGTGGAGCTCAAATACTAAGATACTTTTGGGGCCCTATTTTGTCAGACTTTTCATCCTACAAATCATATTTGATCATTCTCTACTTGTTTAAATCCTTTTTTTCCTGTTTCTATAATGCCATACTCTCATTCTGACAATCCCTCCCCAATGTTTCATATATTCTCCTACTCCAACTAACTTCAGTCCCCTATTCTTTTCTCTTTCTAGACTTTCTCTTTAGGTGCTCTCATATACTTCTATAATTTAAAATGTTATCTGTGTACGGCTGGCACCAAAACTCTTCTTCACAGAAATCACTAGATTTCTAGATTTGTTTATCCAGCCACAGTCCTGTTATCTTACATTAGATGTCTCAAAGCTGCTCAATTTAACAAAAACAAAACTGAATTCCTCATCTGGTTTTCTGCACAGATTTTGTTCAAGAAGGGGCAGTCACCTGTCCTGGGAAAATCATTTCTGGAAATGTTGACTAGAATAATTAGACTAAGTATCTCATTGAAAACAACTAAAAAGGCTAGGGAGAAATTTGAAAATCTGTTTGAGGTTATCCGAGAACTAATATGGCAGTGAATAATTATGAAGCCAAAACCCAAGAAAAGAAGTAAACCCAGAGTGATGTGCCCATCACTTGGGATCACGTATTCTCTGGAGAAATCTTCCAACTGACATAGATGTGACTGAGAGGCAGAGAAACTGAGCAGAGCCTTCAGCAAACATAAGGCAAGGTGACAAAAGTTAGATTTTAGGACCAGCCAAAGAAGGGAATGCTAGTAAATGCCTAGACTTTCATATGGACCCTGTTAGTTCTCCAGAGAAACATAACTGATAGGATGTGTGCGTGTGTGTGTGTATACACACACACACACACATATACACGCATATATGCATATATATATATATGTATATATATATATACATATATATATATATGATT
>NW_006159535.1:3608942-3637986 GCF_000334495.1 Tupaia belangeri chinensis
CGAGGGCATGCCACCTTTAGCAAAAACCTCTCCAAAAAAAAAAAGGAAAAAAAAAAAAAAGAATATACATTAGTGCAGGTTTTCTGTGACAAATTATCTTTGTTTTTATTTATATGAAAATGTCTATTTTCTCTTCATTTTTGAAAGATAATTTCCCTGAGTAAAAAATGTATTCTAAGCTGAGAATTGTTTTCTTTCACTGTATTTAAGACAGCAATCCACTACATCTTGGCTTTTATGATTTAAAAGCTATCAAACTTAAACAGTTCCTGGGAATGTAATAACCCCCTGCCACTCCTGAAGCCCCCAGCTGCTTTTAATGTTTTCTCTTAGTCTTTGCTTTTTGACACCTTTACTATGATCTACCTATATATGTTTTTCTTTGTTTTATTATGCTTGGAGTTTCATACAGCTTTTGAAACCTCTAAGTTTATGTCTTTTATCATCAGTTTTTAAGACTTTCGGTCAATATCTCTTCTAAAATTGCTCTGATCATTACTCTTAACTTTCTCCCTCTGGGACTCTAATTTTACATATATATTAGGTTTTATCACAGGGTCTTATCTGTCGCCTATGCTTTTTCTGTATTTTCCTTCTTTATTCTGCATATCAGTTTCAATATATTCTGCTGACCTATCTTCCAATTCACTAATTTTATTTTTCTGCTATATTTGGTCTGCTACTAAACCCATTCTTTAAGTTTTTAATTTCAGGTATTGTAGTTTCAGCTCTGGAATTTTTATTTTATTCTTTTCAGCTTTTGCCAAAGTTCTTAATTTTGCATTTTATTTCTTTGACTATATTTAACATTTACTATGGCTTTGTTAGCTGGATCTTCTAAGTGTCTATTTCTATTGTTTTTTTCTCTTAGCTTATGGTCATGTTGTTTGCCTCTTTATATGCTTAGTGTTGTTGTTTTTGAGAGATTTTTGCTATGTGGGGCACATGTGCTTGCTGAAGAGACAGAGAGAGACAGAAAGCAAGAAATCATCCTCCTGAAGGGTTGGCCATGCTGTAATCTCTTATCTTCCATTCTCCTTTCAGGACTTTGGGCAAGCAGGCACATGTGCCTGCATGAGTTTTAAGCCAGTGGGTCCCGGCTCAAACCATGGTCAACTACATGGGAGTCCAGCAACATAACCATTAAGCCATCTGCTGGTCCCTGCTTCGTGATTTTTTTAGTGTGGTCCAAACACTATATATGAAAAATTATAAAGATCATTTGCAGACTAAGATACTTGTATCTCACTTTAGAGGAGGAAATTGTTTGCTTCTGGAAGGCACTAGTGTAATTACTAATTATATTAGTAATTCTTGATTACCTTATTCCAACCAGGGATTGAGAAGATTCAGGCTTCAGTCTTAAGAGAGGTTGCCATTTTTTTCTTTACCTATCCTTTTGGAGTGTAGCCTCTTGTGGTCTATGATGGTTAATTTTATGTTTCAAGTTGTACTTAGACAATTGTCCAAACACCTAGGTAGATGTTGCTGTTTAGGTATCTTTTTTAGATAAGATTAATATTTAAGTCAATAGACTTTGCATAAAGCAGATTTCCTTCCATAATGTGGGTGGCCCTCAGTCAATCAGTTGAAGGCCTTAAGAGAAAAGACTGAGGTCTCCTGAGGGAGGGGAAATTCTGCCTCTTGACTTGAGATTTAACTCTTCCCTGGATCTCTACTTGACTGAACTGCCTTGCAGATTTTAGACTTTCTAGCCTCCAGAATCATAAGCCAGTTCCTTAAAATAAATATTTCTCTCTCTCCTCTCTTTCTTTTTCTCTGTTTATCTATCTACACACACACATGTGTGTGTGTGCAGGAGACAAAACAGCACAAAAAAGAAAATTAGTGAATTGGAAGATAGGTCAGAAGAATATATTGAAACTAATATGAAGAATAAAGAATGAAAAATAAAAAAGAATATAAGAGACATATAAGACCCTGTGAAAAAAATCAATATATATGTAAAATCATATATATATATATGTATATATATATATACATATATATATATATGATTTTACATATATATTGATTTTTTTCACAGGGTCTTATATGTCTCTTATATTCTTTTTTATTTTTCATTCTTTATTCTTCATATTAGTTTCAATATATTCTTCTGACCTATCTTCCAATTCACTAATTTTCTTTTTTGTGCTGTTTTGTCTCCTGCACACACACACATGTGTGTGTGTAGATAGATAAACAGAGAAAAAGAAAGAGAGGAGAGAGAGAAATATTTATTTTAAGGAACTGGCTTATGATTCTGGAGGCTAGAAAGTCTAAAATCTGCAAGGCAGTTCAGTCAAGTAGAGATCCAGGGAAGAGTTAAATCTCAAGTCAAGAGGCAGAATTTCCCCTCCCTCAGGAGACCTCAGTCTTTTCTCTTAAGGCCTTCAACTGATTGACTGAGGGCCACCCACATTATGGAAGGAAATCTGCTTTATGCAAAGTCTATTGACTTAAATATTAATCTTATCTAAAAAAGATACCTAAACAGCAACATCTACCTAGGTGTTTGGACAATTGTCTAAGTACAACTTGAAACATAAAATTAACCATCATAGACCACAAGAGGCTACACTCCAAAAGGATAGGTAAAGAAAAAAATGGCAACCTCTCTTAAGACTGAAGCCTGAATCTTCTCAATCCCTGGTTGGAATAAGGTAATCAAGAATTACTAATATAATTAGTAATTACACTAGTGCCTTCCAGAAGCAAACAATTTCCTCCTCTAAAGTGAGATACAAGTATCTTAGTCTGCAAATGATCTTTATAATTTTTCATATATAGTGTTTGGACCACACTAAAAAAATCACGAAGCAGGGACCAGCAGATGGCTTAATGGTTATGTTGCTGGACTCCCATGTAGTTGACCATGGTTTGAGCCGGGACCCACTGGCTTAAAACTCATGCAGGCACATGTGCCTGCTTGCCCAAAGTCCTGAAAGGAGAATGGAAGATAAGAGATTACAGCATGGCCAACCCTTCAGGAGGATGATTTCTTGCTTTCTGTCTCTCTCTGTCTCTTCAGCAAGCACATGTGCCCCACATAGCAAAAATCTCTCAAAAACAACAACACTAAGCATATAAAGAGGCAAACAACATGACCATAAGCTAAGAGAAAAAAACAATAGAAATAGACACTTAGAAGATCCAGCTAACAAAGCCATAGTAAATGTTAAATATAGTCAAAGAAATAAAATGCAAAATTAAGAACTTTGGCAAAAGCTGAAAAGAATAAAATAAAAATTCCAGAGCTGAAACTACAATACCTGAAATTAAAAACTTAAAGAATGGGTTTAGTAGCAGACCAAATATAGCAGAAAAATAAAATTAGTGAATTGGAAGATAGGTCAGCAGAATATATTGAAACTGATATGCAGAATAAAGAAGGAAAATACAGAAAAAGCATAGGCGACAGATAAGACCCTGTGATAAAACCTAATATATATGTAAAATTAGAGTCCCAGAGGGAGAAAGTTAAGAGTAATGATCAGAGCAATTTTAGAAGAGATATTGACCGAAAGTCTTAAAAACTGATGATAAAAGACATAAACTTAGAGGTTTCAAAAGCTGTATGAAACTCCAAGCATAATAAAACAAAGAAAAACATATATAGGTAGATCATAGTAAAGGTGTCAAAAAGCAAAGACTAAGAGAAAACATTAAAAGCAGCTGGGGGCTTCAGGAGTGGCAGGGGGTTATTACATTCCCAGGAACTGTTTAAGTTTGATAGCTTTTAAATCATAAAAGCCAAGATGTAGTGGATTGCTGTCTTAAATACAGTGAAAGAAAACAATTCTCAGCTTAGAATACATTTTTTACTCAGGGAAATTATCTTTCAAAAATGAAGAGAAAATAGACATTTTCATATAAATAAAAACAAAGATAATTTGTCACAGAAGACCTGCACTAATGTATATTCTTTTTTTTTTTTTTCCTTTTTTTTTTTGGAGAGGTTTTTGCTATAGAGTGCATGCACTCGCCAGACAGACAGAGAGAAACAGAGAGACAGAAAGCGAGAAATCTTCCCCCAGGGGGATGGCCACGCCACAATCCCTTCTCCTCCATTCTTCCCTCAGGATTTCGGGCACGCACGCACACGCACCCAGCATGAGTTTAAGCCACCGGGTCCGGGACTCGAACTACTGTCCACTATGTGGAAGTCCAGCGACATAGCCATTGCGCTAACTGCTGGTCCCACTAATGTATATTCTTGAAGTAGAAGAAAAATAATCTCAAGGATAGACATTTAGAAGAAAAACAGGGAAGCAAAGCATTAATGGCACAAAGAAATGTGGTATTATCTTTTGAAGATATTTTGTAGTTTTATTAACTGTACCAGGGAGAAATGTTCACCTGTTGAAATATCCATTTTGTAAGCCAAATAATAATGTGATTGAATGTATAAAAGAAAATGAAATAAAAAAAAAAATTTTAAAGAGCTCAAAAAATAATCAGAATAATAATAATAATGATTGGGAAAAACAATGAAAAGATACTGGATGATGAAATGGGGGTTTCAATGTTTCTGTATTGACTGAGATGCATGGTATTCCTCCTGGAAAAAGAAATGTAGTACACTGTAAAGTTATATGTGATTCAATGTAATATAAACAAGATTATGATGGTAATAAATTAAAAAAAAAAAGAAGCTGTAACAAAAAAGAAAAATAAAACCATTCAGAGGACTAATGATGAACCATATCCCTAAGATATAGTTTATCAAAAACAGAAACATCACAATATTATAAAATTAAACATATTTTTAAATTGAAAAAAAAAGAAATTTGCATAAAAATGAAAGGTTAGATAAATGAGTATATATAAAAGTATATTAACTGTGTAAAGCCACAATAATTATATACTTTGAGATTCAAAACACAATAAACAATAATGGTGAGTGACAAAACAACATATATGATTGTGGGGCTTAGTTTAGACTTACAGTGTTCTAAGCAGTGCTACTGAAAGCAAGGAACTTCTGGAATGCATTACTCCCTTCATTTTAAAAATATAATTTTTCAAAAATCAGCTGAGATAAAGAATACCTAGTGACATAATTGAATACATTCTGGTATAGTAGTTCCCCCTTAGCTATGGTTTCACTTTCCAGTTTCAGTTACCTGTGGTCAACCACAGTCTGAAAACATTAAACTAAAAAATCGGGTATAAATAATTGTAAGTTTTAAAGTGAGCACCATTCTGAGTAGCAGGAGGATGAAATTTTGCTCTGTCCCACTTTATCTCTCACTCATCACAAGAAGAAGGGTAGATATAGTGTGGTAAGATGTTTGAAGAGTCAGAGAGAAAGAGACAGAAAGATACCACATTCATACAACTTTTATTACAGAATATTGTTTTAATTTTTCTATTTTGTAATTAGTTATCATTGTTACTCTTACTATACCAAATATATAAATTAAACTTTATCATAGGTGTGTGCATGTGTGTGTGTGTGTATGTGTGTGTGTATGTGTGTGTGTGTGTGTGTGTGTGTGTGTGTGTGTGTGCAGAGAGATAGAGAGAGAAATCATAAGATACAGAGTTTGGTTCTGAAATCTGCAGTTTTAGGGGTTACTAGGGGCTTTGAAATGTATACCCCATGGAAAAGAGGGGATTATTATACAAGTCTCTCAGCTCATTGAAAACTGGGAAAAGTATGTGGACAAATTGTTGACCCATGAACCATGTTTTAAGTAGCACTATGTGTAAGTGTGTGTGTGTGTGTGTGTGTGTGTGTGTGTGCGTGTGTGCATGCATGTGTGTGTGTCCAAACCACACTTACATGAAAATGTATAGCCCTAAATGCACACAATCATAATGAAGAACAAATGAAAATCAATTCACTTGGAGAAGCTAAAAAAAAAAATTTTAAAATGGAGTCCAAAGGAATGAAAAAGAAGTAATAAAGATATATTAATAAAAAAAGAAAATATAAGACAGAGAGGATAATCAAAGAAAACTGTCAGTTAACTGAAGAGACTAATATATTGATAACTCCTTTAAGAGAGGCACAAATAATCAGTGTCAGAAATGAAAAAGGAGATGTCATTATAAATCCAAAAAAATATTGAAAGGCTAATAAGGGGCCAGCCCCATAGCACACTGATTAAGAGCTATGCTTTGGAAGTCAGATCATGTATCACTGACAGTTGTTCAAATTCTGGCCCCAGAAGCTTGAAAAATGCATACATATATGTATGCCCAAAATCCTGATGGGAAGGAGAAATGTAGGACCTTTCCTACACTGTAGCATGACCGCACCCTACTGGGATGCTTTCTCTCTCCTTTCCTCTCTTTCTCTTTCTCACTCTCTATGACAAATGTGTGTGCCCTCTAGAATAAAAAAAAATTAAATAAGATGATAAAATAATAAAATAGAAAGGATAATAAGTAGATAATAAGATAAAAAGAATAAAAACTACACATTGTAAAATACAAATACACAACTTAGCAAAACCAAAATTAATTTTGAAATTTCATTGTTTAAAACTTTCTTTCAAAGAAAACTATAGGCCCAGATATCTTCACTGTGAATTCTACAAAACATTTCAAAAAGAAGTAATGCCAAAAATGTTCTGTTCTCTTCTGCTTCATCTCTATCTATACTAGAGCCTGGTACACAGTAAGGATTCAATAAATCATTACTGAAATAATAAGTGAATGAAAAAATGAATAAATAAATTCTTCATATATTCCAATTAAACTGTGCATAGCTTTTTCAGTAGATTTCTCCCACTGTACATATTTTAAACCACCATTGCTAGTAATGACCATTAGCAGTTTCAGGCATATAATCTTGAGCTTCGAGGCAAACCTTGAAACCCTAGCAAATAAGCACCGTATCTCACTTAGACCTGCAATTAATTTTAATTTCTAAAAATACTTATCTACGGACACTAGGATTCACTACATTTGGACTTTATAGGAAGTTATTGCAAACAAGCATAAAAGCAACCAACAGCAATACACTAAGAGTTAAAAGCTTTTATTCAGCTACGAATAGTTTTCTAGCTGAGCAGACTTCAAAGTAAAGTTAAAAACCTCCATTTTCATAGTAAGCAAACAATGTCCCTAAAATAAAATAAAATGTGCAGCCAGTGATACTTATTTACAAATGTCCTGTGACCACCTTCTGAGAAATTCTAAATAATGGTATAACTTCAAAAGGCACCAGTATAACCAACAGATATTTCTGTTAAAAATACAATCTTTAGGGGGACCAGCAGTTAACATAATGGCTATGTCACTGAACTCCCATGTACTTGACTGTGGTTCAAGTCCTGGACCCAGTGGCTTAAACTCACGTCGGGCGCGTATGCGTGTGTGCCCAAGATCCCAAGAGGAGAATGGAGGAGAAGGAATTGTGGCATGGACATCCCCACCCCACCCCCCAAGCAGTGATTTCTCACTTTCTGTCTCTCTGCCTCTCTCTGTCTTTCTGGTGAGCGCATGCGCCCTATAGCAAAAATCTATCCAAAAGAAAAAAGAAAAGAAAAAGAAAAATACAATCTTCATGTGACAGTCCCACCAAAACCATATGTCCATCTTGCAGCTAATCTCTAACTCCAATGGGATACACAATTAATCTGGTTATGCCTTTGCATCTTATTTTTTTCCTACCTACAAAAGATGGCTGCTAAGTGAAAATAAAATCTGTAATGATCCCATGTTAATACATTTTTAACAATATATAATTCTCTCATTATTCAAGAAAGAGAGAACATTTTTAAAAAATCATTTTTTTGGTCCAGTCACAGTGAGGTAGACAGTAGTAACACTTTTGTGTGATACTAGAGCCCATATGAAAAGGCTGTGGGTTTGCAATCTATATCTACCTGAACACACCTACAGCAGGTACACCTGTGATGCTGGCTGGCTACAGGCATGGAAGGGAAGGTTGTGTTATGAGGACCTTGTCGAGGGTGCCCCCCCATAAAAAATATATTTTTTATTTCCTTTTTCTTTTTTTAAAATGTTGCCAGAGACTGTGTGTACTCACTAGAGGGGGATGGGAGAAAAAGTACTCCCAATGGGAATGATCATGCCATAATCCCTTCTCCATTCTGATGATATTCTGGGTATGCACACACATGTGACCCTTGTATTGTTCAAGCTGTTGGGACCAGGATTCTAACTACATGGTTAGCCATGTGGGACCCAGTTGTTTAACCACCAGGCTATGGGGATGACCCTCGTTTTTCTTCAGGTTGAAAGACGTGGCCAAAATTTGTACCATAATTGAAATCAGATCAAATCTAAAGCTCTTTCTAGGTTAAAACCAAAACAAAATCATCAACTGATAATCTAATGCAAATAAAAAGGTAGTTAATGCAATCTTATAGACAAGGAAGAAAAAAAAATCTACTCTTTATATCTTTACTTAAAGAAAACAAGAAGAGTCCAAATAAATATCAGACAGTAGACCTAAGAGCATTAAGGGTTCTAGAAGCCATCAGAATTGGTAAGCACAGCAAAGAGTTTGTACTCTCTTTGAAACCCCAGTTCTGTTACATATA
Source organism: Tupaia belangeri chinensis (assembly GCF_000334495.1). Classification (NCBI taxonomy): domain Eukaryota; kingdom Metazoa; phylum Chordata; class Mammalia; order Scandentia; family Tupaiidae; genus Tupaia; species Tupaia belangeri. Next base: position 3,617,468 of record NW_006159535.1, read on the forward strand.
AGTTGCGTAACCCTAGCAAGTTGTCAAACCTCACTCAGCTTCAATTATTTTATATATAGAAATAGGATATGGGGCTGGCAGGTGGTGTGGTGGTTAAGGTGCTGGACTCCCACATGGTCGACCATGGTTCAAATCTTGGACCTGGCGGCTTGCGCGCTCTCTCTCTCTCTCTCTGTCTCTCTTCCTCCCTCTCCTTCTCTTATCAAATTAGAAAATAATAAATAAAATTAAATAAATAAATATTTTGGGGGCCAGCAAGTGGCATGGTGGTTAAGGGCACTGGACTCCCACATGGCTGACCATGGTTCAAGTCTTGGACCTGGTGGCTTACTTTCTCACTTCCTCTCTCTCTCTTTGTCTCTCTCTCTGATCAAACTGGAAAATAATAATGATAATAATAAATAAAGTTAAATAATAATTCTTTATAAAAAGAGGATAAAAGAGAAATAGATATTATCACAGAAATTACCTGCGCATAGTAGGAGCTCAATAAATGGTAGTTATTCTATGAAAATAGACATTGGCTTTTCTTTCTCCTACTGTTTTATACAAATAAATGAAGAAAAGGATAATGGAAACTAGAAAAGTTTCTTGAGTTCTAACATTTATTCTGAGGATGTTTAATTCTTCCAGGAAACATAAAACTCATCAAAAAAGAAACATGAGCTAGATAGAAGCATGGGTGGTTCCCAGGACTTTGTTATTTCACATACTCAAATTAGCACTAATTGTAAACCAAGTCATTCTTATTCAGTATCATATTGAGGATAGTTTTCGAAACTCCATGGGAAAGAGAGAGAATGGAAGAGAAGGAGGAAGGGAGGAAAGTGGAGGGAAACGAAGACAAAGAAAGACAGGGGAAAAAAAAAAAAAAACAAGTCCAACTGGATTAAAGTTTAGTTGGCCAATTACATTTTGATTCCCAGACCTGGCATCTTAAAAATCACACCAGTGTGTGGGTTTGAGTGCCCAAAATCCAGAGAGGAGATGAGGAAAAGGGTTTGCTGCATAGACAGGCCCCCAGGAGGAGACCATGTTTGCTTTTCTCACTTCAGTATGCCCAGTAGCTGGCACAGTGCCTGGAACATCATAGGCATTTAATAAATAATTGTTGAATGTTCAAATGAATAAATGAATGAGTACTGCATATGTCTCTGGAGTCATAAATATTCACTTTGCAACTAGGAACTCAGCAACACAAACGGCTGATTTTATTCATTGACTCTGAGTACTTGGAACCATAATTCCAGATATGAGTGACTCCTGATATACACCTAATGACTGTCACTTAACCATCTCTCAGGCCCTATAAAATGGCCTTTTCAAATAGATGGATTCAGGGTCCTATAGGTGGCCTCAATTTCAGCTCTCTGCAAGTGTTGGTAGTTACCTTATAATACAGTTTCTGGTCCTAGATATTAAAATGCAGAAAGAACTGTTTAGAAACTCTGAGTCGTAAAAAAAAAAAAGTCAAAGACAGAGCTGAGCAGTTAGAAATCAGTCAATATAGTATCTACTTCCATTATAGAGAAATACTTAATCTCATTATTCAGTTTTAAAAGAAAACAGGAGGTATATCATAAAATTCAATACTATATATATGTAAATATATACACACAGGGAGAGAGAGATAGGGTTAAGATAAGCTAGCAAAAGAGTGATGCTGCAATTACCAGTTTCTATATAAGTTTATCTATCAAAAAATAATGACCATTTAATCAAAACATTGTAAGAATATGTATTTTTTGATAAAGTAACTATTAACATTTTTTAAACCTGTGAATAACAAGTCAAATGCCTCATTAAATATAAGGCTACAGCAATTTCCCATGACTGAACATTAGAATGTTGATATAAACATTGATGCTTTGAGACTTTTTCTAGAATGATTTGTGTATACCTGTTGCCATTAAAACACAGTGCTGTGAAGAGTATATTTCATTGTATGTGTAAATGTGCTTTGCAAACATTTGCATTCGCCATTGCTGACATTACTGTTTCTTTCTCAATAAGTTTGCATGTAGCATGTAACTAAATCACGTTCCCGTCCTTACCTGCCTTTGTAATAGAGGCAAGATTTTTCTCCTTTTCTTATTTCTTTTTTTTTTTTAACTAATGAGATTGTGAGAACAATCTCATCTCACCACAAGACACCATATTTCAGAAACGCAGTGATTTATGAGTGATAATTATGTTATGAAAAGTTTATATGTCATTTGGGCATCATTCAGGAAAAAAAGATATAGTATGTTACTACTGTTATTAAGCCCCAAAGACTCACTGATGAAGAATATAAAGATCAACCACTTGTTTTGTTAAGTAATTAATTTACTCTCCTCCAGAGTTCTTATTCAGCCTTAGAATGATCCTGTTTCTCTTCGGCAATGAGAGTCCCCAACAATATATTGAAAAGGGCTACTGAAGGGTGATCCAATTAATTGCCAAAGGTAATTGTCATTTTGTAATCACATTAATATCTAATTTTCTATCACTAGATCATTAAAGTGCCAATTACACATCTCTGCTCTAATGTATTCATAAAAAAAAAGCAATCATGCATTTATTGCCTTTATAATTCCTGAGATAATTATACAACAGGCTGAAGGTATATTTCTTCTCTGATTCAGCAGACTTAGCAACCACATTGAAGGCTCCCATGGTTAGGAAATTAACATACCAGAATGGATTCATTAGTGTTGAAACCACATATTCTCAACTACATCATAGGAGGTGTCGCAGAGCCAGTCCATAGACAGGATTGTAAGGAAGTGAGACTTTGCCTCTGTAAGACAGTATATGCCCTCTTTCTCCATTCTTCCCCAGGTAGGAGTCAAATACAAAGAAAACCTTGTTCAGGAACAAGAAAGTGATTTCCAGGTTGGTGTATTTAATCACGTTAAGGGGGTGTGTGGTCCAAGGGAGATTCCATTTCTAAGCTATTGATACATCACTTTCATCTTCAGTAAGTTGCATCCCTGCTTAATGTGAGATGGAATCATCTCTGAGAAGCATTGAGAAGGAAGCCAGAATGGCTGAAGTTGCAGTCTGGAAATAATGCTTTCACCAATGGTTTCATTATTGGACTTAAAATTCTGTGAATTCTCAGATCATAAGTCTCCTCTTTAACATAAATATAAAAATCAATTCTGCAGATAAATAGAAGTAATTTAAGGATTATTCTCTATTTTGGATTTTATGTCCTTGTTACATTAAATATAAATAAATGAGTTTCAACTCAACTGAAGTGTCCAAAAGTTACTGTATTGCCTTTTTTGTCCTTTTTTCTCCATATTTGCCATAGTTAAGTCTGAAGTAGTTGTATTAAATGAGCTCCACAATGGCAGGAGAAAGATACTCCAGTATATTGCAGTAGACAACACTTCTCTCCGGAAAGAGTTTGCACAAATTGCTTTTCCAGCTATCACAGTCCCACTGATATTCCTTTATTTATTCCTCCTATTGTTCCAGTGTGAAGGTCGACAAACTACAGCCCATAAATCAAGCCAGCCTACAACATGTTTTTATAAACAAAGTTTTATTGAAACACAACCATGTCCATTCATTCCCATTGTATGTATGCCTACTCTTACCCTACAATAGCTGAGTTGAATAGTTGCAATAAAGACCACATACCCACAAAGCCTGAAATATTTACCCTCTGGTACTTCAGAAAGGTTTTTGATCTCTGTTCTAGTGGGTTTTTTCCTTTTAAATCTGCCTGTTTCAAAGTATGCTTTCCCCACAAATAATGAACTTTATTTTACTTTGTTTCATGTTTTGTTTTACTTTTCTATGGATTGTTCTTTTTAAATTCCATCATCTTTTTTAACATCTAGAATTTAAAGTACTTCAACATTTCAACCAAATTCTTCCGTGACTTGGACAAAAGTTTCCCCAAGGAAACACATGATATTAATATTACCTTTTGTTCTATAAGCCTGATAAGGAATCACCTTCTGAGTGTATCTAAAAGGTAAATTCATCCCTTTGCATAAAAGACATTTGATGAAGGTCAGTGTGATGACTGTCAATTCTAGAGGCCAAGATGCAGAAATCCATTAAAAAGGTACGGTCATGGGGCCAGCAGGTGGCGTGATGGTTAGGGTGCTGGACACTCCCACATGGCCGACCACAGTTCGAGTCCCGGACTTGGTGGCTTGCTTCCTCACTTTCCTGCTCTTTCTCTCCGTGTATCTCTCTGGTCAGATTAAAAAAAAAAGAATAAATTAATAAAAGTAATTATTTAAAAAAAAAAAAAGGTACAGTCACTCCCCACCTAGAAACTCAGATTCTGGAAAGTAAGCCTCATAAACTTCAGGGAATTATTGTCACATTTTGTTCTGACAAACATGATAAGTAACAAGCCCTGATTTAAGAACTTTATATATGCTTACTCATTTAATCCTTATAACACTATGAAGTAGATACTATTTTTATACTCATTGCAGAGACAGATACAGACATGAATAAGGGCATATTAATGTAAGGTGGAACTACAACAGAAGTTTAGTAATTTGTCTAGCTACAGAGTCCAAACTCTTAACTTCTTTGTCAGTACTTGTTACTATTTGCATTTCCCATACTTGAGGGTATATACTGCTCCCACAAGTTCAGATCAAGTTTGAATTTTCCCACTCACATGACATGTGAAAGATCTGGGTTATACTCATTCCTTGGCATTCGTTAGCTTTGCTCTACAGAGTGGAAGACGGGGAACTTCCCAAGTAAGGCCCAGTGATCTTGGAATATTCTGATTTCCAAGATAATCATTCTTTTATCATACAAGACTCTCTTAAAAATAAAAGAGTATTTGCTTTGCTTTGTTTCTCAAGCTACTGGGTCCAGGACTGGAAACACACAATTGGCCATGTGTGATCCAGCCACCCTAACCACTATGCACCATTTGGCCCAATAAAAAGATATTTTGATCTCCCTTATAGTGGAGGTGGTAGAAGGGATGGAGACATTTTAACCAACAAGGGTATGTGCATTTGTTAGCAGAGAAGAGAGGAGAGAAAAAGAAATCACTGCCAGATGGGGAGGAGTCACAGTACAATCCCCTTTCTCCATCCAGCCAGGATATGGAGCACAAGTGCACATTCACCCAGCATGTTTTTCAAACTCTTGGGGCTGGGATTCAAACCATGGTTAGGAAAGTGAGATTCAGCTCTCAGAGCACAGGGTTTAACCACTGTACTGTGGGGTCAGCCTGGGAGTATTATCAATTTAGTGAAACTGTTGGCAACAACTTCTGAGTTCTGGGAGAGAGGCCAAGCTCCCCAACAGAGGAGATAATTTATAGTTTAAGAAAATATTTTTATGGGTCGCAAAAGTAAGATTTTATTTGGGACTAGGTTTAGGTTTAGATTTGCTTAGTGTGTGTATATGTAGAGAGAAGTAGATTTTCTTTCTCTCTTGCTCCTTTTATAAGCCTATTAAATTTTGGGGACCAGCAGGTGGCATGGTGGTTAGGGTGCTGGACCCTCCCACATGGCTGACCATGGTTTAAGTACCAGACCTGGTGGCTTGTTTTCTCTCTGTCTCTCTCTGGAAAGTAAGCCTCATAAACTTCAGGGAATTATTGTCACATTTTGTTCTGACAAACATGATAAGTAACAAGCCCTGATTTAAGAACTTTATATATGCTTACTCATTTAATCCTTATAACACTATGAAGTAGATACTATTTTTATACTCATTGCAGAGACAGATACAGACATGAATAAGGGCATATTAATGTAAGGTGGAACTACAACAGAAGTTTAGTAATTTGTCTAGCTACAGAGTCCAAACTCTTAACTTCTTTGTCAGTACTTGTTACTATTTGCATTTCCCATACTTGAGGGTATATACTGCTCCCACAAGTTCAGATCAAGTTTGAATTTTCCCACTCACATGACATGTGAAAGATCTGGGTTATACTCATTCCTTGGCATTCGTTAGCTTTGCTCTACAGAGTGGAAGACGGGGAACTTCCCAAGTAAGGCCCAGTGATCTTGGAATATTCTGATTTCCAAGATAATCATTCTTTTATCATACAAGACTCTCTTAAAAATAAAAGAGTATTTGCTTTGCTTTGTTTCTCAAGCTACTGGGTCCAGGACTGGAAACACACAATTGGCCATGTGTGATCCAGCCACCCTAACCACTATGCACCATTTGGCCCAATAAAAAGATATTTTGATCTCCCTTATAGTGGAGGTGGTAGAAGGGATGGAGACATTTTAACCAACAAGGGTATGTGCATTTGTTAGCAGAGAAGAGAGGAGAGAAAAAGAAATCACTGCCAGATGGGGAGGAGTCACAGTACAATCCCCTTTCTCCATCCAGCCAGGATATGGAGCACAAGTGCACATTCACCCAGCATGTTTTTCAAACTCTTGGGGCTGGGATTCAAACCATGGTTAGGAAAGTGAGATTCAGCTCTCAGAGCACAGGGTTTAACCACTGTACTGTGGGGTCAGCCTGGGAGTATTATCAATTTAGTGAAACTGTTGGCAACAACTTCTGAGTTCTGGGAGAGAGGCCAAGCTCCCCAACAGAGGAGATAATTTATAGTTTAAGAAAATATTTTTATGGGTCGCAAAAGTAAGATTTTATTTGGGACTAGGTTTAGGTTTAGATTTGCTTAGTGTGTGTATATGTAGAGAGAAGTAGATTTTCTTTCTCTCTTGCTCCTTTTATAAGCCTATTAAATTTTGGGGACCAGCAGGTGGCATGGTGGTTAGGGTGCTGGACCCTCCCACATGGCTGACCATGGTTTAAGTACCAGACCTGGTGGCTTGTTTTCTCTCTGTCTCTCTCTCTCTCTTTCTCTCTGCCTCTTTCTGGTCATATTAAAATAAATGAATGAATAAATTAAATTAAATACGTATTTTTTTAAAGATTTATTTATTTTAAATTACATTTATTATCATTATTCTTCCATTTTGACCAGAGAGAGACAGAAACAAAGTGGGAGTGAGAAAACAAGACTCCAGGTCCAGGACTTGAACTGTGGTCGGTCATGTGGGAATCCAGCGCCTCAACCACCACTCCAGTTGCCGGCCCCTAAATTAAATAATTCTTTTAAAAAAAGAAAAAAGAAGATTAGGACCTCACCCTATGACTTCATTTTACCTTAAATGCTTCCTAAAACCACTGTCCCCATATACATGTTAAGTCTTCAGCATATGAATTTGGGGAGGAGGTAGACACAGTTCAGTTCATAATAACAAACTAGAGAGAGGAGGGAGACAAGAAGTCCACGCGCTAGAGCCATAAGGAGAGAACACTGGCCAGGAAGAAACTCCCTATAGAGAGACGGTCAATGGCCACTGCAGCTGTGATGTCTGATACTAAGTTTGAAGTCGTTTGCTGTGTTGGGAGGACTGCAGTCGGAAGAGAAACAGGAGCAGGAGATGGGGGCAGGAGGTGGATATGGTAGGAGCAAGACTAGTTATAAAAATAGCCTCCTAATAGAAACCATCAAGACTGGAAAAACCATCAAGACTGGAAAAGAAGTAAAACTATATTCATAGATGATACTGTACATAGAAAATCACAAGAAGTCCACAATAAAACTATCAGAACTAATAAGTTCCATATGGTTGAATGATAAGATCAATATATGAAAAATCACTTGTATTTCTATGCACTAGCAATTCAAAAAAGAAATTTAAAAAAACAATTCCGGGATTCAAACTGTGGTTAGCCATGGCTCCCTTAACCACTAGGCTATAGGGCCAGCCCAGTGATAATTTTAGAAAGGCCCTTTTCCACCAAATTTAACCAGAGAAAGGTAACTCTGGAAAGGGAATGAGACTGTTGGCAGAGGATGAGTTCATCTTGTTCCTAGAGAAGACATTCTTTAAAAAAAACTTTTTAAAGTATTATTTTTTTAATTTAAGAGAATTCTAGGCTGTTTCTAATGTTTTATTATATGAAATACTGCACCAAACAGCAATGTCATCTAAGCTAGAAAGTGGTTTCAGGCAGTTCTGATTGAAAGAAAAGAGACTTCCAAAAGATAGGTTAGGGGCAGATTTCTTCTGCTTTTCAGAGTGGCAGGAGTTTAAAGGAGGTGTGTGTGGGACTCTCTGGCTGTGGAAAAGCCTTTGATCTCATAAGACAAGGAAGGTGCTCAGAAAGGGTAGGCTAAGAGTATACTTGGGACCTGAAAGCTGGCCCTAGCTAGGAGTCAACCCAGTGAAGTGGGCAGGGGAGCAAAGCCTCAGGCAGCCCATGCAATCAGGGCAGAGAAGTTCTCTGGACAAGGGCTGCCCCTTTCCACCCCCTCACAGCCTCCCTTTGGGAGCTGTGGTGAATCCTTGATTCAAGGATGCTACAGGCTGCACGATTACTTCGGTAAGGTGGGGCAGAGCCCATTTCTGTGATGTTATTGGTAACTCAAATAAGGGAGAAATAGTGTTCCTTCCAGTTTTATCCCTTAACTCTCCAGTTTGTGGTCCTCTTTTCACCGTTTTTTATTATACAGAACACTGTATTAAGAATGTGAAGGCACAGTGGTAGGTGCAGCTGGACCCACAAGGGAAAGGTACTGGATTTGCATCCTGCATTCTCCCTGAGCACACCAAGTGTGTGCACATGAATACACACACACATATATTTATCTCTGTTTTTTTCTCATGAAAGAAGTAAAAAAAAATACTTTTTACAGAAGAATGTGCATAAGTCAGAGAATGCAAGGTTTAACAAATGCATTTTGTTAAACGTGGTTTCTGTGTTGATGCTAAGGCCAGGCAACCTAACCTCCACATTCCATTCAAGTAAAGTAAATGAGTCCCCACTAAAATGTTTTTTTGGTTTTTTGTTTGTTTGTTTGTTTGTTTTTGTCAGCAGAGGGATCGTATAGATAGTAATTTCTTGGCAGATAAAAGAATGAAGAACCAAGTGGTTAGATATGTCTGGCAGCAGGGCTCCCCTTTTCAAGAATATTTCCCACATACTTTCCACTAGGCAGAAAATCACTTTAACTACCACAGGTTCTTCTCCAATGAGCAACAGTTATGGACACTAGCTATCTTCACTTCTCTATCAGTTTTCTTTTCATCTGATCATCAACTGACTGAACGATCTCTGGGTTCAGGCCTAGAAACCAGAAATAGAAGTGAAAGAGACCCAGAGGAAGAAATAAGCCCCTGGGGAGGTCAAAATTTGCTGGTAAACTGGTGAAACCAGAGACGGGTGAGTTTTGAGACTTCATTCTTCATGAAGGCAAGTGTGGACATTGAGGAGGGAAGTGTTAACAGGAGAGGGCAGGCTCGGCTAAAATGAAATGGTGAGGTCCATGCCTCCAGCCACCCCTCCTCACAGACAGAAAATGTAGTTCCAGCTCTCAAAATTTAGGCATTTTCAAGACCACCTCCTGTTAATGTTGCAGGTTTTTGGCACCATTTCTGAAGCTGGATAGTTCTGAGTTCAAATCTCAGCTCGTCTTCTAACAAGCTACACGACTGTGTACAGATTGCCTTCTCTCAGCCTCAAAGATCTAAAGGTGTCAGATAAGTATATGGATTAAAGGGTTGGGGGCTGAGAGGACAGGCCCATGCTACAGAGTCAGCTGCTATGGGTTAGATGAGATTGCCCAGAAAGAGTAAAGAATGGTTAGAGAGCTCAGGACTGTCAGAACAAAGTATCAACAATTTGGAAATAGTTAATAGAGATTACTGAGAGTTCTGGACACTGTCTAGAAGACCCTCCAGGACTTATCTGATTCTATGGAGCCAGACAACATTGATTGTCTTCTGGTTGGCTAGTCTATTTTTACGACTCTCCTAGGGGTAGAAGTTAATTTGTAGAAAACTGATAGTAATGCAAATATGCTTGTTGTCCAGAGCACCATGAACAAATTCTGTCCTGTAGGGTTACAATTAATTTTTACCCTGCAGAAAAGCTGGCTCCAAGCATTACATGGTATTGTTCTACAGGATATTAATCATTTTGCATCTATTAGCAAATTCATTTCAGCATTCCTGAATACGTAAGTAACTGTTCTTCAAATTTTCCTTTGACCTGATTTTAACATCTTACTGTTTCTTCATTAATTAATGAGTTACATAAAGTCTTTGATGTGTTCCTTTTAGATTTGTGCGAGAGACTTGATTTTACCTTTTTGAAAAGTATACTTTAGCAGGACTAAGCCCTTGAGGAACGTCCACAGAAGAGTCAGAGGAGCATGATCTTGCAAAAAAGACAAGGCAAAAGAAGTCAGGGAAGCAAAGAAAGAAGTGGGAGTGTTTGGGCATGAAAGTCGAGGTAAAAAGAGAGTTTTGGAAAAAGGGAGTGATCAACTAACTCCAAGGGGCGTCTAATTAATTTTCATCTTACTTCACCACAGACTTGCATTCAACAATAGTCCTCCCTGCTGCTTTGCACCACCAGTTCCTCCCACAAGATATGAGGTAACCTTTTCTGAATCACTGAAAGCACAGGACGTCTTGTTATACCTTCTCCTGGGACTAGGAAGCCTACCGTCTGACATTTACATAACCAAGGGAGCATACTCAAGCATTCTTTGAAGAACAGGGAACATTTATTTCAAGGTGATTTTCTATTCCCAACTTGACTATGAATCAGATACCGTGCACACACACACCCACACCCACACACACAAAAGAGGAGAAAAATATCAAATTTAATCTGTCGGAACACCCCTTTTAATAAAATTTATATATCCTGCCACAATAATATCCCTAGGAGGCTGTCCCACTACATTAACATCCTTGAATACAATCATTTGGCAAACTTGGTCATTCCCTTCATTTCCAGCTCACAGATGACAAATCTGAAAAGGAGTATGCAGCTGTATCTAAAAATATGTAATTACTCAGCCCCTTCAAACTTCTCAAGAACTTGGTATCTCAAGCTCAGTTCCCCCTTCACTTCCCCCATGCTTCCCAGATAGTTTGCAGATATCAAAGCAACAACCTTCCCCTGTTGTTTTCCAACTCCTAGAACCAGTAGAAAGCAGGACAAGGTGGTGGAAAAAAAAAAATCACTGGAATCCAACCATAGTCTTTTAAAATCAAAGTCTCCAGATGGTCTCCAACCTTAAAAAGGTATAACCCAGAGGGAATAGCTTGAAGATGGTCTCATCTTTTTCATCCCCATTTGTCCAGGTAGGAGGAAAATCTCCAGCCACCAGCAGGCATCATTAGTTTCCATTTGCTGAGCACCCAATGGATGAATCGGCCTCTTAAATTGGGTGTTCTACTGCACTGCCTGCTGTGATCTTTCCAGGTGTGCTTGCAACTGACACTTCAGCTAACAAGCCTAGTTTTCTGCTCATCAAAAGGGCTTTTTAGGATAGTACCCATTTGTCTAGAACTAGAGGCAGCTGTATTCACAGGCATCCCAGATGGTCTCACTCTTCAGCCTTAAAGATTTTAGAGGAAGAACCTGCCAATACAATAGAGTTCCCACCCCACCATCGACCTTCTCATTTGCTTCTTGAGGACAAGATCTCAAAGTTGCCATCCCCAAGCTTTACAGTTCTTGGTACCTATCAAACAATGAGCACAGCCCTAATTCAAGTGCCATTTGTAAATGCATGCCAGTAAGACCTTTGGTAAATACCAACAGACGCTATTCAACTTTATAAAATGTTGGTGTAATTCTACAGAGGAGCCACAAGATGGCAGGCTTTAACCTTCTAAAAGAACTCCTAGGCTTCCAGTCTTTGCTCCCTGCAGGACTGCGGGACACCACAATGACAAGCTGTGGGCAGAGGTGTCTCTTCGTTTATTAATATTACCAGGCACAGCTTGAAGACATCACACGTCACTTTAGGGAGCTGACTTGTTTTGGCATTCATTTGGTTTAAGAATAATTCTCTAATCGTTTGTCAGGTGAGGTGTTTTTAAATTTTAGCTCTTGCCCTCACAGAAAAAAAAAAAAGTCTTCCTGGAAGATTCCCAACAGGGGAATATGTATATATGTGCACAATATTCACCTGCATCTTAACAACAGAGCCAAGTTGCTTTCCAAAGGTTCCAAGGAATAAAGAATTTACCCACTGACAAAATAAATACTGATATACATTACTGGAACACACATATATAATCAGCTATCAATAGCTTGCAAATACTATTTGAAGTTTCTACTGCAATTATAATGTTCACCATCAGTCTTATTGCTTGTTTTTTCTCTTATTTCTGATGACTCAGTCATCTACCAAAAGACTCAAAAAAAATGATGCAAGAATCTGTTTTAAGGTGTCCAGTCTTATCTTCAAAAAGCAGAAAATATAAAAATCTGTTCCAACGTGATTTAAGAGATTAATTATGCACTTATATCCATGGAGAATTTACCAGTTGGGGAGGGGGACCTCTGAGGATGGGAGATAGGGAAGAAATGAGAACAGGGGCCTACACTGGGGATGATGGGTATACCAACAGAAATAATCTGTGTTTTCTCAAACAAATGAGGAAGTAATTTGGTTGCATCTGGATCAAGCAGATTCAGAGCACTAAGAACCAGGTAAGAGCAACAAAGAAAGTTAATAGGGGACATCTTAGACTCACAGGAAATACAAAATTTCTTTAAAGCATTCAAGATAGCAATGGCTTCCTAAAGATAGTTAGCACTCTTGGAGATCACTGTAGCTCATCTTGTTCAGAAAGACACACTCATGGGTCCACCCACAAGAGCCAATAATTAGATTCTACCGCTCCCTGTCCTAAGCAGTCTTACACAGTGACCATTAACCTCTACCCCAGATGTGGGAGAAGTGATCTGAGAATGCTCTTGGCACAGGTCAGGACTCACAAAGACAGCAGCAATTAACCTTCCTCCGCTTGTGTGTCTGCCTGGGGGGTGTGGGGGAGTGCACTTGGCACATTTAAAAGCATTTATAAACAGTAGGTTAGAAGAGTTCAGGGGAGGAAGAACCTCATAATGAGTGATGGTTATTAATGATCATTATTATCCTTGTCCTGACCCAAGAACTATTCCTGCAAGAATGTTTACTTAGTATGCAAAACGGGAACTCAAATACGAAGGACTCTGAAACTCTGCTACTAAAACTAATCTACCAGTTTTATAGAGAGAGGAAATAGCTTCATGAAGTGAAGTTCTCCCTAAAAATTAATATATATAAATGAAAATTTTAGAGCTCCCATGTTCCACCAGAAGAAAAACGAATCAATTCTCTGTGTGGTGAGTCACATAATGGAGGGCATTAGGGCAGGTTTAACATGAATAAGATATTGATTCTCCCTTGTTACTTGATTCAACTTTATTCCTTTCGGATTGCCAAAGGCCTCTGTGACAACATATGCTGTGGTCTGAAGGGCAATTGAGAGCTGTATTTTGTATTTTCTAGTCCTTTATTTATTCATTAAAGTTTTTGTGCTAACAATATCTCATTGAAAACGAGAGAGTTCAGGGAAACCCCAGAAGTATGCCTGATCCTTTTCAGTCTTAATAAAGAGAATGAGCAAATTACTTTAGAGGCACTGCAAAAAGAGACAGGCAAGCTGTTCTCAGTATGATTTAAGCTGTTTATTGGGATTTGGCTGGTTTTGCTCACCTATTAAAATTTCACCATTTATTAATACAGCTTTATTGATATTTTTATATAATACAAAGGGATTTTGAGGATGAAGGAAACATCCCCTTAAACACACCTGCCCCTTTCTCCCAATCCTTATGACTCTGTTGGTAACACTGTTGATATTTAGAGATAAGTTCAGGACTTTCTGTGTTTTCACATCCATGTACACATAAACACTTTTGCTTTCACAAAAATGAAATCATATCACCCATGTTGTTGTAGAACTTACTAAGTTTTGGAGATATCTCCATGTCAGAATGAAGAGAGCTCCCTCACACTTCTTAACAGCTGCAAAGGATTCCATAATACAAACACGCTTTCACATACTTATTCATTCTCATACTGATGGGCTCTTAGAAAGTGTCCAGTTTCCAGCTGCTACAGTGATGCCTCAGGGTTACCACATCTTACCCTCACAGAGAGTCCTTAGACACATGGGGAGCCCAAGGAGAGGCAAAGTGTTGGAAGAACAGGTTTGAGATGGCAGAGGCTTTCTTGGGACTACCACCTTTCTGCTCTGGTAACTCACGGCCCCAGAAACAGGTTTAGGACAACATATGGAAGGTTCTCCCACCCCTGTGTAACCCCTCTGCATCCCTGCATCACTCAAGGCACCTAGGTACAGTTGAGAATGAGCTGGCAGGCCTGGTGAAACTGCATGTGAAGTTCAGGCTATTGAAACTGAATAAATTTGTTGAACCCAGTGACCTGAAGCCAGGGGAGGCATGAAGGGTGAACACTTTTGCAGTGGACACAGAGACATGAGAGAAAGGGAGACATATCAACAAAATCCAGAGAAGATGGACCACTCCACCAGGGCTACAACCTAGAGAGAAGGACAGAGGGAGAGAAGGGGACAAAAGTCTGTACTGCTGGAGTATGTATGTATGTGTACTTTTCCCCCTTTTTTAGTTTTTGTCTTGTTTTTGTTTGGTTGGTTTTTGTTTCTTTGTTTGTTTGGTTTTTGCTTTTTGCTATAGGGTGCATACTCTCACCAAAGAGAGACAGGACAGAGAGAGAGGGAAAGTGAGAAATCACTCCCCAGAGGGGATGGCCACACCACAATCCTCTCTCCTCATTCTCCTCTCAGGATCCTGGGCACACACACATACACACCCTCCAAGTTTTTTAAAGCCACTGGGTCCTGGCCTTTGTATATCTATATTTTAAAATATGTATTTATTTAAAAGAAACTGAGTTCAGCTAAAGACTCCCAAGTTTGCTTTCTATTGGCAAGATCCAGTTTATTACCATCAATAAAAAAGAGTAATTTAGAGTTTGAAGTTTCCTAGAGGGCCATTATAACAAACCACCACAATGGGTGGCTTAAACAACAGGAATCTATTGTCTCATTGTTCTGGAGGCTAGAAGCTAGACATCAAGATGTCAAGGGGGCTGATTCCTTCCGAGGACAGAAAAAGAGAATCCATTTCATGCCTTCTCCCTAGTTTCTTTTCTGTTTTTTTTTTTTAAATATTTATTTATTTTATGTTATTTAATATTATTATTTTTTAATTTCACCAGATTGACACATTTAATATTATTATTTTTTAATTTGACCAGATTGACAGACACACAAAGAAAGGGAAAGTGAAAAAGCAAGCTGCCAGGTCTGGGACTCAAACCATGGTCAGCCATATGGAGTCCAGCACTTTAAACACCATGCCACCTGCTGGCCCCTCTCCCTAGTTTCTTGTGCTCCTTTTTTTTAAATGGTCAGAGGGCACATGTGCTCTCCAGAGAAGAGCAATTAAGAGAGGGAGTAAGAAGTCACTGCCAATGGGCATAGTCACGGTGCAATTCTTTCTCTTCTATTTCTCTGTCCTGTGAAGATTTTGGGCATGCTCATATATGCACTCAGTGTATTCTTCAAGCTGCCAGGGCCAGGGTTTGAACTAGTCAGCTATGCGGGATCTGGTCCCCTTAACCACTAGGGTCTAGTTTCTGGTTAATCAAGGACAATCTTTGGCATTACCTGGTTTGTATTAGGTTGTAGGAAAAATACAACTTGTTTTTCTATGCAAAAATGTGTCTTGACTTTCTTGACAACTGATAGAACCAACAGCCTAGACTCTGGCTTCATCTCCACATGATGTTCACCCTGTGTGTGTGTGTGTGTGTATATATATATATATATATATATATATGCCCAGATTTCCCCTTTTCATAACGGTATTGGTTATATTATGTTAGGACCCATACTAATGACCTCATTTTAACTTGATTTCCCCTGTAAAGATCTTCTCTTCAAATAAGGTCATAATCTCAGGCACAGTAGGTTAAGATTCCAAAATATTTTGAGGAGAGTGATGAGACAATTCAAGTCATAAAAAGTATCAAGAGAGGGAACCAGCAGTTAGCGTAATGGCTATGTCACTGGACTCCCACGTAGTCCACCGCGGTTCGCGTCCCGGACCCGGTGGCTTAAAACTCATGCCGGGCGCATGTGTGTGCATGCCCAAGATCCTGAGAGGAGAATGGAAGAGAAGGGATTGCGGCATGACCATTCCCCCTGGGGGGTGATTTCTTGCTTTCTGTCTTTCTGTCTCTCTCTGTCTGTCTGGCGAGCGCATGCACCCTATAGCAAAAACCTCTCCAAAAAAAAAAGTATCAAGAGAAATAAAGTTAGATTTTGCACATCTGAATTATATAGGCTGGAATTTATATGCCAAAACTATTTCAACTGCATCAAAAAATAGGAAGACTAATGGAGAAGTCTGTCCTTGAAGATTTGAATTGTAGCCTAGAAAACATACTTTGATACAACACTGTCTCTAATTTTGCAAATAACCCCTTTAAATCTACCACCTCACCCCTGCAGAGGCAGATCATCATGGCTCTGGAAAAGTCCCTCCCTCTACCCCCTCAACCACCAAATCTATTATCAAAAAAGAGGCTCTAAGAGGCAGCAGGGTAGGTTACCACAAGCTGAATCTTGCACTGCAAAGGCATCTGAGGAGATGTCTAAGACCAGCCACGGCGGCCCCTGAATGCCTGTGCAGAGCATAGACTCCTGTCAGCAGGGAGCAGGACAGAAACCGGGAAGCTGGGATGACAGATCTAGGTAAGATGAAGCCTTCCTAGGGCCAATCACCTACCCATGATTCACCTTCCTGTTCATCCCAGGAAGAGCCAGAGAGTGCCTCAGGGAGTGATCTCTAGGTGCTACCCCAAGTACTGGTCCAGGTACCCATGCCACCATTTTAAATATTAAATAGTCCAATAGAAAGCAGCCAAGATTGATCCCATGCTCAGGGAGGAAGAAACTGGTCAGGAGCCAATTCACTCTCCACTAGTAAATATCTGAAAGGAGGTCAGCTACTCAGCAACGGAGAGCATTTTGTGGAGCTTCCAGAGGCCTGCAGTACCCACCACCCTCTCTTGACAATTTCTGGAAAACCTTGTCTCATTATGGAGCTAGTTATGGAGCTTTGCTCAAGGCTGTAATTTTCCTCGTACGTGTCAGAGGTTGGCAGCTCCTTCGAGAGTGGGTTTGTCAGCATCGTGGAGGTTGAACTGTTCGAGATTGCTACAGCACTTTATACCTGAGAATGGGGCTGACAAGACCTCTTGGAGCAAAAGCAACAAAAACTGCAGAGGCAAACCACAGGGCATTGGTGCACATGTCATGTCTAACTGCCAGATTGGGTTACATTCTGCAAATCAAAAACTGTTTATCATGTGCACCATAGGCAGAAAGTACTAGAAAGGCAACTTCAAGCTACTTGACTGATAGGCTGTGCTCCTTCGCTCCAACTGGGATAGCTCCATCTTTTCTAGACTGGTATAGATCTCCCCAGGGGCATAAGCTCCAGTTGCCTCAGTGATAACTCACTTGATAACCCCCTTTCCTGACCATTTTCCCTTCTCTGCCTCACCTCCCCATCCTCTACAGGTGTTCCCTGGCATTGCTTTCCAAATCAACTACTGGCATCCAAATACCTGTCTCAGGGAGCTCTCAGCCTGGAACAATCATGTGCTGAGTTAGGTATTCCCTATTTCACTAAGGCGTAGACTGAGGTCTAAGCATGGGTTTGCTAACAAACTGACTCTGGGTTCAATATGTGTGAGCTGGAAGCAGACACAAAATTAGCATAAGACAACCTGAGATCAGTAGTACGTGAGGACTGTGGTTGAAGGCACAGGGATAGATAGTTTTATTGAGAAAGAGAGGACAGGTATGAGGGTGATATTTGCCCCACCGTCCCCCCAAATTCGGATCTTAGAGAAAGAACACATAGCAAGCGCTCTACCTACCCCCATCTTCTCCATCCTCCTTTCATTCCTCGGCCAGTTCAGGGAAGTGACCTGGGCATGTGGCTAGCTCTCCTGCTCTCTTTGGGATCCAGCCTGTCCGCAGGCCTTGGGTGTTTTCTCCACATTCCAGTCTTGTCCATGATGTAAAAGTCTAATTGTTACCCTTGTAGAATTTTGCTGCCCTGCCTGTGATGCGGTCATAAGTGTAATTCAGATCAAGAAGACTACGAAGTGCATGTTACCCTTGAATCCACCCCACATTGTCCCAGGGATGGAATAAAGTAGAGATGCTGAACTCTTTGGACTCATGTACTTAGTTCTCAACTGGCTTAGGACCCTGAGGGCAAATGGCATAACTAATCAGAACTTCCAAACTAGGATACCGGATATGCTACTTTCTTGATGTAAGAGGAGAAGATTTTTCCTCACTTCATTGGCAGAAGGAGTATTTTACTGCTTCATTTTGTAGACCAAAGGTCTGATGTTCGACCCAGGAACAAATTGGTGGCAGCAGGTAACAGGAATCACATAGTCTAACTCCAGTTGCAAGCATCTGGCTTCTCTCCGACTCACTTAATGAAGATTAGTTCCCTCAGCTCACCTCCCCAAAGCAGCTGCTCTGGGAAACAGACGCACCTGGTTTGCAGCATGGGAAAGAGAACTACTTGTGTGTTAGCCAGGTCACTGGCTAACTCCTCTCAGAATAGAGAAAGCTTATTTCTGGTTTTTTTTTTTTTTAAAGAATGATTTTATTTAATCTTATTGTCATTATTTTATTTATTTATTTTTGAAGCTGACCAGAGAGAGAGGGAGAGAGAGAGAAGGAAGGTGAGAAAGCAAGCTGCCAGGTCTGAGACTCAAACCATGGTCAGCCATGTGGGAGTCTAACCACCTTAACCACCATACCACTGGCCAGCCCCAGAGAGCTTATTTCTTTATTCCTGTTTTCTTCTTCTCCAGATCTGCACTTCTAGGTTCCCATGAACAGACACTGTGCTGCAACCATACCCCAAAGTGTCTCATAGGCAAACTCTGCCTAACTGCCATAGTTAATCCTCAACCCCTTCCAGCTTTGGGGCTCTATGATGTTGTGTGCCCAAAAGCTACCACATATAGATCATCTTAACTTTTCAATTCTCCCAGCCTGGAATCACTGCCACATCCTGCTTGGAAGTTGTGTATATATAAACAACCCCCTGCAAACTGATTGTCATACTTGCAACCTGAGACTCAAGGCTCCAAACAGAACTCCACTGAACACCAAGTCCTTTAGAAAGAGACCCTAGGAGTTAGCAGGATAACTTACCCAAGTGGTAGGCCCTGGATTGTAATGGACAGAAAGCTATGCACTGAATCACTTAGGAACAGAATAGAGACAACATAGATGGAGACTGGGCTCACCTCCCTGGGTAAACCCCATTGGCTCTGAGCTGATCAGAAACTCCTGTTTATGAAATACTAACAGATGGGAGACAGGGAGGAGGGAGAATGGTAATAACAATGACATTCAATGAAACTACCATTTCCTTTTTTAAAATTTAACTTTATTTATTTATTTGTTTGTTTATTTATTATGATTTGACCTGAGAGGGACAGACAGAGAGAGTGATAAAGCAAGCTGTCAGGTCCAGGATTCGAACCATGGTCAGCCATGTGGGAATCCAGCATGCCCAACCACCATACCACCTGCCAGCCTCATGAAACTACTATTTCTAAGCCTCAGGCATTAGTCTACATAGCTCAAGTGAGGTTGATTTGTGCAACACCAAGGGGAGTTGAGGTAGTCACCGGTAGTTCACCATAATTGATTTGACCAGACTGATGTTCTCTGCCTGAGAACTCTTAGTTTCCATAATCTGACACGCAGGAAAGTTACCAGGCTTCCCAGTGGAGCAGAGAATGAGAGAGAATCACAGTAGAAAGATGAGAATAACTGGAGCAATTCTGAGTGAGGGGAAAAAACTAATCAACTGACCCTCCTCTGTGAAAGAGGCACAATTCAAATTCAGTACAGCAGATGTTTTGCCTCCAGGGTAAATATCTGAGGTGCTACCTATGCTCTCTGGCATAATCACCCTTTAACATTTATATAAAAACTAATATCCATATGGCCGAGGGTCTTTGACTGCTTCCATCACCCTTACTAGCAGTTAGACCTTGAGGCCTGGTATTATTCTCAGAATACTGGTCTCAGAATGCCATTATCTGCCTCCAGTGCAGTAATTCATGTTCACATCTTACCTCTGTCCGAATAGCAAGGTCCCTGAAGTGGGAGTTAGAAATCCTGGATTTGGCCTTGGTTTAGCACCAAAAAAGCAGTTCAAGAGGAAATCTTTCACCTATTCTAAATCCCACTTCCCTATTTCAGAAAATAGATGAATAAACCAGGACATCTTTAAGGTTCCTTCCATTTCCTAAAATATCTCTATTTTTATTCATTGAAAGATGCACAATGGTTTAATTGCCTGCATTGGCCGTATTCAGAAAGAGCGGTAAGAGAGTTCCATGGTGAAGAATAATACCTTTTTCAAGACACCATTAAAAAGTAATTTATATTTCAAGACTACCATTCTGTCCTCTTGGAAAACCTGAAAGAAATTCCTTCTTTTATCTAGTTTCCAGACAATCTTTCTATTGAGGCCTTCATTTCTCTTAAAAAAAAAAAAAAAAAAAAAAAAAAAAAAAAAAAAAAAAAAATGGGGTGAAA
>NW_006159535.1:3638144-3699127 GCF_000334495.1 Tupaia belangeri chinensis
ATTGAGGCCTTCATTTCTTTTAAAAAAAAAAAAAAAAAAAAAAAGTAAGTAAGAAAGAAAAATATGGCTGTAGATACCTGGTTAGGAGTGAAAGCTGACTTCAGGTGTCCCTCAGCAAGAGGGTGAAATGCACTCACTCATCAGTAGTTCGACTGCAATTGGAAAATGAAAAGCACTTTAAGATAGCTGATGAGAATAAAAATGTCTGGGACTAGGGCCCACAAGTGGCATGAGGATTAAGATGCTGGACTCCCAAATAGCAAACCACAGTTCGAGTCCTGAATCTGGCGGCTTGAAACTTGCACTGGACACATGTACATGCATGCCCAAAATCCCAAAAGGAGAATGGCAGAAAAGGGATTGCAGCATGGCCATCTCCCCTGGGGAATGGTTTCTCACTTTCCCTGTCACTGTCTCTCTCTGTCCTTCTCTGGTGAGCTCGCATGCCCTATGACAAAAACCTAAAATAAATAAATTAATCAAATTAAAATAAATAAAAATGCCTGGGGGATACTGGAGGCTTAAAGAAGCTATAGAAAGGATTGGTAACCAACTAGCGTGTTGAATTTAATGACTCTATTTGCAAAAATGTCTTCCCAAATAGTAGTTTGTCTTATACTAGCCTCTTGAGTAAGAAGGATAGATCTTTTTTTTTAACAATTTTCTTTAAATTTCTTATTTTCATTATGATTATTATTATTTTAGATTTTTGCCATTAGATGCATGTGCCAACCCAGAGAGAGACGGAAAAGGCAGTGAAAGCTACTGGGTCTGGAACTTGCTGGGTCTGGGACTTGAACCTATGGTCTTTTTTGTTCCCATCCAAACTATACAAATCCGGGACATTAAATGACTTGAAAGTTGACTCTGCCAAATAGAGGCACAACTCAGGTCTTCAAGTACTTATTCAATCTTTTTTCCTTCTGTACCACACAACTCACTTTCTGAAAAAACACAGTAGTTCTCTATAGCTTAGCCCATCAAATTCAGAGTTTCTGTTTGGTCTTCACATCCTCCTACTTCTCCATCTTTTTCGGCACTGACAAAAGATTATCTTTGCTAGCCAGCTGGTCTTCTCACTCTTCCCTTTTTATGGCCAGGCATGAAAAATGATTTCCTGCCTCTTTCTCCAAATTCATGTCTCTTTTTTCACTTTGTGAATTTGAGTCAGACCTCACCTCTTCCAGGAAGTCCACTCAAATTAGTATGACATCACTGATTCCACTCTAGCTCCTATTCCTCTTAACCATTTCGGCTGTCCCAGATTAAGGACACACATATGCCTAGAATTTTCAGGAAGGTCTCTGGACATAAACCCAGAACCGTCCCACATGGGTCAGCCTTGAAGACCATTGTATTGCCACCATCCAGTCCCAGCTTTTCACTATTGAAATAGTCATGTTTGAGTTAAGCCTTTAAACAGAGAGTGTATGTTCACACTTATACTTATTAATGCTACTCCTTTGGCCAGCAGCATCCTCCTCTCTTCTCTATCTGATAAACTTTTGCTTATATATTGGTATGTATTACAAATGTCACTACCACAACCTTAACAGCTGACCTGCTTAACCCCAGAGCTAAACCCACCATCCTCTGGACTCTCCTAACTTTAGTAGATCACACAGATCACAATGCATGATAATCACTAGTTTGCAAATCACGTTTCTTCCTTTGTAAGCCTCTTTTTCTTTTAAGAATTATTTATTTAATTTTATTTATGCATTCATTTATTTTAATCTGACCAGAAAGAGACAGAGAGAGAGAGAGTGAAAGTAAGCCACCAGGTCTGGGACTCGAACCATAGTCAGGCATGTGGGAGTGTCCAGCACCCTAACCACCTCGCCACCTGCTGGACCCCGCTTTGCAGCCTCTTGAGAGTAGGACCAAATGTTCTTGTCTTTTATATCTACAAGTTCATTAGCATATTTAGCTCCTAGGATGCTCTTAATGTTGCTGAATAAGTGAACAAAGCATCTTGTTCACACCACGTTAATTTGCATTCACTAAATATCATACCTGTAGAGCTAAGAGAAGTAATAGAAACTATCTTTTTTTTATCTGCTCATTTTGCAAATGAAGTAATTCAATCTACAGGGATTCAAGTGACTTGCTCAAGTCATAAAGAGTCAGGGAGGGGCACTGATCCCTGATTACCTGATTCATACCACCTTCCACTTTATTATACATGTACAGCTATCATACCAAAAAATAAAGTCAGCACTCCAAAAGTTAAAAAAGGAAAAAAAGGAATTTTTTCTTTATTTGGCATTTTCTTATAAGGATTCAAAACACTCATTTGAATTCAACAAGTGTGGCTGACTGAATGACATAGACCTATCAGTGGCTCTGTCTTGCAATTGCCTCTTCATACCATTTCAAAGTGCATTTTTGTAAGACAATTCAGCTACTCTGAAATGTTAATTCTTTGGATTCACTAGTTCTTTTAGTATGTTATATATTGAAAGGGTTAAGTTAAATCATTATGGACACCAATTTCCTCCAATACCCAAGATAAAATTACAAAGTCCCTAACTTATGCAATTATTCTACACAAACACCAATGTCTAGCACTTCCATTTAGACTTTTGTCTCACAATATGATGCTGAGGATAATTTGTGCTTCTCAGATGGGAAAAGTTAAAGAAAGATGATAATAATGATCAGCATAGTAATAATAGCCACATGGAGATGCAAAAGAATTGAATGACACTGCCAGTCAATGGGAAAATAGGATACTCAGATTCTTCTGTTTTTCATTCTTCTTATAACACTGCTATCTTCTCCAACACTGCAATCTCCTACAAAAGGAAATGCTCCTTTTCAGGAAAAAGAAACTGGATGAGCTCATACTTTACTCTTTTGAGCTTTGCAAGGCAACGTGTCCTTTGCATTCATCACTCCTCCCTGACTGCTGCTGCCATCAGCATCAGTTTGCATCCTGCCAACAACAGAGAGCTAGTATCTTGAAAGATTCCAAGAACTTTGTTCAAGTAAATACACAACAAAAATTTTTCAATCATTTGCCAAAGGGAAATGGCCACTTTAGAAAGATTTAGTAGCTTTTAACAGTACATCCATGCACTAATGTATTCACAGCTTGTAAGAGAGGAGGTTATCTTTATGCCGCTGCTAATACACTCCATTTTCACTCCTTTGTCCTGCTTATAGTTAAAATAGGCTTCAGTAGTCACATTACTGTCATTTTGTGCTATCTCAAGTTAAATCATAATGAGCTTTGAGATTGTTAGTTGTTTCTCTCTTGTTTCTGCAGAAATGCAGGCTCCTTTTTCATTTTGGAAGATCAGAGCCTCCAGGTTTCTATGATTGCCTCTCACGCCTTCTCTCTTCTTTTATTCTCTTCTCTTCTTTGGCTCAAAAAGCAAACTCATTACCAAACCAAATGTATAAGCCTCCCACACAGAATCTGGAAGAGAAAGACACCCTATTTAATTCAGAGGAGCCAATTCAGAGGCTAGAGGCCATCCACAGCTTCCCTGGCCTACAGGACACATCAAGTGTAACCTATCTGAATATAGGACTATTTCTTTAGGGAGCACTTTGTCCTCTGAACAAAGTCACTGACATAGAAAAGCAGCTACTTCCAGTGAGCCATGGAGTACCCCACTCACAAACAGTTCATGATTTTAAAATTAAAATAGCACTAATGATGATGATGATGATGATGATGATAAACACTTATGTAAGCACTTAATTTGTGCCAGGTACTTATCAAAGCACATTACATGAATTGTATCACTTAATATGCACAAAATCCAATGAGGTGGGTGCAATCATTATTCGTATTTTACAGATGAAGAAGGTAAGGCTCAAGAAGTTTACACAAGATGGAAGACACAGGCTAAATTTCACATGCTACTTCTGTATTCATATTCTTTACTATCACTATGCAATGCTGTCTCAAATTAAAGAATAAATGTATCAATTAATAATATTTCTCTCACCAAAATGTCATAAACCCATTTTGAAATGTTGAGTCTTCTAAAAGAGACAATAAAAATAATACAAACAAACATATATTGATGACTCACTATGTGCCAGATACAAAACTTTTAATAACCATACAGATAGATATTATTACTCCTCATTTTTCAAATAAGAAAACCTAGGTTAAGTAACTTGCACAAAATAATATAGCTGGGACCAGCAGATAGCATAGTATTTATGTCACTGGACTCCCACATGCTGACCTCAGTTTGAGTTCCAGATCCTGTGGCTTGGAACTCATGCTGGGCACAAGCATATACATGCCCAAAATCCCGGGAGGGAATGGAGGAAAAGGGATTGTGGTGTTGCCATCCCTCCTGGCCATCCTCACTTTCCCTCTCACTGTCTCTGTCTTTCTCTCTCTGGCGAGTGCATGTGCCCTAAGACAAATACCTCTAAAATAATAATAATAATAAATCTTACTTATCAAAGCACATTACATGAATTGTATCACTTAATATGCACAAAATCCAATGAGGTGGGTGCAATCATTATTCGTATTTTACAGATGAAGAAGGTAAGGCTCAAGAAGTTTACACAAGATGGAAGACACAGGCTAAATTTCACATGCTACTTCTGTATTCATATTCTTTACTATCACTATGCAATGCTGTCTCAACTTAAAGAATAAATGTATCAATTAATAATATTTCTCTCACCAAAATGTCATAAACCCATTTTGAAATGTTGAGTCTTCTAAAAGAGACAATAAAAATAATACAAACAAACATATATTGATGACTCACTATGTGCCAGATACAAAACTTTTAATAACCATACAGATAGATATTATTACTCCTCATTTTTCAAATAAGAAAACCTAGGTTAAGTAACTTGCACAAAATAATATAGCTGGGACCAGCAGATAGCATAGTATTTATGTCACTGGACTCCCACATGCTGACCTCAGTTTGAGTTCCAGATCCTGTGGCTTGGAACTCATGCTGGGCACAAGCATATACATGCCCAAAATCCCGGGAGGGAATGGAGGAAAAGGGATTGTGGTGTTGCCATCCCTCCTGGCCATCCTCACTTTCCCTCTCACTGTCTCTGTCTTTCTCTCTCTGGCGAGTGCATGTGCCCTAAGACAAATACCTCTAAAATAATAATAATAATAAATCTAGTAATCATCAGAATTAGAAATTAAACACAGGCAACCTGACTCTTAAGTGAACTTCGTATGCTTCCTCTTTATCTTCCAGGAATACTATGAAAATAAGGCATAGAAAAGTATAATGTGTTATGTTATACAATAACCTGATCTAATTCTTTCCAAAGATAGTGTTTCAATAGTTCAGACCAAATCCAGCTCTCCTGAGTCTCAATCATATGCTGTTCTCACTGCTGCTGTTCCACCTGTATTCCCCATAACTGAATTTCCACTTCTGTCCCCTATATCCAGGAATCCAAATTATCAATAGATACCTGAAATCATTCTTGGTTGCACTGTGCCACTTACCACACTAGAACCAATTTGTTATTATGTCCCATTGAGTCTACCACCAAACTCTTCTTGAATCTATACTTTTTACGTAGGGAATAAAGTTGAAATTCCTTAACGTACCCACTTAAGGCCCTCCATAATCTTATCTCACCCTTCTTTGACAGTCTCTCCTCATTACAATTGACCCCACCCCATATATAGGAACACACATATACGCACGCAAACATACACAATGAACATTATAGTCAAGCTGAGCTACATAAAAGCCATTTTATACTTGCAGATTTTGTGAATACTGTTCTCTTTGCAGGTAATACTCTTCCCCAATCTCTGTGTTTTGTAAACTTCTATACAATCTTTAAACCTTCCTTTGCTTATCCAAGCAGAATTATAATAGTTGCTGTTTCCCTGGTACTCATGTTACTTTTATAGTATTTATCATAGTGTATTATCATGTATAGTCAGACTATAAATTCTGGGAGACCAAGAAATTTCTTTGTGCCTTACTGAGTACCAGGCCTGATTTTAGCTAAAGGTTCAATAACTGAAAGTTGAATTAAATTGGACTTCTCTCACATAACAACTTGCCATATTAGTTTAGTTTCCTACTGCGTAAAGCAGGACCCCGTAGTAGGGCTCTGTGTGGCTAGTTTTGGGACTTCCTTTAAATGAATCTTCCTAGGCTGTCTCTGTGGTCTAATGGTCAAGCCAACCAGACCACACATAGCCAACTGTGCAGTTTGAATCCAGACCCAGGAGCTTGGAAAACACAGTGGATGCATATGCATGTGTGCCCAAAATTCCAAAAAGAGAAAGCGATGGAGAAGGGATTATGGTGTGATCATTCCCCATTGGGGATGCTTTCTTCCTCTCACTCTCTTCTCTGTCTCTCTCTGGTAAGCATATGGTGGCCTCTAACAAAAAAAAAAAGGAAGAAATAATAATGAAAATATCCCTTGTGCCTAGAGATCATCTGCAATAACCTGAAACTTACTTTGTTTTCTTAACTAACTAATATAACTGAGATTAACTCACCTGTCTTCTAAAATTTGTGAGTTCATAGATATGCAAAATTTGCAATCAAGTATTGTTTCTTTAGATTTTCCCAACATTGGGAATACTACATTAAGGTAACTTTTCCCTTATCAATATAAAACAAAACAATTCATCAAAAAATCCATTATACTAAGGAGAATAAGGCAAAACTTACAAGCTCTTTCAATTATAATAGAAATATAAACGTTCCATGTTAAAAGTTTAAATTGGCATTTGAATTCCAATTAAATTAATACATATATTAAAAATATACCAAATATATTTCTTTATTTGTTTTCAGACACAAGATGAATAACAGGAGGAGATGATAGGGGGTCACATTCAGAGCTGCTAAGGACCTAGAAATATTTTTTAATTAGTTTTTCTTCAGTAGTAGAACCAGATGGCTATCCATTTATTTTAAAGATGAAGAGACTAAAGCACAGAGGATTAAATGATTTGCTGACATTGCAAACTATCACCTTCTTATAGTAAAAATAGTATTAATCATTTATTAGGGCTTACTATATAACAGACAAAATGCTAAGCATATATAGGAATTATCTCACTTAGTTTTCACATTGGAATCATAAAATAGATGCTAGCCCATTTTCTCAATTTTAACTTTCTTAAATTTATTTTTACATTTTAATATCTATAAATTTGGTGACTTTCATAATCAATACTGTGTATAGTTTAATCAGCAGCAATTTCTCTGCTTTATTTGTACATACAATAATGGTCGGTACTCTGGGACCAGCAGTTGGCGTAATGGCCATGTCGCTGGACTCCCAGGTAGTCGACCGGGGTTTGCGTCTCAGACCCGGTGGCTTAAAACTCACGCCTGGAGCGTCTGCGTGCGTGCCCAAGATCCCAAGAGGAGAAAGGAGGAGAAGGGATTACAGCGTGACCATCCCCCCTGGAGGGTGATTTCTCACAAATAAATAAATAAATAAATAAAAATAAATAATGGTGGTACTCTAAATGGAGTACCACCAGTATCAGCCACATTTTTGCAGGCAAGGAAGCTGAAGCTTGAAGAAGTAAAGTTACTGTCCAAGGCTGCATATCTAGTAAGTGGCAGAGCCAGGATCTGAACTAAGGCAGTTTGAGTATAAGCCCATCAATCATTTATAGAACTACCTTTCACAGGTAATGCCCATTCACAGTATCTAAGTCGTTAGTGTGAATATTCTACTCTACACTGGCCCCAGTGGGGAGCAGTCTCTCTCTCTCTCTTTTTAAGAGGCTTTTGCATTAGGGCATTGTACTCTCTGAAGAAAGAGAGATAGACATACACACTGAAAGGAAAAATGGGAAAGCATCCCCCGGGAGGATGGCCATACTGCAATCTCTTCTCCTTCATTTTCCTCCAGAGATCTTGGGCATGCATGCACACATGCCCAACGTAAATTTCAAGCCACCATGTCAGGACTCAAACCACAGTTGGCCATTTGGGAGTCCAGCAATGTAATCGATAATGCCATCTGTTGGTCCTGGGGAGCAGTCTCTAGCTGCCAGTGTCACTAGGAAGAGTGACAAATGATGCAAACAGTAAAAAGGTGAGTTTCCTTTGACAGGTGATTTGGGATGTCCTATAGTGATAACAAAGCATTCATGAGTAGGAAAGGCATGTGCCCATTCTTCCCAGAGGCTCAAGTAGTGTTGAAATGTCTTCTGGGAGGAATCATGGGATCACATCCCTTGCTTTCATCCACTAGTTCTGCATCTCTCTGTTACAAGGGTAGCCATGTGAAAAAAATAATTCATCTGTGATTAGATCATCATCTTCTGTGCACTTACTCTATTTTCTAACATAGAGCCCGACTTTTCTCTAAACTATGGAGGCCCTTCTAAAACCACAGTAAAGTTTCCATTAGTGTTTGCATCTCAGAGAACAAACTTTGTGAGTCTTCAAAACTTGGCAATAACAAAATGGATATGCATTTTTTCATTAATAGAAGTCAGAATGCAGTTGTATGCAGGAATTGGAATGTGTTAGTGCTAGTAGAAAGAAGTTGTTGATTCAGGCAGCAGTGTGACTAATTAGGTTTTCTTTTGTGAAGGAATTGGTTTGTATTGATTCATTTATGTCTGATGTAACTCAGCAGTCCTCCCCCTGCCTGGGAAGCCTGCCCAGACTGGTAAGAGATAAGAGGCTAGCAGAGTAGCTCAGCTGATTCACTGGGGGCTATGGGTACCTCAGCCGAGTGACGACCACATTACCTTTGCTGTTGTCCATTCCCTCCTCAGACACAGACCAGTCATATGGACTATCTCTGCTGGCTAGATTTAGGAGAGCTAATATCAAGACCAACCTGAAAAATCACTAGAGATAGTTTGGATAAATGGGAAGGTTGTAGGTTAACTTCCACAGGCAGCTTCAGCCTAAGGAAGAGGAGTTGGCTCTTTGGCCCTTAGCAGCCTGTAATACAATTATCTTTAGCAACATGTATTAAAGAGAGGCTCAGGGGACCAGCAGTTAGCATAATGGCTATGTTGCTGGACTCCCATGTAGATGACTATGGTTCAAGTCCTGGACCCGGTGGCTTAAAACTCATGCCGGGCATGTGTTCGTGCATGCCCAAGATCCCGAGAGGAGAATGGAGAAGGGACTGTGGTGTGGCCATCCCCCCTGGGGGGTGATTTCTCACGTTCTGTCTCTGTGTCTCTGTCTGTCTGGTGAGCGCACACACCCTATAGCCATGTGAAAAAAATAATTCATCTGTGATTAGATCATCATCTTCTGTGCACTTACTCTATTTTCTAACATAGAGCCCGACTTTTCTCTAAACTATGGAGGCCCTTCTAAAACCACAGTAAAGTTTCCATTAGTGTTTGCATCTCAGAGAACAAACTTTGTGAGTCTTCAAAACTTGGCAATAACAAAATGGATATGCATTTTTTCATTAATAGAAGTCAGAATGCAGTTGTATGCAGGAATTGGAATGTGTTAGTGCTAGTAGAAAGAAGTTGTTGATTCAGGCAGCAGTGTGACTAATTAGGTTTTCTTTTGTGAAGGAATTGGTTTGTATTGATTCATTTATGTCTGATGTAACTCAGCAGTCCTCCCCCTGCCTGGGAAGCCTGCCCAGACTGGTAAGAGATAAGAGGCTAGCAGAGTAGCTCAGCTGATTCACTGGGGGCTATGGGTACCTCAGCCGAGTGACGACCACATTACCTTTGCTGTTGTCCATTCCCTCCTCAGACACAGACCAGTCATATGGACTATCTCTGCTGGCTAGATTTAGGAGAGCTAATATCAAGACCAACCTGAAAAATCACTAGAGATAGTTTGGATAAATGGGAAGGTTGTAGGTTAACTTCCACAGGCAGCTTCAGCCTAAGGAAGAGGAGTTGGCTCTTTGGCCCTTAGCAGCCTGTAATACAATTATCTTTAGCAACATGTATTAAAGAGAGGCTCAGGGGACCAGCAGTTAGCATAATGGCTATGTTGCTGGACTCCCATGTAGATGACTATGGTTCAAGTCCTGGACCCGGTGGCTTAAAACTCATGCCGGGCATGGTTTCGTGCATGCCCAAGATCCCGAGAGGAGAATGGAGAAGGGACTGTGGTGTGGCCATCCCCCCTGGGGGGTGATTTCTCACGTTCTGTCTCTGTGTCTCTGTCTGTCTGGTGAGCGCACACACCCTATAGCAAAAACCTCTCCAAAAAAAAGAGAGAGAGGCTCAGACTCTGAGCTACAGAGAGCTGGTGCTTTCCTGATTCAATTAAGTAAAGAAACAGGATCCCATCCTATTCCTATGATGTGAACAGCTCAGTGAAGCCCTTTACTATCACCCTATCATAGGTGGAAGAATCTCTTCTGTGACAGAACTCAGCGCTGGAATGAATACATTGAAAAGTTATACAGACATAGTATTCAAGGCAACTTTCAGCAAGGGTATGATTTTCAGGGCTACATAGGAAATTATCAGGGTTGAATTTCAGATAGGGTTTTGTAACTAATTATCTGTTTATTTGTAATCAAGCAACTGAAATTTTCTGGGCCTGTGTTTCCTTATTTGTGACATCTTATATATAAAAAATGACTCCAGTAAATTTATCATCTCTGGAGCTCATGTAGAGTCATTTTTCTCAAGAGACTAATGGTTTTGCTTTGAGTTACCCACACTCTTTTGCCGAGAAATCTTTGTTTTCAATACACACTCATACCAATATATAGACAGCAGTCTGAAGTTTCTGCAGTTATTGGGGTGTCAGAAAAGAAGTCATGATGTATTTTTCTGTTTTTCTGTGCAAAAATGTCTCCTGACTTTTCCAATGATCCAATATGAATAGCATTTATTTATGTAGGCTCTGAGAGATTTAATAATTGGTCCAAAGACACCCTCAATAGTGAAGTAAGATGCTGAGATCTGTCCCAGTCCTAAGCTCACACCTTTACTACTATTCCACAACTTGGGGATGGTTGACATAAAAAGAAAATTTCCAGAAATAGTGAATCCCAAAAAAAGGAGAACAAAAATTCTGCCTGGACATGTTTCAGAATTTAACAAGAACTACTAAGACAAAAAAAAAAAAAAAAAAGAGAAGTTTTTAGTGCCAAAGGAAGGTGGAGGCAGCTTAAGGAAGTTGACCTGGGAATGGAATGTCTAACCAAAGCCCATCCTAGACCAAAGCAGTACTTAGGAAAGGCTACCAGTCCAGGGTCAAGTGACCACAAAGAGAATAGTACCATTCCAACACTCAGTGAGGAGTCCTAGGACTCAGAGAGGACTTTGTCATCTTCATGACTACCACTCTGCTCTGAGGCAGGAATGATTTCAAGTAAGTCACAATCTGTATTAATCAAATATCTTTGGAGGGACCAGCAGTTGGCATAATGGCTATGTCGCTGGACTCCCATGTAGTTGACTGCAATTTGAGTCCCGGATCCAGGGGCTTAAACTCATATGGGGCACATGTGCGTGTGTGCCCAAGATCCCAAGAGGAGAATGGAGAAGGGATTGGGGCATGGCCATTCCCCCTGGGGGAGGTGGGTGATTTCTCACTTTCTGTCTCTGTCTGTCTCTGTCTCTGGCAAGCGCATGCACCCTATAACAAAAACCTCAAAAAAAAGAAAGAAAAGAAAGAAAGAAAAATAAAGATCTTTGATTATAAACAATAGAAATTGACTCTAGCTAATTTGAACAACAATAAAAAAATTTTTGAGACACACATGCAGTTTACAAAAACTAAAGGAAAGCTGAGCCTTCGTCCTTAGAATAGTCAGAATGAAGGTCAGCTTGGGCACTCTGATTGATAGAACTAATGGACAGTCACTTCAGGTCACACTTTCAACTTACTTTCCATCCTTGGGCCAATCCTTTTAAGATGTAAATTCCAGAAGAGAGTATCTGATTGGCCTGACACTTTATGTGTGATGTGCATGAGTATATGCACATGCACACAGACATTTATGCACTGAGAGGACATGATACATCAATTGGAAGTCTTGCCAAGAGTTGCACACAATATTGAGGAATAACTGTTAACCAGAAGGTAGAAAGGATTCAGGGCAGGAAGAAGCAGTAAATAAGCTGTTTCTATTTCACCACTTTCGTTGGCTCACTCAAATCTTTATTATTGTCTTTAGTAGTTTCTGTTAAATTCTGTAGCATGTCCAGGCAGAACTTTTATTCTCCTTTTTGGGGACTCACTATTTCAGGAACTGGATGTTCAATCAGGGTCTCTGATCAGGAGTTCTTCTGTAGGACCAAGAGGAAAGAGCTTGAGCCTCTCTAGGAGCTACACCTGGGAGGTTCTTGGGAGCTAGAGGATATTCAGAGCTGGAAGGGAATCCATGCAAGGAAAATAAGTACTCGGGAATGGGAGAAACTTGAATATCAGACATTCACAGTGGAACCAGTAGACCTAGGCGATATGACAAAATTTCATCTCAGCCAGAATCATCTTAAATATTTCTTGCCATGGTGGGAGTCTATCCACAACCCAACTTAGCCTGCCTGATATTTTCAGAGAGAGAAGGATGTGAGCTAATTAAGAGTTGGATCATTGTAAATGGTAGCAAGTCTTGCCAGTGAGAAGAGAACGCTGAAATAATTAGTTCTGCCCCTGGAGAGTCGGTGGGCTCACAGCCAAACAGGGCAGGAAGTCTCTCTGGGAGCTTTTAGTTATGCACCAATGCGTACCTGTGTGCATGCACGCGCGCACGCACACACACACACACACACACACACACACACACACACCACCCTGAGGTAAAGCCATGGAACAGATGCCGTTGTCTTCAGTTCCTTCTCACTTCACTGCAAGGACTTGGCTTTCGAACCCTCCTCCCCCATGATTCTTTTAAACATTAATAAGCTGATTCATAGTGTGTTATGCTTTTGCATTTTAGGACCTATTATCTTTTATTTCAACTGTGGAATAAAATATTTTATTGCTAAAATGTAGTAAAAGGAGCATTTCATCTGGGTTCATGACTCTAGCCTGGACACTCATTTCTAGAGTGGTCTCTTCATGTTCCATTACTACAGAATGACATGCATGGTGAGCAGCCCATGTTCATTCATCTTTCCCTCTCTTTGTCCACTACCCTCTCCTAGAATCAATGATGCTCTTACTAAACTGCTCTCTTATAGCTAAATTGTATCCATCTTTCAGAGTCAGTCCAAGTGAAAGCAGTGTGGCCTAGAGCAAAAGATCTAATTGCCTCAATTCAAATCCCAGCTCCACTACTGATGAACTAGAAAGCTTTGGACAAATCACTTTACTTCTCTGAGTTTCTGTTTCATGATCTGTAAAATAGAGATAACTGTACCTCTCTTTCAAGAAGTCTGAGAAATAGTTTACATAGAAAGAAATGCCCAGAGCCACCTGGTAGCTATCATCATTACTTCTTCAAAAAGCCTTCTCTGACCATGGTGATCTCTCCTGTTTCTCTATACCCTTGGTGCAAATGCACTGTACCACTTAGATGGTTATCAAGTGCTCTGGGCTGCTAAAATGCTACTCTTCTTTAACACTCAAAAAAACGTTGCTAATGTACTGTTTTTAAAAATTATTTGAGAGAGTGTGTGACCTGCTGTGCTCCTTTTCCAGGAATCACCCTGCTAAAAAACACTCCATCATTATTTAGTCCTACCATTTAGAAACACGAGTAAGTTATTCAAAAAAGCCAACTTTGGGTAAGAGTTTTATAACTGTACCCTAAAATATCCAAATTTTTGTTCTTTTTAATTTAACCTAGAAATAGTCTTCATTCAGATTTTTTTTTTTTTTTTTTTTTTTTTTGTGAGCCTTGGCATAAACACTTTCCTACCACACAGTTAGTCACCTTTCCTTTCCTGCCTGCACTATCCACAGCCTGGCAGTCCTGTGTCCTAGTTGTGCACATCACCTTCCACGTTTCAGTTGTGCTCAGCACTGGGATTTGTTAACCTAGGAAAATCACAGAAGTGGGTGGAAATAAAAGCCAGTCTGAGTCCCAGACTGGTGGTTTGCTTTCTTTTCAGAAATCCTGCTCACTTCTCCCCTTTCACACTGCCCCATACACCATAGCCTTCAAAGAAATTACTGAATTTGGGTCTCATTTCATCCAATTTTATCAAAAGTTCAGCAACAGCTGCTTCCCTTGGTTTAGCTGCAAAGCGTAAGAAGTGTAAAGCCCTAGTATCAATTCATCAAGTTCAGGCCAGAGACACAATCTGGCTTTCGTGGAAGAGATGAAAGGGCATGGTTGATGGTTTCTCTAGGTGGGAGGGAAATGAAGTCTGAAGACTGTTTCTGCTGAGTGTGCTTATTGTCAGGTGTCTGGAAACAAATCCCTGAAAATTGAGCAAGATCAAAGGAACCATTCATCAAAGCTGGAACTTCACGCGGTTTTGCCAAGAAATAACGTCCTCTCTTCATACCCAGGAGAATCTGCACAGATGGAGATAGGCTTCACCCCACTTGTTGGTGTAATTCAAATAATGCCCAAAGGGATAAGAGGAGGAAAAGATATATATCTAGAAAATAAAGGTCTCTGAGAGCTTTCTAAAAATATATTTTATGTATTATTATTATTATCATTATCATTATTATTTAACATGCTATAGGGCACATACATTCACCAGAGAGAGAGGGAGAAAGTGAGAAAGCAAACCACCAGTCCAGGACTCAAACCATGGCCAGTCATATGGGAATCCAGCTCCCCAGCCACCAGCCTTTTGAAACACCTGTAAGAAAGAATTCAATGGGGAGAAGGGACCAGCTGATGGAATAATGGTTACGTCACTGGACTCCCACATAGTTGACGGCAGTTCAAGTCCCAGACTTGGAGGCTTAAAACTTGCACTGGGTGTGGGACCAGCAGTTGGTGTAATGGCTATGTCACTGGACTCCCATATAGTCGACCGCAGTTCAAGTACTGGACCCGGTGGCTTAACCTCATGCCAGGCATGTGTGTGTGCATGCCCAAGATCCCGAGAGGGGAATGGAGGAGAAGGGATTGTGGCATGTCCAATCTCCCCTGGGGGTGACTTCTCGCTTTCCGTCTCTCTGTCTCTCTCTGTCTTTCTGGTGAGCACACGTGCCCTATAGCAAAAGCTCCTCCAAAAAAAAAAAAATTAAATTAAATAATAAAAAAAAAACAAAAAAAACAAACTCACATTGAGCGCATGTGCGTGTGTGCTCAAGATCCCAAGAGGAGAATGGAGGAGAAAGGATTGCAGCATGGCCATCCCCCGGGGGGTGATTTCTCCCTTTCTGTCTCTCTGGTGAGCATATGTACCCTATACCAAAAATCTCTCTCTCTCTAAAAAAAAAAAAAGAACCTGACCTCCTTCTTTTTTTTTACTAAGACTCTAGTTAGCACCAAACATAGATTTAGCTCCTATTATTTGTAAAATAATAATATTTTACAAATATTATTATTTGTAAAATAATAATATTTTACAAATATTATTATTTGTAAAATAATAATATTTTACAAATATTATTATTTGTAAAATAATAATATTTTACAAATATTATTATTTGTAAAATAATAATATTTTACAAATATTATTATTTGTAATAATAATAATATTGAATGCCAGCAATGATATTATGGAATGTACAATTAGATACAATCTCTATTCAGAAAAAAATAAACAAATGAGATAGCAATAAGAAAAAAAAAAGACATGAAGGCCCTCAGGAGTGAGGGCGTGCCATTTGTTTTACATATGTTTTCTCATCTAAACCTTTCCCCCATTGACCTTAGGGAGAGTGCTGAGTTTTGTACCCAAGAGAGTGCCTTGAGTATAGTAGATATTGCAAAAACCGGAAGAAAATTTTGACTTTATTACCTCCTTTTGAATGTCAGATGAAAACAGAGAGTTTGTCCTGGCCACAGATGATAGGCTGATATGCAGAAAAGAAACTCCAGAGGCTACATTTATCCAGGATGAAGGAGAGAGGCATGAATGGTGGACATACTTGCCCCTGTATTTTCTTGAGAAGCAGATTGCATGCTATGAAGGATTAGGTTGCATAAAGATTCATAGCGAGGTGAGTACCACAATTAAGGTTCGTGATCTTTCCCCATGTGCCAAGTGGAAGAAAACAATCGAAAGATTTCTCTCAAAAGAAAAACTTGATAAAACAGTAGTTAATGAGTTTTATGAACTCAAGGTTATGAGCCCAGATACATTTTCCAGTAAGGACAAAAAATATAGGCAGTTTTGTACATTGCCAAACATCATGATACCTTTGCCAAAGAAACCCTGTCTTAATTTGAAAGCATTTCAGAAATAGGGAGCTTCTCTACAGTACAGTTTCCTGGTATTTCCCATTGTATAAATCCAAATGTTGCAGGATTTGAAAGAACCAAAAATCATACAACTCTAATACATTTTTAAGTGAGAAGTAAACTCTCTCAAATAAGGTCTTTTCATTAGAAAGCTGGATTCTCATTTCCTACAATATTTGGGGTATGGCTACAATTAGCCTTGCCTTTTCTAACTGGTTTCAGACACCACCAGAAGTAACACCCAAATGCAAAATTAGGATAAGATCTTACTGGGAGAGTCATCACCAGGAACACTGTTCCAAGGAGTAATTCCTCTAGGAAATAAATCCACACACTTCAGTGACAACAGTTGGAAATGTTTTCAATAGGCCTGCTACACAGCCGCCACTAGGGGTGAGATGGGGGATGTCACTGACTGTCAGACACACAGCATTTTGGTTTTTAGGAAAACAGTACATGCCCTTTCTGCTTCCCACTGAGAATGAATTACTCTTGCCTGCGCTCAAGCAGAGAAAGGCTGACGGGGCTGGGAGCACTCAACTACAGCCTATTAAACTGAAGTTGCCTTTAAAGTTGGTTAATGGCAAGGAAAATTCTGTTTCCATCTATCTATATTTCTAAACCCAAGCATAGGAGGAAAAAGTTTGTACAAAAATGCCTTCATTTTATAAATTTAAATATTTTACTGACTTGACAGATATAGACACTTGAAGACACTGGAATAAAAACAAAAGCCTGACTAAAAATTATTGGATCTATTTTCTATGGGAGTTTGAATGTATGCAGACATGTTCACATACTCACAAACAAAATGACTTTCCTGGAGGTCAAACTGCACACAGCCTTGTCAGGCAAAGAAGGCAGCATTCCTTTCCTCTCACTCTGTATCATCCTTATTGGTTTTAGCATTTCCACAGCACTTCGCTTCTGGCTGTTATTTATATGCATTTTTACTATCTGGCTTTCAGAAATAACCTTCCTTTAGAAGTCAGGCCAGAGAATGCAGTTTACAAATGAGACATGGAGAAGTTATGTTAATTGCCCAGCATCTCAAATTAAGAAGTGATACTGAGTCTTCAGAAAACTCATGACACATTTTTGCATAGAAAAACAGAAAAAATGCGTCATGACTTCTGATGACCCAATATACAAATACGTATTCTTTATGTGAGTACTGGATATAAGTTATGTACCATCATATTCCCAAATTCAGTTGTGAATAAATTAGGTCACATGTACTAGAAAAATTTTCCAACCAAATTTGTAGCAACTTACATTGTTCAATTCCTGATAGCTTTCTCTTTCTTCACTATTCCAATCAACTTTAGGTGCTTCTAGGATGAATCTTCTGATATGAAATATTAATATAAAAAGACTACATATTTGGCATTATCCTCCTATAGGTTCAACTTACAGAAATCTAGTTTTGTTGGGATTTTAATTTTCAAAGACCATGCCATATCTTAATTGTCCAAGTCAACCGACTTAAATATTAAGTCACATTGTTTAATCATTTTAGGTAAATAAAATCTGGTAATAGTATATGTTCCTGTCATGCAGTTGTAAAATAAAGAAATCATTTCAACTTTCAATAATTTTTATTAGTTTTAATAGAAAGCTGAAAGAGTAAAGATTTTTTTAAAAGGAAACAATATCATGTGCCATGATTTATCAACTGTAAAGCATCATACAAATGTTAGTGATGATGATGAAAATGATGCTGAATGGGGCCAGCAGGTGGCATAGTGATTAAGGTGCTGGACTCACATGACTGAGTATGGTTTGAGTCTCGAATCTGGCAGTTTGAAACTCATGCCAGGTGTGTGTGTGCATGTGTGCTCAAAATCTCAGAAAGAGAATGAAAGATAATGGACTGCAGCATGGCTACTCCCCCATCCCAGGGAGTGGGGTGAGTGATCTCTTATTTTTCCTCTCACTGTTTCTCTCTGTCTCTTCTGTGCATGCCTGCATCCTATAGCAAAATTATTTTTAAAAAGTGATGCTTCTGATGATAAGACAGTTGTCATATCCCTCAGATAAGCACCAAGTTTTACTTTCAAACTTTCATTTCCAATCATATGGACAATCAGCCTTCACTAATCCCAAACTGGTTTTGGAAATGTTAGAAATATAACATGGGTAAGCTCCTAACTGGACATAAGATAACCACATAGCATGTATTTTATTGGAGCAACAGGAACTAAGTTACTCATCTATTTTTTTGATCTTGGAACTTATTGAATGATAGAAGACTCAGAATATCATCAATTCTAACTGGAAATAACCTGACACTAACTTGTTCTTTTCTCAAGCAAAGGATATTGAAAACACCTGGTTCCTTTTCTGAATCAGAGCATCCAATAACCTGCAGTGATTTGTACAAAATGTGAACATTTCAAACTCAGATTGCAACCCAGTAAAGATTTCCTATTTGAAATTCTACACCAATCATGAAAATAAGTACTAACTCATGTACCTTGGACCTAGAGGAAATTAGACAATAAGCTGCAAATAGCAAACTCTGCTTTCTTTTTTTGTGCTATCCCCATGATTATCTGCTGTCCCATAGTGGTTTGCAAAGAGGATCTTCACCCCACTCAGATGCCCTCCTTTCTAGTACAACACCTATCCTACAGTTACCTAGAAGTGTTTATTTTCTTAGCTCATGGTGTTGCCTCCCCTCTGCACTCCACCCCACAACTATCACCACCATCTTTGTTTGAAGTTCAAGTCAGTGGCTAAATAACTGCTCACTGTCGGATCAATCATCCACTCCTGAGGCATGGGTGAGGTTGTGCAGTGTGATGAAAGAGCTACAGACTTTAGAGCTAGACAGCCTGGGTTCAAATCTCCACTTTGCCTGTTTCTAGCTATTTAAATTTGGACAAATTACTTAACCTCTCTCTGTCTCAGTTTCTTACTCTGTAAGGCAGGCATGATAAAACTGTATCCCTTGTGGGATTGCTCTAAGACTGAATAAGTGAATATATATGAAGTGTGTGGGCCAGTACCTAGAATATAGTAAACAATACATCTTTCTTTACTAAGGGCACATGTTGAACAACCTCACTGATGTCCCATTAAAAAACAAACAAAAAAAACCTGTGGCCCTCTGTACAGGCAGCACACTGAATATCCTGTGGCCCTCCTTACACATTACAGATGTGACCACCGCCACTGAGCCCTCTAGCACATGTGTTTTCTAGACTCTGTTCCTTTAGCTGTCATTCACATACCTCCTGACTATCCCTCTGGGCACCACCATTCTCTGGAAGGTTAGAAATTTGAGTGCAAATGGGAGAGGGCAGAGAATAAAGATTGCTATTAGCAAGAGATCTAAAGCAAAGTCTATTATCCACCTACCATCTGAATATTACAAAGTAAATGCCCTAGAACTGCAACAAGTCTTTGCCTAAAACTTTCCTTCTCCTATCACCCATTATGTGAATCTCCAGAGACATTCTTCTCCTTACCTCTGCCAGTAGAAACACACATCTTCTCTAGCCAAATCCTGCT
This sequence comes from Tupaia belangeri chinensis, assembly GCF_000334495.1. NCBI lineage: Eukaryota > Metazoa > Chordata > Mammalia > Scandentia > Tupaiidae > Tupaia > Tupaia belangeri. Next base: position 3,657,888 of record NW_006159535.1, read on the forward strand.
GCTTACTTAGAGAATGGATCCCAGCAATTCCCATTAAAGAGATCGCCAATAAGGGGATTTGCCCCTCTGAAAAGCCCTGAACAGCCCCACTTATCCCCAATCTTTTCTGTAAGTGGAAATGTACAGCCCTGTAAGAGGATAAAGCAACAGAGGCTGGAGAAGCTATCTGATGCATGGATTCTCATTTCACCACAAAGGCATTGACCTGTTTCTAGGAGTACTCACATCACGTTTACTGCTTATGCTGTTTTCATTGAAGAGGCTAGAATGACGATGGTGGCTAGCAACAATTAAACATAGCATGTTCAGTCTAAAAATTCATTTCAGGGTGATTCAAAAAAATAGATTGGAGAGCAGACACCAGCTTTCAAAGTATTAGCTACTTCCCACTTATAAAAAAAAGAAGTTAAATAATAAATTGTAAGGCTTCACATTATACCAACTACCTATCCTATAATATATACATTCTACCATGAGGAAGAAATAGTAAATATGTATTTTTGAAAATGAGATATTGAGGCCCTCCAGAGTCCATAAAGTCCCTCATGCTAATTTTTTTTAATTGTGTGACTTCATAGTAATTTTATCTTTTAAAAAATAATATCACTTTGTCTGGATCACAGGCTTCCAAATATCAAAATCCATTAAAGGTTGAGAAATACATGAAGACAGTTCCCTTTCTAACAAAACATATGGAAAAAATATAAAATAAATTCTAGGGTAACAAGTGTAGATAAACAAATGGAAACCAAAATAGAAGTTTCTGAATTTACTCTCTCAATCTTTCTATAAAATTTTTCGATTTCCAATTATTTTAGGTAGTGTCACTTTTCCAAGCCTTACCCATGAATTTTTTTGAGAAAAACATTTTCCCTAATTCATACTCAGCTTAGGTGATTATGATAAAAGCAATTTCCAAGGCCCTCTCTCTTTGTCTTATTAGGCTAAAATGAGTCTGAAAACCCAGGCTCCCGTGGAAGCTCTGTAACAGGAGGCATACATTAGCCCAACTGACTCCATCTTGTGCTTGAATCAGATTGACTCCAATTTGTTCATTAATTTGTTTTTCTCCTTCTCCTCAACCTGATTGCATCCTTTAAGATATTTCTTAGAAACTCCAGGGTGACGGACATCACAGGCAGTCAACCTGAAGCTCAAAACAATGAAGAATGCTCCACCAGGGAATGAAACTTCTGTCTGAAGCTTGTTTGTATCCCCCAGCTAAAATTTCACCTGACCTATGCTTTTCTGTACTTTGCCAATAGCCCTCAACCTATTTCTTCCCCTATAAAAGCATCTATAAGTTGAAGATATTTTTACCTGTAATAAATTACACACTGTAATAAATGATCTTTTCTTCTCTCTCCAACAATTCTCCCTCTCTGCGTTTTATGAGTGGCAAAGAGTTTGGCTCACTTAGGGGCCCTTGACAAGGAGTGTAGGACCTCTTGTTCAACTACAGCTCCACCCCTAATTTACATTGTAATCTCTCTGAGATTCAGTTTCTTACTTGTAAATTAAGATAGTAATTTGGGACCAGCAAGTGGCGTGGTGGTTAAGGCGCTGGACATTCCCACATGGCCGACCATGGTTCAAGTCTCAGACCTGGTGGCTTGCTTTCCGACTTCCCCCCGCCCGCCCTCTCTCTCTGGTCAAATTAAAATGAATGAATGAATGAATGAATAAATGAAATTGTATAAAGTAATTTTTTAAAAAGATAATAATTTAAAACAAATGTTCCTTATAAACTCTGTGGTGCTCTTGCTATATATTTTATTTTTTTGTTTGTTTTGTTTTGTTTTTAATGATTATGACAGAGATTTGGGGCAGGATTTCCCCATTGTGAATCTCTGCTACAGCCTCCCAGTTAGCTAGAATTACAGTGTACACCACCACACCCAGCCCGTTCAGGTTGGTCTGTGATCCAAAACCAGGCCTCCCATACAGCACCAGCCTTGCATAACTGTGTCTTTCCTCTTGTGTCACTATGGCTAGGCTTAAAGTAATAGTTTTATTCTAAGACCATTTCTTATTCCAAGGGGCACATACACTTTCTGAAAAGGCTATACAAGGGCAAATAGAAAACATTTTGTATTTAATGTTGATTTGAGAGTTGCCAGTCCTTAATCCTCTAAATTATTTTAGAGATAGATGCATCCTCACTTATGCTCAAATCCATATAAATAATAGAAGGTTTTAACTGATTGGTTGGGGAGGGGAACAGCTATTCCTATACAAACACTTGTAGACCTACAAAGTTAGGCAGAAAAAAGAAAGGATTTGTAGGTTATAAACTGAATTAAGGTACCAGAACAAAAGGAGAGAATATGTGTTTTTCCATCACAGCCTCCATAATAAATGCCTTCTCTTCTATTCACTAACTAACTCAGCCATTTATTCGATGAATAATGATGACATTATGATCACAGGCATTGTTCATGGTCCCAGATATACAGAAGTGACAAAACCAAAGCACTGTTCTCTTAAAGTTTACATTCTAGTTGTGGGAAATGGCAGAAACAAATAACAAATAAGTATGTCAGGTGATACTAAGAAATTTGAAGAAAAATAAAACAGACTTAGGGAGTACAGCAGGGTGGAGGTAGGAGAGGCTGTAATACTAGACATTGGTTGTTAGGCTTTTCTCATTAAGTGACATTTCAGCTAAGGCTTGAACAGAGTGAGTACAAGTAATGCAGATATCTGAGGACAGCATATTCCGCACAGAGGAAGACCAAAGGGAGCCTACATGTTCTAGGAACAGCCAAGAGGTCGGTTTACCTTGAGCAATGAGAGAAAGGCAGATAGCAATGGGGCCAGAAGGCATAGAGTGTTATAGGCCATGAAAAGAATGCAGGGATTCTGCATTTTACTGAATGAAAAGAGAAGATATTACTGGTTGAGTATACTTTATCCAAAATGCTTTGACCAAAAGTGATTCCGATTCTGAAATTTTTCAGATTTTGAAATATGTGCACACAAACATACCTCAGAGATACTGTGGGCTTAGTTCCAGACCACTGTAATAAGACATATATTACAACAAAGCAAGCCACACACATTTTTTGGTTTCCTAGTGCATATAAAAGTTTATACTACACTACAGTCAGCTGTGTGACAGGACTGTATCTTTTTTTTTCTTTTTATTTAGAGGTTTTTCACTATAGGGCATGTGCACTCACCAGAAAGACAGAGAGAGAGAGAGTCAGAAAGAGAGAAATCAGCCCCCAGGTGGGATGGCCATGCTGCAATCCCTTCTCCATTCTCTTCTCAGGATCTTGGGCACACACGCACATGCGCCTGGTGTGAGTTTTAAGCCACTGGGTCTGGGACTCGAACCGTGGTCGGCTACATGGGAGTCCAGTGACATAGCCAATACACTAACTGCGGGTGCCAGCACTGTATCTTTTTTAAAATCATGTATGTGCCTTCTATCTGGACCTTCTATCTAGATCGCTTTAACTTTCAGTCATAAGGCTGTTTTGCTTTATTATTCATGTGTTCACTACACTAGCACTCTATTTCCTTTGAGAACATTTTCTTTGCATTGAAAACTTAAATAAATGTTTGGCACAAGAGGCCTAGGTTTTGACCTGTTTTTACTTTCAATGTGCCTTCCTCACTGAACTTAATTATTTCTAGCTTTTGGTTTTAAAGTGAGAGACGTATGACTCTTGCACTTACATACTTAGAGGCCATTGCAGGGTTACTAATTAATCTATGGTCACTATGATTACATCTCAGGAAATAAGTAAGCCTGGAGAGAGGAAAAGAGATGGTGAGGGGAGGAGACAGTGGCTTGGTGGGATAGTCAGAACATATACACCATGTATAGATTAAATTCCTTGTCTTATATGGGTGTGATCTATGGTGCCCCCAAACAATTACAATAATAACTTTAAATATCACTGATCATAGATCACCATAACAGATTCAATAACAGTAAAATTTTGAAATAACGCATGACCAAAGTATGACAAAAGCATGAAGTCAGATATACTATTGGAAAATGGAACTGATTTGCTCATCACAGGGTTGCTATACCTTTCGATTTGTAAAAAGCTCAGTATTTGTGAGGTACAATAAACAAAGTGCAATAAAGTAAGGAAAACCTGAGAGATATCTGAGGATGGGACTCCAGTCTAAGCATAAAACTCACTATGTTTTATATATACATTGCATGCATAGCCTGAAGATAATTTTATACAGTATTTTCTTTATTGTGGGATTTCTTTTTCATGTCAGAGAGCAGGTCTGCCTGTACAAAAGGGGATGGGGAAGCAAGCTCCAACGGGGCCTGATCATACCACAATCCTTTTTCCTACAATTCTCTATTTTATCAGGCTCCTGAGCACATATACACGTGCTTGGTATGTGTTTCTAGCCACCATGGCTGCGACTCAAACTGATAAGCCACTCAGGATTGGACTTCCTCTGCACAAAATTTACCACCCTATTACATGATCAGTCATGAAGTATTTATGTACCTATCTCATTTATTTGAGAGAGCTTTGACAAGGTCTCCTCCTGTTGCAGTTTTCCCACTCCAGCTTCCCAGTTAGCTAGGACTGCAGAAGTGTACCACCACATCCGGCCTACTTACATCGGATGTGGAACCAATTCTGAGCCATTCATGTGGTCCCAGTTTCTAAGTAGTAAGTCTTTGCAGTACATACCACCATGGCTGAGCTAGTATTGCAATGTTGACTGTGACTCATGACATGAGGTCAGGTGTGAAATTTTCCACTGTGGCATCACTGAGTGCTCAAAAAGTTTTAGCTTTGGGAGTATTTAGAATTTTGGATTTTCAGACTAGGAATGTTCAACATACATAGTATTTTATGCAGAGGAATTGTATGATATGATTTATATAAGGATTCTTCTGCAGAATATATATTGGAGAAGGAAAGTAAGGGTAGAGCAGGGAGAACAATTAGGAGGGTATTGTACCAGTCTACATAAGGGATGATGATGGCTGGAATTAGCATGGTAAGAGGGAAAGTAATGGAAGTGAGAATTCTGATTTTATCATATAGATGCTGTCTCTAGAGTTTGCTAATGGACTAGATCAGGTTTGCCAAAAGACAGAAAAGAGAGGTCAAAGATAATTACATCAACTGGGAGAATAAGAATTGTGATGCAATTGCCCAGGACGGGCAGCCTACAATAGGAGTAATTTTGGCAGGAGGAAAAAGAATCAAGATTTGTTTTGGACATGGTAACTTTGAGCTGCTTGTTAGAAATCTAAGTGGAGATGTTGAGGTGATTTAATATGTCAGATTCAGTTTCTGCATCTGTTGGAAGTTCAAGGAGGAGATTTAGTCTGGAGAGAGAAATTTGGGAGTCATTAGGGAAAAGACTGGATTGGTAAGGTTGCAAAATTTAGCAAATAAAAATGCACAACAAAAAAATTATTTGTTGTTTATTTGAAATTAAAATTTAATTGAACATCTTTTATTTTATCAGTCAGTCTCATAGTGAGATCACATAGTATAGACAGAGGAGAGACAAGTGGCCTAAAGGCCTAAGAATTGAGCCCTGGGGCACTGCAAGGTCAAAACCAGAAGGAAGAGGATGAGCCAGGAAAGAAAACAGAAGGAAAACCAGAAGTGTTTTAGAAACCAAGAGAAGAAAGTAGTCTAAGAAGGAAGGAATGATCACCTGTGCCAGCTGCAGCTAACAGCACTAGATTCAATGAAATTGAGGTGGCATGGGGAAAGGAAAGTCCAATGAAGTGGGTTTAAGAAAAAAATGGCAACAGGGCTGATGTTGCCACAGAAGTAAAATGTGATATGTCATATCCAGAGACCTTTCTGTGTACACTGGGCCCACATGTGCAAATGATCTGGGGCAAGCTGGAATTTGGGGTGGATTTCAGTGTCATGACCCTGTTGGGGGTGCTATCTCTCTTTTAATGTCAATTTCTCTCTCGTGGAATAAACGAATAAAACTTTTTTAAAAAGAAAGAAAAAAATGAAAGGAGAGAAAGCACAGACAAGTACAAACACAATGCTTTCAGAATTTTACTGAATGAGGAGCACATGAACGGGACAGTGGCTGGAGAGTGATTGGGAGTCAAAAGAGGTTTTGTCTTACTTTTTTGAGCTAGTAGTTAGCAGCTGGGGAAGGTGACTCAGAGGCATCATTCCAGAAAATTCATGCAGAAGTTCATACTCTCCTGGCATACAAACACACAGCCAGGTAAGTGTGGAAGAGCTACAGTGGGTTCCAGACCAGGAATGTCCAAAATGTGCACAGTGTGGTACCAAGTTTGATTTTATCCCCAGAAAGCACTACTGTCTCTGGGACAGGACATGCTTCTGCACATAGGTCCTTTACCCTGGGGGTATTTTGTGCACTTTGTGTGGCTGAGCACTGAAAGTGCTCCTTCCCATGACTTTCGGAAACCAGAGAAACAGCAGTTTGTCACCTTTTCAGCAACCAGATATCTTGTTTTTGGATAAAAACAGCCATTATGAAACTGAAATTACACAAATTTCTACTGCTAAGATGCTTAGGGACTGAAAGAAGCAGTACTGGGTACAGTATTTGGTGACATGGACAGAAGATGAAAGGAGGAGCTGGGGGATATTCAAAGTCCAACTAGAGGCAATCAGTAGCCTCTTACAGGTCAGCCAAGCCCCTCCATGAATTATGGGACCAGAAACTCCAACAGCATGAGATGAAAGGCATCAAAGAGTCTAGCAACCTGCAACTGACAGCCAATTTGGCACAATGCACTGGCTCTCTGTATCTCACAGATGATGGATCTTAGTGCTGGTTGATGGGTACAGAGATACAGTTAAATAGGAGAAATAAGTTCTAGTGTTCTATTGCACATTAAGATGACTGCAGTTGAGAACCAGCAGTTAGCGTACTGGCTATGTTGCTGGACTCCCACGTAGTCAATCACGGTTCACATCCCGGACCCGGTGGCTTAGAATTCACGCCGGGCGCGTGTGCGTGCGTGCTCAAGATTCCGAGAGGAGAATGAGGAGAAGGGATTGTGGCGTGACCATCCCCCCTGGGGGGTGATTTCTCGCTTTCTGTCTCTATGTCTCTCTCTGTCTGTCTGGCAAGCGCACGCACCCTATAGCAAAAACTTCTCCAAAAAAAAAAAAAAAAAAAAGATTACTGCGGTTAACAGTAATAAACTGTATATTTCAAAATAGCCAGAAGAGAGGATTGTCAAATATTCTTTCCACAGAAAAATCATGGATGGATATGCTAACTGCTCTATTATACATTGTATACATGTAAAAAAACATTATACTTTTCTCCATAAATATGTACAATTTTTATGTGTCAATTAAAAATAATTATTTAAAACTCCAATCTCATTTGCAAAGACATGAAATTAACCAATGAATAAAGAATGCAAATTTTAAAATAGTAATAATTTGGAGGCCAAGCCCCAGTGCCATATGCTGCTAAGATGCTATGGTCTATGGGGTAGGACCACAAGGGAGGCCTTGGTTCAATTCTAAAGATTGGGCATGGTGACAGGCATCAGCTACAAGGCTGAGGCAAAAGCATTGTACGAGAAAGACCCTGTATAATAAAAAGAATAATAATAATGTACTAAACATAAATGTTCAGCATTTTTAAGCAATGTGTACATATTTTATTAATGGTCTAAACACTTCACATTTACGAATTTGTGTATTATCTTCCTGGTACTTTCTTGAGAGTGGGAGCGTCTAAGCTACACTACTTCTGAATTAAACTTAACATTATCTATCTGAAAGTTTACCAGATGTTGGTGGCCTATCAGTGTCCATTTTGTTAGTTATTCCACAGAAATCTAGGAATAGCTCTTGTTTCTGCTTTGTATTAGAGTCTACCCAGTTCTAAATATAATGACCAACAAAATTTGCCTTAGCCTGTTTTATAGAATGTCTACTTACTCTGTGACTAATTTTGTGCTTTCAACAACTGTTTTAGGCTTCAGTAAGGGAAAGGAGCCAGTTTCATGTTTTGTACCTTTTTACATAATATTTTTCCTTATTAAGATGACTGCATAGCGAATTGTTTATAAAGCTTATGATCAACACCTACATTGAAAAAAATTTTTTAGAAGATGAGATAGTGCAACATGCTTATATGCCAGTGCTGGTGATTAAGTAAGGAGAAGGAAACTGATCATGCAGGAGAGAGAATGTAAAATTGCAGAAGTGAGGTGCTTGAGTAAGCAAAGCCGGGGAATTTGCAGAATTCAGCACCTCAGTGGAAAGACTCTGCTCCCAAAGTGCAGGGATAGTTCACCCACTGCAGTAACAACAAAGCTGGTTTGTTAGTACCTATGCAGCTAGGTTGTATGTTCTGGGGGTGAGAGTATATGAAATTTCTCTTCTGGTTGCATATCTTCTCAGTGAAATAAGAAATTAGGTCATGAGCGGAGAGTAAAAAGTAGGGAAGGTTGGAGGAAGTATAAGATGGTGGTCTAGGAAGGAGGAAGAAATACTGTAGGATTGGCAGGCTGCATGATCCATTCAAGGTTTGTGGTAATTAATTCAGGGTAGGATGATGGAAAAAGAAAGGAGTGAGAAAATTGAGGATGTATAGAAGAAAGTGATTCCAGAGAATCTAAGCCTGTGCTATGGTCTGAATGTTTGTGCCTCTCCAAAATCTATATGTTGATACTTAAACCTCAATATATTGGTATTAAGAGGTAGAGCCTTTGGAAGGTGAGAGCCCTCATGAATAGGATTAGTATCATTATAAAAGAGGCCTGAGGGGGCTTGTTTGCCCCCTTCCAACATGTGAGGATACAGCAAGAAGGGGCCATCTATGAAGCAGAGAGTTCTCACTATACACTGAACCTATTGGTGCCTTGATTTTGGATGTGCCAGCATCCAGAACTGTAAGGATTACATTTCAGTTGTCTATTTAAAGTATTTTGTTATAGCAGCCCAAACAGACTAAAACAGCCTGTTAAAGACATGAGGTGAAGTAATGGTCAGTGCAAGCATGTTAGGTCAAGGGATTGAAGATGAGGTAGAAAGGCTATTGGACAATGATGGAATGAGCTGGAAAAATAGGAGAGGATAGAAGGAGCCTGGGATGTTTGAAGTTGATATTATGAAGGGGGTGCATTTCCATAAATATTCTCAGTATTTGCCATTATTTCTATGGTTCTATAAAAATTAAGGTACAATAAAAATTGCTGCTGCCTAACAATACTGCACAAATGCCAAGGAATGTGGTTCAGAAAGTCTTCTTCTTCCTCCCCCCGCCCTTCTCTCCTTGTTTTTCTTCTCTTCCTCTCCTTCCTCTATTTTGCTTTCTCTCACTCCTTTGAGCCTCTCGCTCTCTCTGTTCTCTCCTTCTCTCTTGTAATTCTAAATATGTGTTCAAATTTAAATTTAACTGAAACAGATGAAAACTAATGCCTGATGAAAGAGCATTTCTTTGTCATACTGAAGATGTAGGAAAAAAAAAAAAAAAAAAAAAAAAAAACAAACATAAAAAGAGCATGTTGCTGATAGAAGCTGCAAGGGAAAACACAAGAAATAGTTGTCTCTGACATTTAAGTAAGCCTGATGCTGAGCAGTTTTAGATTTATGTGACTGATAAATAATACCAGATTCCCTGTAGAGGACAAATCCAAGTGAAAAATAACCAATTGAAAAGAGGTATGTGGTTAGTAATCTCAACAGGAAAGGCTGAGATATCCTGAAATCCAAGATATCAGATAACTATTCTTCATCTATAATAATATACCCATGGCAATTAAATAGCTTTCTAGTAGCCTCCCCCACACCTCCCAAAGGCTGTAATGAATTTAAATCTCTGTCCAGGTAAACTGAGATGCTCCTAGTAGGGTAAAAAGTACAATTTATTATATTAGTAGGGGTTAATCCTGGAATGTTCTTTTATTTAGAAAATTCTGCTTCTGTTTTCCAAAACCTTTTCATTTTCCTTCTCATTCAAACATTTCATGTATAGCCTTGCGTGTATAGGCCTCTTCCCTATAAAATTCTTCACATCTGACATTGACAAGCAGTGGATAATTTCTCAGGGGATGGGGATGAAGGTGGTGATTGCTGTGCTTTTCCTAGGAGTAATCTGATTTCAAAAGTGAAGAAAATATTCATCCATTTCTTTATACTAAAAAACATTCAACATTCGTGTTTACAGAAAAAATGCAAATGGTTAGCAAGCATATAACATAATGTTCACCATCCACTAGAATGTATTTATTTGGGTTCTATAGTGCTTATTATGTGTCAGGCACTGCTCTAAGCACCAGGCACCATTCTAAGTCTACAAATATTAACTTGATTAATCACAATAATAATTCTAGTTGGCAAGGTGCTATTATTATTCCCACTTTCAATAGTAACGATGCAGCTGAGTCACAGAGAAATTAAGTAACTTGCCGAAATCACACAGCTACTACGCTGCAGAGCCAAGTAATTGGGATCCAGGTCTATGTTCTTTTTTTTAGAGAGGTTTTTGCTATAGGGCGTGTGCGCTTGCCAGAAAGACAGAGAGAGACAGAGAGACAGAGACAGAAAGCAAAAAATCACCCCCCAGCGGGAATGGCCATGCTGCAACCCGTTCTCCTCCACTCTCCTCTCAGGATCTTGGGCACGCACACACACACGCGCCCGGCATGAGTTTGAGCCGCCAGGTCCGGGACTCAAACCGTGGTTGACTATGTGGGAGTCTAGCAACACAGCCATTACACCAACTGCTTGTCTCAGGTCCATGTTCTTGATACTAGCTTTGCAGTCTTGCCAGGGAAATGTAAATTTAAACAAGATACCATTCAAATAAGAAAAAAAAACTAAATATCAGTAGCAAAGGAGATAAGAAAATGAACACTCATATATATATGTGTGTATGTGTGTGTATGTGTGTATACACACATACACACACATACATACATATTTATGTATATATATTGCATGTATATTCATATGTGTATGTGTGTGTGTATTCATGACACAGAATATATGCATGGATATGCAAGAGAGAAAGAGAATGAGAGAGGAAAAAGTACCCTCAGATGTGAGGGTGATCTAGCTGCAACATCTGTCACTCCAAAGAGGAGGATTATACTTTAGTCTAGGGTATACCAGTAGTTGTCCTCTCTTGCTAGAACCTCCAAACAAGCTCTTAAGGAGATAGCACCCTCAACAGTATTTCATCATGCAAGTTTCTCTTTCTCCAGGCTCTCCAGCTCCTCAGGATATCAGGCATGCACATGGACCCAGTGTATTTCAGGTCAACAAGACTAAGGACATGAACACTTGGTCAACTACGTAGCTTCTAACACTGCAGTTCAGTACACTACCAAGTGCATCCTGGAGGTTGGACTCAAAACACTCATACATTGTTGCAACCTTTTTAGAAGGTAATCTGGCAGTATTTACTAAAATTACAGGACATAAAACCATTTCTACAATATTGCACTTTGGGGACTCTGACTTACAGGCATGAAAGTACCAGTATAAAAGGCTATACATGTGAAATTACAGTCTTGTTGTGTGTTTCTGGAAATAGCACAAATATTCATCACAGGAGCTGTGATTTTTTTAAAGTATGTTCTCTATACTATGGAACAGTACTCAGCTATTTTTATGTTTGATTTATATCAATTGATCCAGAGAAAGTTGCAATAATGTGTATAATGCTATCCCACTTTTTTGGTAAATATATTTTGGGCATATTTAACAGTTGCCTGAGGAAGCAGAATAGAACAGAAGAGCTTATTAACTTTTTCTATATATGTTTATGAATTACTTGACTTTTTATGAAGTTGATATTGCCTTTATGACTTAAATCTCAACTTAAGAATAATTAAAAATGTAAATGTAATAATGAGCCTAGAAAATATGTTTAGATCTTCAACTCCACAAAGAAAATGATCTGAATAATATAGCTTTTCAAATCAAATGTGAAAGATTCATTGATATTTATGGAAACTTCTTACATACAAACATTGCAATTTATAGTTTTCAGCAATTGTAGAATAAACATTAATTTTCTGTAATGGGCATTTCTGACAACAGAAAGCAGAAGGAATAATTTTTTCATTCTTTGTTTAATAGTATTACTAGCCAGTGGAGAATAATCTCATTTTAAAAATCAGTGTATGGTCTACAGTCTCTGTTTCTATTCCTTCAGTTCCACACTCAAGTGGAGAGAAAACACAACGTAGGAGGGAAATGTTGGCATTGAAAGGTTTAAAAATTCCCTCCCTTGATTAAAAAAAAAAGAATTACATGCACATTTCTTTTGCTTTCAGTTCGTCTTTCTATGCTCTAGGCTGTGAAAGGCTCAGAGATAAACTCAAAATCTGAAATAGTGGCTGAAAACATTGATGGGAGAAGAAGACAATAAACAAGAGATTGTCAGCGTCTCTTTATGTCGTGTCGTATTAACCACAGGCCCTTCGCAGGCTGATGAAATTTAAAGTGCTGCTGCCATCTTCAGGAGTTCCCCATTGTCATTTTGAGTAAAGTTAGCTGGATACAGTTTCATCTCCATGTCCAGGAGTTCAGAATTGCAGCTAGAAAACAGACACTCCAGGTGACCACTAAAATGATGGTAGGTACTCCTGAAAGCTGGAGACTATTGCCAGGTAAGGCAGCTTTCTGTGTGTGCACATTTGTTTTGTTTTGTTTTAGGTTTTTGCCACAGGGTGTATGTGCTCCCTGGACAGAAACAGACAGTGAAAGGGACAGTGAGAAATCACTCCCAACAGGGGATGACCATGCCACAGTCCCTTCTTCATTCTCCTCCTGGGATTTTGGGCATGCATGCACAAAAGCTCAGTGTGATTTTCAAGCTGCAGGGCTTGCAACTAGAACTGCAGTTGGCTATGTGGGAGTCCAGTGCCTTAACTACCACCATCACCTGCTGGCCCCTGTGTGCATATTTAACGTTATGAAATTGTGCATATCTTCCTTTGAGAGGATACATGAACTGAGATTCAGGATCCAAAAAAGGGTATAACTGAGCAGTGATGCAAACATTTCAAAAATGGTGAAAATGGTATTGAGGAAAGGACTCAGGTTATAACATCTTGGATTCCCTCACTGTTTTGGAGCCTACTCAGCCTATAAAGACCAGCTGCTCAATTTCCATGGCCAACATTGTCTGGAGAACATTTAGTCCAAAAAAAAACGTATGGGCTTTCACTTTTACCTGATCTATTAAGTGGCTTGTTTATTAATTCCAAGGCTGTTTCTCTTCTCTAATTGTTCAAGTTTTGGGTACTTAGTAGGAAAGGCCAAATTGTCCAACAATACTCTCAGTACAAAACTCTACCTTTTTTGCAGAAATAATTTTCCTTACCTGCTTTATGGAAAAAAGTAAATTAAGCCTTAACATGAAAATAGGACCTCTAGGCTATCTTTTTTTTGTGATGATTAGTGATGCTGATCCCCACAAAGGGTCTGGGAAGTTTATGAGAACATGTATATCCCTGCTGGCTCTCAGAAAGGCAGTAACCCAATCTTTAGGCCATGAAACCACGATATTGTCTGCAAATATTATTTTGAAGCATCGAAGTTTTTTTTTTTCTTTTTCTTTTCCTATTTTTGTGAGAGACTGCATATACTCACCAGAGAGATACTGAGAGATAGATACAGAAGTAGAGGGGAAAAAGTACTTCCCAATGGGGTGTGGTCACATTGCAATCTTTTATCCTCCATTTCTTCACTCTATTGGGATTTGGAACACAAGTGTATTTGCACCTAGCATGATTTTCAAGCTTCCCCAGGTCAGAACTCAAACCACATGGGTTGGTTATGTGGGATCTAGCTTCCATAATCATAGAGCCGGATAAAGATACTGAAGTTGGCATACAGCTCACTGCACATCAGTTCTTTTTTGTTTATTTGTCATCTTAAACAGTATTAAGGTCTCATGGCAAATTGGGATGTACCTTATAGAACCATTTTTACTCTTGATTTATATTATGAAAAGCATAAAATAAACTTTATATTCATCTTTGAGAAAACTTCACATAATTTTAACAAAGTCCAAGTTTCCCTTTTATCACAAATCTAACAATTAAAAAATGTATATGGAGGGTCAGCAGGTGATGTGGTAGTTAAGGGGACTGTATTCCAAATGGCTGACTCTGCAGTTCAAGCCCTGGACCCAGCAGCTTGAAAAACATACCGGGCACTGGTGTGTGCATGTCCAAAATCCCAAGGGAAGAATGGAGAAGGGATTGGGGCATGGCCATTCCCTCTGAGGAGTGATTTCTAACTTTCTTTCTGTGTTTCTCTCTGGAAAGCACATGTGCTTACAGGAAAAAAAAAAAAGACACAAAATATATATGGAAAGAAAGAGAGGAGTAACATGCCACTAGCAGTATGATGAATGTTACATCATCACCATGACACTTCAGAAACTTTGCTCTATTAGAAAAATTGACCATATTTTCTGAAAAAATTCCTTTGGAATTAATCATTTCTTCAGCAAATACTTTCAAAGGGCCTATTAATATGGTAGGTATTCTGCTAGGCACTTTTTATATGTTACCTATTCATTCTTCACAATGACTTTATGCAAATCATACACGTTCATTTAGCTGATAAGGAAACTGGGATACAGATATTTTAAGTAATTTGCATATGGTCACATAGGATGGGAAACCAAATGTGCCTTATTCATGCCTACAGTTCTTGCGAAACTGCATCATCTAAGCCTGGGAATAACTTTCTTCGTGAGCTCTTTCTTGCGTACTATGGTTATGAAACAGTCATTCAGTGACTATCTGACTCTTTGCTACAATCTAGGCATTATGAATTTTATTAATATAGCACTGAGAGGCAAAAAAAAAAAGTCAGCCCTAAAATTAGACTATAAAACAAGCCAAAGTTATAAAAATGGAAAGTATGACTCAAAGTATATTGAGCTATTTGTGTTCACTGCCACTGGGGGCACTTCTGACTTGTATGTGGAAGGAGAACAGGCGAACAGATTGCACACTGTAGAAATTCCATAACTTGAAGATAATTTTGAACCCATCCCAATGCTTCAAATAAAAAAACAATAGGCAAAAGCCTAAGATATACAGAAATGCATTAAACCACAGTTTGGCAGCAGAACCAAGCTATAGATTTAACATTTTTATTTCTACCTTATTTCCTCTCCATAATACAACTGACCATTCAAGCCTTGAAATGGGAAAATAAATGATCCCTTGCAAAATTTACCCCATCTTGATTTATGTGTAATGCTGTTACTATTTCTGGATCTGATCTTTCTGTTAATTCAATGGTAGGACAAATCTGGCCATGTTCAATTTCACTGCTCTCACAACTCTGTCTGTTCTTCCTACAGAGCTCTAAATGGGCCCAGACTCAAAGTTATATAGTAAAGACACCATCTCAGCCCAGTGCCCTCAGAAGTCTCTGGTGCCACTACACAGCTGCTTACCGCTTAATGAACCACTGTTTAGTGTACTGCTAAATGAGGTTGCAAAGAGCAAACTATCTCTAATGGCATCAGCCTTTTACTTGAGAAAAAGAGTTTTTCTCATCAGTTACCAGATTCTACTTGAAGGACAAAAACACCGTACATCTTTGCATTTGGATAAACCAGCAATTCTTCAGGGAACAGATCTATGACTTTGCATGCTGATCTGATTTTTACCTCTAACAGTCATCATTAATATTAATGATAAATTGGAAGGCAAGACATTGGGGTCCTCAGGCAGAAAGTCAACACAAAAGGCTGAATGTGAATTAGCCAAGATGGATGGGCCAGATTTAGTGCTAATAATGGTGAAAACTGTACATTGCTCAAACGTTTTTTTAGGCACTCAGATAATGCTTCCTAGATTCAGCCTAAATGCAGCCAAATCACATCCACTAAAAATGAAAAGTTGATAAAATTATCTAGATTTTCTATGTAGGGATATACTCCATATTCAAGGTTCCCTCCACTGCTAAGGACATTTGTTTTTGCCTCTTGGTGGAAACTATCCCAGATGTTATGAGTGTTCACTTTTCCTATCATCTCAATCTCAATATGTACAGAATAAAACTTACCATCTGTAGCATCCCCAGTTTTATCCTTCTTGGCTCATTTGATGATACCTCAATTGTCTCAGTATCTCCAGTTTCAAATATTTAGATATCCTCCATCCCCTCCCTTAGCCCCAACAATGCCATCAGGCTTTCCTTAGTAAGTCTATCTCATAGACTGACTCATTCCATACGTCTTTTCCTTGTCTAGACTATCACTTTTGCACTTCTGGTCCTATACTGATTTGACCCCTTTCTAGTCTCTTGGCCTTAAATTCTTCAATCTTATAGCACAGATTTGTTTTTCTAATGTGCCACATTATCCATTAAACTCCCATCTGTGGCAATCAAGTTGTCAAAGTTCTGATTTCTCAGCCTGACTTCTCAGGTCTTCCATGATTATCCCAATATAGGGCTTCAACTACTTTCCCACTATGTTGACACTACTCCAACCAGACCAGCCCCTCTTCCTGTCCCTGGAACAGGCTGCATGCTTTTTGTCTCAGCACTATTATGCAGAATGTTCTGCCTGTCTCTTCTTACATATGTTCTAGTTCTTTCCAAAAACTCAATTTACATGAACCACCACCACCCTCCCAGAAAGCCTCCTCAGTTCATTCTTCTGGTTTTTTTTTTTAATTCCAAAAACTATTTCTTAATTTATGTCACTATTTTCCTGAAGAATTTACAGTTAACGCCTGCAGAGATAGCTGAACATGCCATTCATATACCACTTTCCATGAGAGTAGCTAACACATACAGTGCTTACTATAGCCAAGTTCTGTACGCTGTGCTGCTTTCTATACTAACCTAGTTAAAACTCATAGTAACTCTATGAGGCAGGTACTATTATTATATCCATTTTACAGATAAGACACCAAGTATTTATGTAACTTGCCCAAGTTTACCCAGCTACAATACTGCAGAGGCAGTATCCAGTCAGTCGGCTCCAGAAACTATCTTAATATACTACATTTATGATAATCTTTCATTATTCATTAGCTTTTTTACATTTATACCTATTTTTCCAAATAGATTCCTTTTTTAAAGTTTATTTTTCTATTTCTTCCATGAGCAAGAAAGACACAGAGAGAGAGAGAGAAAGAGAGAGAGAGAGTTTCCCCAACAATCTTCACATAGCCTGCCCCAGATCATTAGCACATGCATGCCTGCCCAGCAAACTCAGGGAGTTCTACTGATAGGAACCTGAAACCTTCCGATGTGGGACAGTCAGTGCATTTTATTGCTGTACCACCATCTAGCCCTCCAACCAGATTATTTAAAAGTAGCCACTATGGGAGTAAGCAGATGTTATGGTAGTTAAGGTGTCGAACTCCCACCTGCCCACGTGTCTGACCATGGTTTGAGCTCCAGCAGCTTGAAAATTATGCAAGACATGTGTGTGTGAGTACCCAAAATTGCAGGACGAGAATGGAAAAGGACAGCGTGGTCATCCCTCCAGAGGATAATTTTTCACTTTCCCTCTCTCTGTTTCTCTCTAGAGAATGGACATACCCTATGGCAAAAAGGAAAAAAAAAAAGTAACTTCTATTTCTTGTATTTCATTTTATCTCATCCCATATGTCATATAAAGTTTGCATGTGGCTAGTTCTGTATGATTTGCTCACCATGTCTGCTTTAAAACTGCCTTAAAATTTTTCCAGAAAAATAACTAGAATATAAACAAACAAGAAATTGTAGGTTTTGTATATAAAAATCTCCCTGAAAATCAGTAACCAGACCTTATGAAGATTGATTCATACAGTCTGGAAAACCTGACCTTTTCAGAATGAATTCTAATAACAAGCACTGTAAAGTGATTTTGTGTACTCCTCCCTCACCTGCATACACTCACACCAGTTTCTAGGATGATACTAAAAGTCATTTTTACATGGAAAACAATTCTCAATAAAATAATTCTCAAATGCATTAAATATAAATCACAGGGCAAGTCTGTAGTTGAATAATACATCCCAGAATTCAATCAAGATAGAACCACAACAGAAGATAGATTAAGTACATGAGACTGAACTGGTGAAATAGTATTCTGTGGCTTTTGACTAAAATATTGCTGCTTTTCTTCTAGGTTTTGTTGCCTGGTTTTAAGAGTTTTTGCCCTGTCTTGAGCTGTCGATAGGTTCATGTACCTTTTATTTGAACAGCATACTAACCTGTTTCCTGGCTTTAAGTTTTAAGCAAAGTTCCTTACCATTTCAAAACTGCTTTTCTTGGAATTACCAGCTGAACTTGCTATTGAAAGTAGTTAGATTATTTAAGAAATTGTATGGTCAATAAAATGTGGGGGGAAAAGGAATGGAAGACAACTGTAGACACCAGAGATAGTGTGAGAAGAGGGTGGGAAAGGGCAGAGGGTCAGACATAAGGGTAAATATATATAAATATGAAACCTAGAAATGGAAAATTATTGACAATAACATACATGTTTAAGCTACTATGCAGTATATTCTGGATGGGAAACCACATTTTGTATGCGGTTCGATGCTTAGGGGACGAATGTAAATTAATCAATTTTAAAAAAAGTTTCAGGAGAAAAAAAAAACACAAAAACTGTTTTTCTTGAAATAAAAAAAAATGCATTAATAATACCTATTAGATGACTGTGGTGAGATATATAGCCCCAGCTAGGTGCTACTTTATAGTATGTTCATTCTACTCACTGAGGTTTATGCCTAAAGTCAGACTTGTGTTCACGGAGATGTACATATTAGCTATGCTTGCTATTGAAAATGTTTAGATTAATTAAGATCATTTTTTTGAGAGTTTTTTTGTTTGTTTTTGTTTTTGTTTTTGCTATAGGGTATGTGCACTTGCCAGCGAGACTGAGAGAGACAGAAAGTGAGAAATTACCCCCCAGGGGGGATGGCCACGCCACAATTCTCTTCTCAGGATCTTGGGCACGCACACACACATACACCCGGTGTTAGTTAAGTCACTGGGTCCGGGACTCAAACCGTGGTTGACTACATGGGAGTCCAGCAACATAGCCATTATGCTAACTGCTGGTCCCGTTCTGTAGTGAATCAATAAAATGGGGGTAAAAGGCATAGAAAGCAACCATGGATACCAGAGACAGTGTGGGAGGAGGGTGGGACACCGCAGAGGGTGGGAGATAGGGAATCAAGGATGGAGAAAAAAAAGCCAAATATACAGGAAACAAGAAATAGAAAATTATTTGTTGACAATAACACGTATGTTGATGTGTTTGATTGAGCCAATATACAGTGTATTCTGGATAGAAAATCTCATTTTTTATGCTGTAATGATGTATAATGAATGAATGTAAATAAATAAATTTAAATTAATAAAAAAGAAAAAGAGAGACAGAAAGCAAAAAATTACCAAAAAAAAAAGAAAAGATTTATTATCTTTTGACAAGGATGTGTATGGTGGTCTCAACTGGGCTGGACTGAGGTGTATATCATGGGTAAAGTCTCTTCACAATTTAAATGATGTATAGTGATTTAATGTATGAATAATAAAAAATAAATAAACATTAAAATATATATTATTGAAAAAAGGTTTGGGAAGATAAATTCAAAATGTTGGCTCCTAAAAGAACTTTTTATGCAACATTTAGCTCGTTAATACATATCATTCTAAATGTATAATTACCCATGAGATCAGGAACCTTGTCTGATATCATATAAATATCGTTCAAAGTACTAAGCATATATATATATATATATATATATATATATATATCCTCAAGTTTAGGGTTTTTCTTGCCATCGCAGATCAATTTTTCCTATTTTCGCCAAAATGTATTAATTTCTCTCAAGCCTATGATTTCCTTCCTCAACCTTTGCAGCTCCTGCAGTTTTGTTCTCTTTGTTCATCTGTTTCTGGGCCATTACGTTGTCTAGTGGAGTTCGCCTGTAATATCATATTTGCCAGCAGGTGTTGCCATTTGCCACAGGATTTGCCAATTTTCAGAATTCCCTAATTCTGAGACTCCAGATTGTATAAAATAGTACAGTGTCTAATTTATCAACTTGGCAGGTCTGAAATGCTATAAAATCAGTTACTTAAAATGAGTGATACTTGTAATGTGCTGCACAGTTTTAATGAGCAGAGCTCTACAGCTCTATTAAGACAACAGGAGACAGCATTGAGAAAACAAGCCCAAGAATGTGGGGTTAAGAGAAGAGCAGAAAAACCTGCTTCTTACCCACAGGATCCCAGTGGGAACAATATGTTCAATAGACAATTGACTTTCTCATAGACAAGTGACAGGGACTCATGTTAGTATCTTTTGTACATGTCTTTCCTCTTCATTTCCATAGAAGGTCAGCCCTTTATTACCTCATATAAAAATTGTCCTTGTGTCTTTTTTCCCTATGTCCTGGCTCTTCTCACTCCAAGTCATCCTGTGTGCTGCTGAAATAATCTTCCTAGAGTGATGCAAGAAACTTTCAGGGATGCCCAAATACCTGTAGTCCAGGCAGCCCTCTACAGAGTGATACTTCAGGTCCTATAATCCAGTCTCAATTTGCTGCCAATTTTACTTTTGATTATTCTCAGAGTCTCCTCTTTGACAAGGCAGGGATTTCATTCTTCTCTACAGATGAGGTTCATAATCATTTTAGTACCTTTGTGCATACTACTCTAGACACCTAAAATACCTTCTTCCCCTTTTAACGCATACGTAAAGCTATTGATATTAAACTCCCATGAGTAACTTAAGTGTGGAATATTGCTGGTTAATATAAGCCCTTCCCCCAGCAACACCTGAATTTTACAAGCACTCTATGATAAGACAGTGTTAATGAAATACACTACTGCATAACCCTTACATTGAACGTTAAGCAACTAGACAACATGCAGATAATTCCTAGGAGACTTTGGTCAGCACAAGCCCTTCTATGTGTCCACAGTCATTTTTGCATTCGCAGCTGAAATGTACTTTTGAAGCAGCCTTCCCTACCTCCTTAAGACTTGCCTTGACTTCATAAATGGAACCCCAGGGGTAAGTGGGGAAATCCTCTGTTCCATTTTAAAATACCATTTTTCCTCTCTGCCAATCCAACCCACATTTTTCTTTATCTTCGTTCCTGAAAGTGATGGGCTACATTGAGTAGTTTGCCTCACTACTCTGGAACTAAGGTTCACAAATAACAGCATTCATTGGCGTCATCAAGAGGAAGGGGTGCCTCCATAATGTTCCCCTTCTCCGTATTTTCATATATTGGTCAGATTCACTCCTCTACTCCAGTTAGTCCTCGAAGGGCCTGTCTGCCCATTCAGTCAGTCAGTCTCCAGCTCCTCTATGATACACCCTGATATAATGCTTTTGGATGAAAATGGTCCATTTAGAATCTGAAATCAATGGTTTAGCTTCCATTTCTACTCTGCTAGTTTCTTTCTGTTTTCTCAGAGGTAAAAGAGAAATAATAATGTCTGTGAGTTCAAGAATTGAGGAGAGCACACACGCCCACTAGCAAAAAGAACTCTCAAAAAAAAAAGTGAGTTTAAAGAGAATAATGTAGTGACTAGCAAACAGTGTGGTGGTTAAAGTACTGGACTTACACGTGGCTGCCTGCAGCTCAAGTTCCAGACTTGGAGGCTTGAAAATCACACCAGGCATGTGTGGATGCATACCCACAGTCCTGAGAGGGGACTGAGTGTGGTCTTCCCCCCTCTGTGTGTTTGTGTGTGTGTGTGGGGGGTGATTTCTTACTTTCTCACTTACTTTCTCTCTCTCTGTCTCTCTCTGGCAAGTGCACCCTATGACAAAAAAAAAAAAAAAACAAAAACTAAAACAAAACAAAAAGAGCATAGTGTGTGTGAAGCACATTAAAAACTCTAAACTGCCACGCACAAGTGAAATGTCATGTATTTCTTCACTCATCCAATAGCAGTCACAAATATATGAGGCAGAAACAAATGAACAAAGCTAAATCCCTGGCAGGAGAAAGGAACTCTCCAGTTCAATGTTTTTTTTGTTTTTTTGGTTTTTGGTTTTTTTTTTTTTTTTTTTAGCATGACGAAGCTATAGAAATAGGAATTTGTCCACTAGCTCTATCTGAATGCCATCTAGTGGACAAAGTCCTTATGAAAAGACTACAAAAATAAGTGATGGTTCACAAGACATTAGTCCATCAGTATTATCAATACACAAAAATAAATAATTCTGGGAAGGTACTCAGTGATTCTCTCCCCCGCCCCTTATCACTTTCCAAATTTCATAATTAGGCTTCATTTTTTTCTAACCATCAGAGGGTCTTTAATCTTCAAACATATTTTATTTAAATTAAAAGACCTGTGGGCAAGCAAGCCCTTAAATCTTTCATTTCATACTTTAGCAGAGTTTAGCTGAAGATAAATGAGGAACAAGATCTTACAGGAATAGAAATCAAGGAGAGCAAGGAAGAGTGAAGGGCCTTGGAGAGTCATGACAGGGTCAAAGACGAGACCAGTGGGACCAAAGACAAACCCCATACTCATCCTAGTTTCGCTTTAGCCAGGCCTTATTAATAAAATGTTTTTTTATCTGACTTTAATTATTCTTGTATCCTACAGGTTACAATTAACCTCAATGGCTGATGAAGCCCATATTCAAGTAAAAGTAGAAAGAATGTGTATTTTTAATGTTTTAGAGTATACTCTGAAACCATTTCAGCACACACAGAGGCTGGGGCAGAGGTGGGAAGGAGAGGGGCCTCGTTTATGGTTTGAGTTGAAAGTCAATGGGGCTTCCCACCAGCAGCCCCTAGCTTGGCAGCTTGGCAGTGGAGACATGCCTCTTTGGAAATGTATCAGAGCCCTGCTTAGCTGTGTCTGCTCCTCCTCAACATGCTTCCTTTTCTATCCTCAGTATTTAGAAATATGAGAGACAACGCTGTGAAGAACACAAAGGCTTTTGCAGACCGTCTCTGGCTTCATATTCAAAGCTGTCGCTATCAGGGTTGGATTTAGCAACTTGGCATTCACTTGGTAGGACCACCCCTGTTGACGGCCATCTGGAGTCTTTTGGAGAATTTTTAGAGGCATTGCTTCAATAGCATTTTGTAGCATAGAAAGCACTGGTGTTCAATTCAAGAAGCCTGGGTTAGAGCCCACCAGCAGTAGCTAAGTGACCTTGGGCAATCCACTGCCCTTCCTTGGACCTCTACTTCTTTATCACTTTTTAAGTGATTTGTCAATACTGCAGAAGATCTAATAGTCTAGGATAGACACATGCATCCAAAAGTGTGGTCTCTCATCAGTATCACTGAGGAATTTAATTAGAAATGTACATCCTAGGAATTAGCAGGTGGCACAGTGGTTAAGGAGCTGGATTCTCATAGCCAGCATCAGTTTGAGTCCAAGACTGGTGACTTGAAAATCACACATGGGCGTGCATGCTCAAAATTCCATGAGGAGAATGGAGAAGTAGGGATTGCAGTGTAGCCATCCCCCCCGGGGGGGAGTGTCTCTCACCTTCTTTTTCTTTTTCTTTCTCTTTCTCCCTCTCTGTCTCACGAGCATATGCACCCTATGGCAAAAACCTAAAAAAAAGAAAAAGAAATTTATGTTCTGTCTCTACCTAGGTGGTGTCCTGAATAAAAAACTCAGAATAGAGTTCAACAATCTGTTTAAGAAATTCACCAGGTAATGATGACATACTGTCAAATTTAAGAACCTCTCCTATAAGGTTTTGTTATTATCTTTCTGTTGTTACCTCTCTGGGTGTACTAGGGCAATTCTGGTTTGCGATTTTTGGTCAAGGGTATTCTAGAGGCCAAGACAGGCAGTCACTTGTAAGAGCTAATCAGGCATCCAAAGAAATCCAAGTCAAAGAATAGACAGGGATCCTGAAGGAAAATCCTCCTTCACTTCCCCAGACCCTTCCTTGGCCAATTCCAGAAAGCCTGCGACTGTATATACAACAGACATCTTCTTGGCTGTGTTCTCTCAGCACATTTTTACAACGTCAAAAGTAGCAAGAACAAAAGTGTTTTTTGTTAATGATGCCAACTTCTCTTTTGACTATTTTTGTCTCTAATCCCCATAGATACATGTCATTTAGTGCTGGGCAAGGAAAATAACTTTCTCCATTTTAGCTTTTTGTTTTTCCCTCTACCTTTTCTGACAGCTTTGGTTCCTCTAAGTTATCAGGGACAACCTGCAAGTGTGGTGCTGTTTCACAAGGGAACTGCTGTTTCCTAGCAACAGGCAGAGCCTGCTGGGCCATTCTGAGTCACCAGCTCTGGGCAGCTCTTGATAAGCAGCGTTGTTTGCAGAGGAACCCTCTGTGGACCCCACAGGGGAGCCTGCATGCATGTATCCCTTTCGAAGGGCAACAGGAGCTATAGAGAATAGTTCATCTATAGGACATAAAGAATGACATAAGTAGGGTGCTCTTTATTCTATGTGGATCTTGCTTCTTTATTATACTATTGTGTGTTGGAGAAGAAAAGGAAAGATGGAGGGAAATGGGAAGGAGAGAGACAGAAAGCAAGAGAGGAAAGAAGAAATTATTTTCAACAAACATACCCTGGACATCTTCATGTATCTGTTAGCTAGATACTAAAGATACAAAAATCAAAAAAGTCATGGTCCTTGCCCTCAGGATGTATATAGTCTAACAGGGGAAATAGTTCAGTAAATTCAATTTGTGTTTCATCATGATAGATGTCATATAGGAGACCTACTGATGCCAGGGTAAAATTGTAGGGTCTCATAAACCATAATAAGGCCTTTTTCAATTTAGTAATTTTTAAATTTCATTATAAAATTATCCTTACTGTTGATACTTTCGTGTTTATTGGGATTAAGTAATGCATAGTATGACTCTTATGATATGTTTGGTCTGAATATCTGTGGCCATATTAATGTTCTTTTTTTTTTTAAGTTTTTTCTATATGGCATGCATACTTGCTGGAGAAAAAGACTGTGAAAGGGAAAGTGAGAGCTCGGCCCCCACCCCCCCGGGGGTGGGGGGAGGTCATGCCGCAATCTCTTCTCCATTCTCTTCTCAGGATTTTGGTCATGTGTATACATGCGCCTGGCATGATTTTCAAGCCACCAGGTCTGGAACTCCCACAGTGGTTGGCCGTGTAGGAATCCAACACCTTAACCACCATGCTGCTGGTCCCCACTGTTCTTATTCTTAATGCTGTTAATTTGAGTCTTTTTCTTACTTTTTATCATGATATGTTTTCTAAGAGTTTTACTAAATATTTTTGTTTACTTCTTTCTTCCATGAACCCCCCCTCCCACACACACGCACACATACAGGCACACTCAGAGAGAGAGAGAAAAAGAGAGCAAGAAATACAGCAGCCTCTACAAGGTCTGGAAGCTGTAATCTATGCTCTCTCCTCCCAGCCAGCCCTAGATCATAGGCATGCAAGTGCTTAGTATATTCAGGAAAATCTTTAGATGTGAACTAAAAATCTTCCCATGTGATCAGCCTCACAGAGAATCATATTTTGTCGGTTTGCCACCACCTGGCTCTTACTCATTTTTTTGAAATAGACTCTTGGGGGACCAGCAGTTAGCGTAATGGCTATGTCGCTGGACTCCCATGTAGTTGACTGTGGTTCAAGTCCCAGACCCAGGGGCTTAAACTCACGCCGGGCACATGTGCGTGCGTGCCCAAGATCCCAAGAGGAGAAAAGAGGAGAAGGGATTGCTGAGTGGCCATTCCCCGTGGGGGGTAATTTCTTGCTTTCTGTCTCTCTGTCTCTCTCTGTCTTTCTGGCAAGCACACACACCATATAGCAAAAACCTCTCCAAAACAAATAAATAAATAAATAGACTCTTGGTAAATTTATCCACTTTTTTAAAAAATGTATTGATTTCTGTTTTTATTTTTATTGATTTGTTTGTCTCGCTTTCCTAAAGTTACACTGCTTTTTAAATGTCCTCTTGAATTCAAGCCATAATTGAATTAGTTTATTTTCATTTTTCTTGCATATTAATAAAAACACTTAAAGCTACAAATAGCTGTAATTTTAGGTTTGGCTGCTGCCATATGTCTTAATGTAAGTTACTGTTGAATGCCCTTACTTACTTTTGTTTGTTTGATCTATCAAAGGGTTTAAAGTCTCCATAATAATGTTTTTATGGATTCATCACTCTATTTCTAAGATGTATTTACAATATATAGATATAGATATCTGATGCCATGCTATTTAGCACTTGAAATACCAGTGATTACTTTGTCTTAGTCATGGATGTACCAGATAGCAATAAAAGGAAAGAATGAAGAAAGGGAGGAAGGAAGAAAGGTAGGAAGCACTTTTGTCCACATCTTCCTTTACACAGAGGCATATTTTGTATTTTGACTCAGTGTGTTTTGTATTTTGACACAGAGGTGTGTTTTGTATTTTGACTCATTTTTGTATTTTGACTCACACTGAGTCAAAATACAGATCCCAGACCTATTTTCCTTCTAATTTATTAGTTGTTCTTCCTCAGTTCTGCATCATAATGGAGCCCTGTAGATTGTGTTAGATGGCTTCCAGCTGAGTTTTGCCAATAGAAGAAAGTGGTGGGAGAAAGGGAGAAGCTGGGCGGTTTCTCCCTCCCTACCTCTCATGTGTTATTTTCTCAATAGCTGCAGCTTCTCTCTGGCTTCAGCTCCTGAAGGATGACCCTATCCTGGTTCTAGCTTCTGCCAAGTAACCCTGGTAATTTTGCCTTCTCCCTTTGTCTTTCTAGTATTGAGCAGGTAATGGCTTCCTGAGGTTGCCACCTCTGAGCTGCCCCCACTGTTCTCTACATAGCTTCTCTGTTCTCCATCCCCTGCATAACCAATATCCTACATTAAATTTCCTTTGTTTTAAATATTCAGAATGGTTTCTATTTTTCTGAGTAAACCTTCATACACCTACTCTTTTTATTTTAGTATGAAAATTTAACCTATTCACTTTAGTAGCAAATACAATGGGTTGGCTTACTTAATAATCATTCCAAACCCCTTTTTCCTTTCCTTCCTCTAGAATAAAATCTACAAAACTTAAACTCTTTTTCAACAAGCTAGGCCATGTGGTACAATGAGACTGAAGTAGAACTCTACTGAAGACTTCTGGGCAAGTCTTGCTTTACAGAAATAGATATTGTCCTTTACTCATCCAACCTTCTTTCTTCCCATTTAGACACTGAACTTGATAGCAAGAGCATTAGCAAACATTATGAGACTACAGGGAAAGCAAATAGAAATACAATGAACAGGATCCCTACATCCTTGAGCAACTAAACTAATTCCAGTAACTTAGGCTTTCTGTGACATAATAAAAAGGAAGTGCTTATGAGTTTAAACAATTAATAGTTGGATTTTCCATTACCTTCAGCTGACTGACAACATCTAACTCATTTCTCAAAGAGATGCAATTGGGATTTGTAGCTGTTCAACATTTTATTGTGTGACGGCAGACCTACAAACTGCAAATTATTTGTTTTTATTTTTAAGTTTGTTTGTTTGTTTGTTTTTGTCATAGGGAACATGTGCTTGCAGGAGAGAGACAGAGAAAGATATTGAGAGGGAAAGTGGGAAGTCAGCCCCCTAGGGGGATGGCCATGCTGCAGTCCCTTTTCCTCCATTCTCCTCTTGGTATTTTGGGCAAATGCACACATGCGCCTGGTGTGATTTGCAAGCCACAGAGTCCAGGACCTGAATGATAACTGGCCGTGTGTGAATCCGCACCTTAACCATTACACCATCTGCTGGTCCTGAGATGTAACATTTTTAGCCTAAGGTGCTAAATATCAGTAGCACCATTCGACTATTGCACAAATCAAAACTCCAATATACTTACAAATGCCTTGAAAGAAACAGAGTTGTACTCTGCTTCCAAAAAACACTACACATACACAATACTCATGCATTTGTTTTTCATATCATTTTAGAAGTTACATGGACTCACTGCCTCTCCCCTAGAAATCCATCAGTCAATCTTCCTCTGCAATCACCACATAAGAACATAAAGTTGGATGAGGGCACTTTTGGGAGAGTACAATAGATTTAAATATATTAAAACTTGTAAGAATGATGAAACAAATGCTCATGTGTCTACAATTCAGAATGAACAAATGTTAACGTTCTGTTTTTGCTTCAGGTTTTTATTTGAAGAAAGAAAAGTATAAAGTTGAAGTCCTCTGTTGCAATTCACAGTCCCAAAACTTTCCTGCCTTCCCTCCCTAGAGATGGTAACCATCACAAATTTAGCATATTTCCTTTTAGTTCTTATTTCTTACT
Source organism: Tupaia belangeri chinensis (assembly GCF_000334495.1). Lineage (NCBI taxonomy): Eukaryota > Metazoa > Chordata > Mammalia > Scandentia > Tupaiidae > Tupaia > Tupaia belangeri. The sequence goes on from NW_006159535.1 coordinate 3,686,088, forward strand.
GTTAATAACTATGTAGTCATTTACAAGTCATAGTTAATGCATACAGGACTTTGTGGGCTTGTTAAAATGTACGTATAATTCTAGAATTTGCCCTTCTTTTACTAACGTTGTTTTGGATATGTAGTTGAAATATAAATGCAATTCACTAATTTTAAATAATGAATGTTATTTGATTGTATAAATTAATCACTGTTTATCTTTTCCCCTTTTGATGTACATTTAGGTTGTTTCCAATTTTCACTATTACACACAATATCTAATGATATGTCCTTACAGGAGTTCATGTGGGGGCACATTTGCAAATTTCTCTAAGATATATCTGCAAGTGGAATTGCTGAATCATAGGTCATAAACATCTCCAAATTTGTTTGATATTGCCAAATTCTCTAAAGTATTAGTATTAATTTAGACTAATAAGTGTTCCTATGTCTCCACATGGTCATCAGCACTTGGCATTGTTAGATATACTGCTCTTCAACACTCAGATTTATAGATAGAATTGATGTATCTTTATTATTTTAACCTGCATTATCTGATTATTAGTTAGGATAAACTTTTTTTTTTGGTTTGGCCATTTGGCTTTTATGTTCCTAAAATTGTAATTTCTTTCCATTAGATGTATTTTTATTACTAATTCATAGGGATCTGTCATGTTAGTTCATTATAAAGATTTAGCAGACTTTTCATTCCTCTATTAAGCACTTACCATGGTCCAGGTACTGTTCTAATACTGGGGATAAAATAGTAAGAAAATCAGACAGACTTTATGTCCTGGCAGAGCCTCTGTTCATTTCTTCCCTCTTCTACTATACTCCCAAGTTTTAACCTGAATAAACTATTTTTTAATCCAGATTGCCATTTTTAATATCTCTTACTAAGTTTCATAATGTTAACAGTAATTATTAATATACTAATACTAGGTTTTCTGGTTCATTCCTTTTTGTAAGTTCCATGATGCCCTGGCTTCCTCCTATTTGAATTATTTATTTTGATTTCTTTCTTGAATTGCTAGAGTACTTCTTTAAGGAAATTTTCTCAATAAGAGGAACACTTTATGAGTTTTTTAATGTCTGAGAACAGATATTCTATTGCCCTTGTGCATAAACCAAGTAAGAAATTCTTAGGTAACAATCTTTTCCCTCAAAATTCTATATATAGATGCTCTTTAATCCTAATGGGGTAATGCCCCAATAAACTCACTGTAAACTGAAAATATAATATATCAAAAATGCATTAAATATACGTAGTCTAACCTTGACTAACTTATCTTAAATATGTTCAGAACTCTTTTAGTAGTTTTCATTAAACTACACAATATTAAACACTTAAAAAATAGGCTTTGTATTGGATGATTTGGTCCAGAATTGCAAGAGAGTGTTACATATTGCTAGAACCAAAAAGAAAATTCAAAGTAGTTTCTACTGAATGATTATCACTTTCACACCATGGTTTAAAAAAAAAAAAAAATCAAGCTATGTAAGTCAGGGACTATCTGTACATTATTCCTTATCTTCCAGCAATTAGTGTGGAGAAAAAGTAGTATGCTAAAATATTATATTTTCCCCTTTCTAGGCAATCCTTTGTTCTATTTGCTTTTGTTTTTGTTTTTGCCTAGTGCAGGAAGGAAATTGCATTAGACCATCTCAGTGTGAGAATTTGTATACTAATTTTACTTACTATCCAGTAGGTATCTTAAAACTCAAGTGTTTAAGTTCATGATCTTTTTTCCAATTTTTTCTTTATTATTATCTTTTCTTTATCTTCTGTTTCCTTTTGGTGTTTTTATTATACCAATATTGGATCTGTTGTATTTACCTCCATATATATTTCTTTTACATGCATATGGTTATATTTGTAGATTTCCTCTGCCTTTTGGAAGAATTTCTCCTTATAATTATTTAATTCACCAATTTGGTTTACTGCAGAATTCAATTTTCTCTCTGCTACTTTATTTAAAATTTTAATTTGAGTTATAGTTTTGATCTTCTGGCAATATTTCCTAGACTTAAATTGTTCTATTTTCAAAAATGCAGTGGCCTCTCTAATATGGTATGGAAATATAAAAGAAATGAGTGATTTACCCAAGTTTTTCCTTTTTCTTATATTTTTAGAATAAATCCCTTTCAGAGGATCATTTCCTCTGATTATTCTCACTGACCACTCTTGTTTGATTAAGTATTGAAAAATTTCCCAGATCCAGTGGTTTTTCCCACTTACCCATCCTTTCAGCTCTTTAATTGTCCACGTATTTTTTTTCGGCTTGCGTTCAGTTACTTCGCATATGATATTACCACTGAATGAAACCCTTATCTTAGCATAATGCCTGGCACATGATTAAGTAGTCAATAAAAAAATTGAGTTTAACAAATGAAGTCCATTTTTTCTGTTTGAGGATTTGAAATGTGGCTTATAAGAAACTGTATGGATAGCTACTAAACTAAAATTGTTTAGTTTCAGACAAAGGAGAAGGGGAATTTTTCATAATTTTCACAAGATTGGCAACTAGGTTGTACCCACGTGTTAGGAAACCTCATATGCAAGAAAGTTACTCCTGTGCTCAGCAGATGTTTTTCTGTGTTTGTTGTGGTTTTCTACACCAGTCCCTTCCCTCACATATACAGCTTTCCTCAATAGAAAAAGAAAGTTGGAGGCTGGAAATCCAAAATCAAGGGTTCAACAGGACCATACTCCCTTCTGAAGGCTCTAAGGAAGAAGCCTTCCTTGCCTCTCTAGCGTCCTGGTGGCTGTCAAAAATCCTTGGCAATATTTACCTTGCAGTTGCCTCTGGCATCACCTGTCTTTATTTTCTGTGTGTCCATGTCCAAATTTCCAAATTGTGATGATGCCTGAGGTTTTTGTTTGTTTGTTTGTTTGCCGAAGGGCACATGCTCTTTGAAGAGAGGTTGAGGGAGAAGGCACCCTCTAATACATTGTGTCACACCACAGTCCATTCTCCATTTCTCCATCCTGTCAGAATTTGAAGTATACACACACATGTGCCTTGCATGTTTTTCAAGCCATTGAAGTGAGATTCAAACCATGTGGGACCTTAACCATTAGGCTGGGGCTGCCTGAGGCCTCTGTTTGACTTGATATCACAGATAATGTCAAGGATGAAGCACCGTGGCCAAGTGAAGTCAAGATCCAGTTTGCCAAAGTTATTTGTAGGATTCTGGTATGTCCCACTTTTGCTTGAGTCCTTGTTACTCTGAGCTCAGAGATTATCTGGGGTTCTGATAAGGGAATATATATGCTTTCGTGTGTGTTGAATTACAGTGGGACCTGTACTTCCTTGAATCCATTATTTAGGATTATATTAAGGTTGTATTAATTTCACAGTCTGCCATAACAAATTACCACAAACTGGGTAACTTGAAACAACAGAAATTTATTCTCTCATAGTTTTGAAAGTTGGAAGTCCAACATCAAGGGTCAGCAGGATCATGCTCTAGGGAAGAATCCTTCTTGCCTCTCTAGTTTCCAGTGGTTGTCAGCCATCCTTAGCACTCTTTGCCTTGCAGTTGCATCACTCCAATCTCTGCTTCTGATGTCACACACCCTTCTTGTGTGTCTATGTCCAAATTTCCTACTTTTCTAAGGGCACCAATCATTGGATTAAGGTCCACCTTAATCTAGAATGAGCTTATTTTAGTTTAACTATATCTGCAAAAGCCCAGTTTCCAAATTTGGCCGCATTCACAGGTCTAGGAACAAAGAACTGAATATACCTGTTTTTGAGGAACATAATTCAACTCACAACAAAGCTTTAATTTAAAAATTCATAAAATAAGTGTTTCTCATTACTATATAATAAGACCCGAAATCTAGTGTTATGTAAATTGTATTTTATAGAAATGTCTTAAAGTTTCCTGCCCTGATAGTGGCATCATTTTCTGTTCTCCAGATCTGCTGCAAATGTTTCTGTAATTTCTTTGGCCATGTTAAGTTGAAATTGGGTGGAAGAAAGAAGAGTTAAGTGTGCACACCCAAATCATCATCTTAAAGTGAAATACTGTTATTTCACATATTAACATTTCACTTACTGATAAATATAAAATAGGATTCATAATAAGCACTAGGACAGAATAATAGTGCCATAGCTTTTGCTATTGAGGAAATATAGATAAATTGACCAATGATGTAAAAAAAAAAATCTCTACTCTGAGTCATCTGTCACTGAGCAACAGCTCAAATCATATTCTTTCCCTCCACTGAAAAGTAATCTTCCCCCAGAGAACTTACTTAGGTGCCTAGCTTTGAAAATATCTAAGGATGTTTCTCAATTTTTTTTTATGTCAGTAAAAATGGAAGGATAATGTGCAGTGACATTTTCTCCTTCTTCTTGCTGAAGGGTGAAGGAAAGCCTTGAGGCACAGGTTGAACTTAGGGAGCACTGTAGAGTCAATAGCATGTATAAGGCAGACAGCCTAAAATTGGTGAGTGACAAGGCACCTTTTCTGTTCCCAAACCTGACCTGGTGCTATACATAGACTAATTCATTCAGTTCTCACATAAGCCTGAAAGGTGGATGGTATTAATGCTATTTTTACAGATGAAGACCCAAGTAAAAGTGAGGGAGAGGAGATGGGTTGCTAATATTGAAGTACATGTTGGGCTGAAAAGTGAAGGATCATTTCCTTAGACATAGCTTTGGAATCAGACATAAGTCTAGTAATGCCTCCGTAAGTACCAACCAAACAACCAGAAAAGCAACTTTAAGCAAGTCACTTATCTTCTCTAAGCCTCAGTAACATATTCGTAAAATGGGAATAATACCTACCTTGATGGGTTAAATGAGACAAAATCTATGATTCCTGCTTTAGAAGCACTCATTCCCTACTTTCTCCAACCTAAAAATGAATATGCCCCCCAGGAAATTTTGGCCTATCTAGTTTTATTGTATTGATAATCCCCTTCTTTTCTTTCTCAAAGTATTGTCACACGCATTATTCTAGTCAATCTTGGTTAAGAAAGTCTCAAAACCCATTCTGCCGCTCTGGCAGATGAATAAATAATCTCAGAGGCATTGAGAAATCTTTCCAAGGTCATAGAGTTCCAGCTGGAACTGGACTCCAGATCACCTGACTTCTGGTTACAGATGCACCTAATGGAGCAGTCCCTCTGCTCCGCATTTGCTGAATTACAAAGTGGTAAAGCTGTACATCAAAGCCAAAAGCTATAACAAGCTGCTGTGACAGCAATTTCAGGTTGAGTTTCTATTGACCTGTTACTTGTCCATTCCTGACTGAGGCATCAACTATCTCACCCTTTCTGTGTACAATGTGGGGTTTCAATAAAGAGCCAGGTGGGGACTATCCATCAGTGTCACCTGCTGTGTCTGGAGGCTGTCTTGGAAACAGTATAGGAGAGAAGCAAGATAGCCCATAGTCTGTGATCTGGGACGCCGACTTGCATAAGATTTAAATTGCTACTTCATGGGGATGCTGCTACCTAACTTAAATGATCATACAGTCTTATAAATAAGGTGTAGTAAATAAAAATTATCGAAAATAATGTGGAGTAAATAAAAATTATCTAAGGCTTACTAGACATCATTATTTAAACTTCTGCACTCAGGTCTCTACAGCTGTTACTTTATCTCTCTCTGCTTCTCTGTCTCTCTGTTACACATGCACACACACACACACACACACACACACACACACACACACACACACACACACACACACACACACACACACACACACACACACACACACACACACACACACACACACACACACACACACACAGAATCTAATTCAGGTTCAGGCTTGCTAATGTATAGTTATCTTGACTTTCACAGAAAACAATACAAATGTTAAATTCTTCTCATTTGAAACCAAATCAATAATTTTTGAGAGCCTTAATATTAAAAGACAAGCTCCAGAGTAATGCTCAGTTAAAATGCTGCACAACTAGCCTCATTTCCATTGCAATATCTTAAGCTCCTGATTGTTAAACCTTCTGTAGTGGGAATCCTTTGCTTACTATTCCCCTCATGTTCGGGCTACATGATTAGCTTCTCAAATGAGAGCTATACTTTATGTCAAGGTGATCGCAAGCTATTGCACACATTATACAGACTTAGTATACAGAGAGAATAAATCTCAATGACCCTAAAATCTTTCCCTCATAATCAGTTTCCTTTCTTATAACTGCATCTCTCTGAGGACTGTCTGGGGCTTTACTGCAACAAATAAGTTAGCATAGAACAGGAAACAGATGGGATTGACTGCATTCTGGGACTTTTATAAAGCAGCTCATTTTAGAAAGTATAAGTGAGGTTTTGTCTACAAATTCCCTAAAGGAATGACTAAAGAATGGGAATTTCAGTCCCAAATTACGAAGGACAATAATTAAGGTTTCAATCATCAAGTGGCCTGAGAATTTAATCAGTAGCACTAAGTTTCCAAATGCTAATTCCAGGATGGCCACTAACTCACTTTATGATCTTGTGCATGTCAGTTAACAGCTCCACAATGGTTGGGAGTTTTCATTTGCCTCACAGTTTTGGTATTCAAAGTATCTATTCAAAGTGAATGTGAGGGACCAGCTAGTGGCATGGTGGTTAAGGTTGCTAGATCCCATATGGCTAACTGCTCAGTTTGAGTCTTGGACCCAGCAGCTTGAAAAACACACCAGGTACATGGGCATGCATGCACAAATTCCCAAGTGGAAAATGGAGGAGAAGGGATTGCGTCATGGCCATCCCCTTGTGGGATGCTTTCTCACTTTCCCTCCTTATTTCTCTCTCCTCTCTTAAGCAAGCACATATACCCCATAGAAAAAAAATTTTTTTAAAATGAACATATTACTCTTTACTAGCTGCTAGAGCATTTGGTGCCTTGCCCTAAAGAAAAATTCAAGCCTCAGTTCAATTATAAAAAAACAAATCGTCATCAACTCACCACTTCTATGCTTCAGTACTATTCCACAGGTTGTATGCTGGATGAGGTGGAGGTTAGACAGAAAGACAGAAATCCCAAAATACCCAAATCGTTCTTTCCTTCTCTGAGAACTATCACACAATGGGCTGTTGCGTGTGTGAGTGCTTCTCACAGGCATTCTACTCCCACAGCATCCTGAGTTGTACTGAACATGTAGATGTCTTACTCAAAAGGAACCCATCCTCAGATTGAGATGAAGCAACTTGACTCTCCTATAAATTTGGAATTAAAAAGGAACAGGCCTGGACATAGCCTGGCTATATAGTTGGTAGCAAACTGAATTGCCGTGCTGGAAGCCATATGGCCAGCCTTAAGTTCAAGTCATGGCATGATGAGATCCTGTTGAGAGTGCTTCTCTTTCTCTCTTTCTCCCTGTCTCTCTCTCTCTCTTTTATTATTTTTTTTGTATGCTCTCAAATATTCTCTAACATGAATAAAATAAACTTTAAAAAAAAATCAGTAGTAGGCCTCATTACTATGGCTAGTAAGAAAATAACAAGTTACAGCTACTATGAAAAACAGTATGCTATTCCTGGTACCAGCAGTTAGTGTAATGGCTATGTCGCTGGATTCCCATGTAGTTGACTGCAGTTCAAGTCCTGGACCCAATGGCTTAAACTCACGCCAGCACATGTGCGTGCGTGCCTAAGATCCCTGGAGGAGAATGGAGAAGAAGGGATTGCAGTGTGGCCAACCCACCTGTGGGGTGATTTCTCGCTTTCTGTCTTTCTGTCTTTCTCTGTCTCTCTGGCAAGCGCATGTACCCTATAGCAAAAAAAGCATAATGGCTATGTCGCTGAACTCCCATGTAGTTGACCATGGTTCAAGTCCCAGACCCAGTGGCTTAAACTCACGCTGGGCGCATGTTTATGTGTGCCCAAGATCCCGAGAGGAGAATGGAGGAGGAGGGATTGCAGTGTGGCCATCCCCCTGCGGGGGAAGGAGGGGTGATTTCTTGCTTTCTGTCTCTGTCTCTGTCTTTCTGGCAAGCGCATGTACCCTATAGCAGAAACCTCAAAAAATAAATTAAAAAAAAAAAAAAAAGAAAAACAAAAAAACCTCTCCAAAAAAAAGAAAAAAGAAAAAAAAAAAAGCAGTATGTTATTCCTCAAAAAGTTAAATATAGAATTACCATATGACCCCACAAATTCACTCCTATGTTTAGTAGAACTGAAAACATGCTTCCACCCAAACACGTACAGAGGATTCATATCCTACTTTGATATAACATAACCAAACAAGGACACCACAAGAAAAGTAAATTACAGGACAGTATTGATGAACATAGATGCAAATATCCTCAACACAATCCTAGCAAACTGAATTCAACAGCCCATCCAAAAGATAACTCATCATAATGAAATGGGATTTATCTCTAGGATGTAAGGATGGTTCACCATACACAAATCAATAAATATGGTATACCATATTAGCAGAATGAAGAACAAAAGTTACATGATTATGTCAATGGATACAGAAAAAGATTTGAAAAAAAATCAATATCCTTCATGATTAGAAGTTCTTAAAAAATTAGATATAGAAGGCATATACCTTAGGCCAGAAAGTGACACTGAAATTCCACATGGCTGACTCCATGGTTAAAGTCCCAGATCCAGCAATTTGAAAATCGCATCAGGCAAATGTGTGTGTATGCCGAATATCCTGAAAAGAGAATGGAGAAGAAGGAATTAAGGTATGGCCACCGCCTCTGGGGAGTGATTTCTTACTTTTCTTCTCTCTCTGTCTCTCTCTGGTGAGTGTACACACTCTATGGCAAAAATCTAAAAAAATTTTAAAAGGAGGAATATGCCTTACCACAACAAAGGCACTGTAGCACAAGTTCACAACTAACATTATATTCAATGGTGAAAAATAGAAAATTTTCTCTATAAGATTAAAAAAAAAAAAGATGTGAATATTCACTTTTGCTACTTTGATAAAGTACTGAAAGTCCTAGTCAGAAAAATTAGGCAAGAAGAAGAAATGAAAAGCATCCTAGTTGAAAAGAAAGACATTAAACTGTCTCTGTTTGCAGATGACATGATCTGATATTCAGAAGACTGCATCAGAAAGCGGTTAAAACTGATCAGTGAATTTTATAAAGTTGCAGAATACAAAATCAGTGTTCAAAAAATCAGTAGCATTTCTATATACTAACTCACTAACTCAGCAAATGAAAGAATGATGAAAAGACTAGCAATAAACTATTTGAAAAAGAAAGTAAGAAAGTAATCCCATTTGCAATAGCATTTTTTACTTCATTTATTTTAACTTGACCAGAGAGAGACAAAGAGAGAGTTAGAGAGAGAGAAAGTGAGAAAGCAAGCCACCAGGTCTGGCACTCGAACTGCAGCTGGCCATGTGGGAGTGTCCAGCACCTTAACCACCACACCACCTGCTGGTTCCCTGCAATAGCATGTTAAAAATACTTAGGGATAATAAATATAACTAAGAAAGTAAAAAAAGCTACAAAAATGAAAAAGACAGAAATATATGGAGAAATGTCCCATGCTTGTGAATTGGAAAGTTAGTATTTTTAAATGTCCATACTACCCAAAGGAAACTACAGATTCAATGCAATCCCTATAAAAACCTCAATGTCATTTTTCATAGAAGTAGAAAAAAAAATCTAAAAATCACAAAGACCCTGAATAGTCAAAGCAATCTTGAACAAAAAAGAACAAAGTTAAAGGATCTCAAAATCTACTACAAAGTAATAGTGGTCAAAATATCACAGCACTGGCATAAAAACAGATACCTACATCAATGGAACATAATAGAGAGCCCAAGAAAAAATCTACACATTTACAATCAACTGATATTCAGCAAAGGTGTCTTAATAACACAATTAAAAGGACTGTCTCTTCAATAAATGGTATTGGTGAAATTGACTATTCACATGTAGAAGAATAAAAGTGGGCCCTATAGCACCCCACATACAAGAGTTAATGCGAAATGGATTAAAGACTTAAGGTAAGGCAGACCTGAAAGTTGACAACTTCTTTGTGCCTGGGAGGCTGCTCCTGGCAACTCTGTAGCAGTCACCATGCCACAAAATGAATATACTGATTTATATCATAAACACTATCAATACTGTCTAGATTACCACAAGAAGAAGAGAAAGGAGGAAAGTCTAGAAGAGGCTCATGAACATTCAAATAAGGCAAAAAAGATGACTGGTCTGAAGGCTAAGCTCTATTATAAACAACCATGCTGAGAAAATTCCAATGAAAAAGACTATCAAGATGCATGAAAAGAGCAGCACCAAATGAAAGAATGATGAAAAGACTACACAAGGAGCAGTACCTGTCTATCTATTGGACAGAAAAGGACAGTCCTGAGCTAAAGTACTTTCCAATATGATTAAACAAAAATGAAAAGAAAAATCAGGAAAATGGGAAGTCCCTCTACCCAAAGTTCAAGCCCAAGGAGAAATAGAAGTATTTAAAGTTACTCGAACAGGAAAGAGAAAGAAGGCATGGAGGAGAATGGTTACAAAAGTCTGTTTAGTCGGAAATGGCTTTATTAGAAAACATCTTAAACATGAAAGATTCATTGGACCAGTGGACTTAGTTTAAAAAAAAAAAAAAAAACCCACGTAACACATCCTGAACTGACAACCACCTTTTGCCTGCCGATATTTGGTAAAAAGAAGAATCCTTCATCCCCATTATGTACAACTTTGGGTGTTCTCACCAAAGGTACTGTCACTGAGGTGAACATGAGCAAGTTGGACCTTGTGATTCAAGGAGGAAAAGTTATTTGAGGATAATATGCCCAAGTTACCAACAATCCTGAAAATGAAGGATGCATAAAACTACTTTACTGATTTGATAGCAGCTTCACACAAGTAACTCCTAGTAATTTTTGAAGAAGATACACCAATCTGGAAAACCATGACTATGACGTTTCTGAATACTACCAGTCTTACATGTCTGCAGTCATCAAAAGATTATTTGTTAAATTGTACAAAAACATTAAAGTGGCCTGGTTTTACAAATAAAATAAATAAGTTTTAAAAAATCATAACTTTAAGACCTGAAAATGTAAAACTACCAGAAGAAAACACAGAGGAAAGCTTCCTGACATTGATCTTGGCAAAGATTTCTTGGCTATGATCTCAAAAGCAAAGTACAACATAAGCAAAAATAGATATGTGTGAATGCATCACACTAAATAGCTTCTGCAAAGCAAAGGAAACAATCACTAGGGTAAAGAAATAGTCTCTATATAATAGGAGGAAATATTTGCAAGCCATGGATATGACATGGGGTTAATATCTAAAGATATATGTGGAACTCAATTCAACATCAAGAAAACAAAGAACTCAATTTAAAAAAGAGGCAAAGGACCTAAATAGACATTCCTTAAAAGAAGACACAAATTGGAGACAGCCAGATGATATGGTGGTTCAAGCAGCTGGATCCCACATGACCAACTGAGAAGTTCAAGTCCTGGGTCCAGCAGCTTGAAAAACATGCTATACACATGTGGATACATACCCAAAATCCCAAGAGGAGAATGGAAGAGACAGGACTGTAGCAAGGCCATCACTCTGGCAGGTGATTTCTCACTTTCTCTCTTTCACTCTCTTTCTCTGTTTGGAAAACACATGAGCCTAGAGCAAATTTAAATAAATAAGTAAAAGAAGACACAAATGACAAACAAGTATATTAAAAGGTGCTTAACATCATTGATGGGGAAGTACAAATAAAAACTACAATATCACTTCACACTTGCTTGTTAGAATGGCTATTGTCAAAGAAAAAAATGGAAGATAGTAAGGGAAGACAAGAATGTAGGGGAAAGGGAATACTTTCTCATTGCTGGTAGAAATATCAATTAGTATAGCCACTAAGTAAAACAGTATGGAGATTCCTCAAAAAATTAAAAATTGAACTGTCATATGATCTGGCAATTCCACTATAGTTATATATTTAAAGGAAATGAAATCAGTATATCAAAAAGATATCCGTACTCTCATGTTCATTGTATCATTATTCATAATAGCCAAGACATGCAGTAACTCTATCAATGAATAAATGAATAAATAATGTGGTATATATACACAATTGAAAGCTATTCAGCCTTTAAAAACTAAGGGAATCTTGCAATTTGAGGCAGCATGAATGAAACAAGAAGAATATGCTTAGTGAAATAAGCAAGGCACATAAGACAAAAATTACATTATCTCACTTACAGGTAGAATCTAAAAAACTTGAACTTATAGAAGCGGAGGTAGTATGGTTACCAAAACTTTGGAGGTAGAAAGAATGGGGAGATGTTGGCTAAAAGGTACAAACCTGTTATATACTAAAGTAACTATAATGAATAATAAGATAAAGTATATTTGAAACTGCTAAGAGAATAGCTTTTAAATGTTCTAATCACAAAATTGATAAGTATGCAAAGTGATAGATATGTTAATTAGCTTGATCTAATCATTCCATGATATATACATATATTAAAATATAATATTGTACACACAAATGTATATAATCTGTCATTTGCCAATTAAATAACATTAAGAACATTGTTGATAGCAGTTTGTTATTATTATCATTATTAATGATAGTGTGTGCACATGAAAGAAAGAGAGAAAAGCACTTTCAACAGGTCCTTGTCATGCCAGTCCTTCAACTCCTAAGGAATCTGGATATGCATGCACTCAATGTGTTTCAGGTCAACTGGGCTAGGGATCCAAACCATGTGGCTTCCAGCACTATGGTCTGATATGCTCCTAATTGAGCCACTAGGCTGTGCCAGTATAATTGATAGTAGCCAAAAAATTGAAACAATTCAAATGTCCATCAGGCATTGAATGGTTAAACAAAATGTGGCATATCTATAAATGGAATGGAGTGTTATTAGTAGTAAAAAGCAATTAAGTTGGGACCAGCAGTTAGCATAATGGCTATGTCACTGGACTCCCATGTAGTCGACCGCAGTTCGAGTCCTGGACCCGGTGACTTAAAACTCACGCCAGGTGCATGTGCATGAGTGCCCAAGATCCTGAGAGGAGAAGGGAGGAGAAGGGATTGTGGTGTAGCCATCCTCCCTGGGGCGGGGGGGGGGGGCGGGTTTCTCGGT